>NC_054397.1:12049059-12390725 GCF_017976425.1 Toxotes jaculatrix
ATAGTGAATGCTAGAGCACACCATATAAACATAAAAATTAGCAGGAAACCAGTGGAGCTTTAATTAAGGTTCTAAGACAATTTATGATATCCTGAAAACAGTAGAGCACTTGAAACACAGTAATATAGGTTTCTTAGCTTGACGTCATGTTGGAAGTTAACAGCTCTACTTTCAGCACCATTCACCCTGGCTACATCTTTTCTTCCATTTCTCCGTCGTAATATTTAAAACTGATTCACTAACAAAAACTTCTTTTGAAAAATGAATATGCAAAATGTTTAATTATTCATGGTAAATGGGCAGCACATGAAACATGATGTCTGAGAACACACTTGGCTTCAGTTTCCAACTTGAGCAGTTAGTATCCAAAGCAGAGCTGTGCTGAGTTTTTGACTGATGTTGTACAATAACTGTGTTGCCACAGAAACACAGAGGTTGGAGGTTTCCCCTCTGCATGCTAAGTACTGCTCAGGGAGCTATTGGAGACACAGCTACAACACTAGATGTCTCAATAAGAGATGTGAGATTCCCTATGGATGAGAGGGGATACAAGACCTGTCACCCACCAAACCTCTGGGATGCAACATGAGATCCTCACTTTCAGTTATCTATCAATCTTAATTAAAATCACAGTTACAACACAGACAGGCACACACACACAATCACAACCTACAGGCCACCTTGTATTAGCTGTTTGCTAATTAAAGTCAGAGGTGAGATAGTGATACAAATACTGTTGTTATCAGATTGTAAAAATTGGTTTGACCTGCTTTGCGTCACAGCCTGAGAATGTCAAACCATAACATCTACCCTCACACATCATCACTGCCTAAATCCTTATAGACACACATACAGACAGAAGAATGAAACAGTTAAGCATTCACCTCAACAGGGAGCAAGACTTTAGTCTTTAGATAGTCTTTAGTTAGTCTTAACATATTTACTTACTTACATTTCTGCAGTTTCATTTTCAGCCTCAATCTGAGCTTCTTTGTTTTTGACAACAATTTTCCATCAGTTTTCTATAATTTAGAAAGCAGTCGTAATGAAACGTCTGTGTCTGTCCTCTTCAGTGGCGTGGCAAAGGCCCGCGTGATGGCATACTTTGGGGAAGGGACAGGACCCATCCATGTGGACAACGTGAAGTGCAGTGGTGAGGAGCGTTCGTTAGCAGACTGCATCAAACAGGCACCCGGCACACATAACTGTCGCCACAGTGAGGATGCCGGGGTCATCTGTGACTATGGTGAATCGCAGCCCAGCTACAAAGAGGTCAACGGTCAGTCAGTTAGTCATCTGTTTTTTTTTTCTTATTGGGAGCATAAAGGAAACTGTGATGTGTTTAGCAAACAGTTCCAATACACCAAAAAATTAATGAGAAACAAATGACTAAAGAAAAGTCAAGTGTGTGAGTGTGTGTGTGTTTCCAGATGGTAAAATAGTGAGAGCTATGTTATTGCTTCACCCTGTCTGTCACACATCAGGGCAGGCTCACACAGTGCTATCTGTTACCTGCACATGTGCTATTACTGCCATTTCTCACGTGCACGTGATGTGGAAAGTCAAACCAGTGCAGGAAAGTGTTTTGTCTCATCAGTATGATT
The DNA here is from genome assembly GCF_017976425.1 of Toxotes jaculatrix. Classification (NCBI taxonomy): domain Eukaryota; kingdom Metazoa; phylum Chordata; class Actinopteri; family Toxotidae; genus Toxotes; species Toxotes jaculatrix. The sequence continues at coordinate 12,050,664 of NC_054397.1, forward strand.
AATTACATCTTCTGAAAAAGCACTTAAGCTGTGTTTGTAGATTTTAACACACAGGCACACACGCACTGAGAAAATGATCAGCCATTTATTTAATTTTCCTTATTCTATGTTCATATGTAGTGGTAAAAGATGAATTTCAAACATTATTATGTTTTCGATCAGTCTAAATATTTAATAAGAGCAACATCTGAGCCTAAATGTATGGTTTGACAATCATCACCATCCCACACATTCTCACATATACACATCCAATGGTTCCTCTTTTGTCTCTGTCAGATCCTGTCAGCTCAATTTGTGGTCTGCGGCTCGTACACACTCGCCAGCGCAGGATCATAGGAGGAGAAAACTCTCTGAGGTAAGATGGAAGGGGCAGGAGGGATTAATAACAACACAGAGGAAACCTGCCAGAGACATACAGAGTAAAGAATATTGGACACATTTTCAAGTCAGCAAGTTGCCATTTATGCCCTGACACCCATTCTGGAGTATAGACCTCCAGACTTCTCAGACATTAGCTTTCTATTCTATCTGATACCATCTGCAAGTGTCGTGGTCTTATCCTGGGGCCTGTGTGACATTAGTGCCAAGTCTTCTGCAAAGTCTAGATCGTCCAGCTGTGTCCACAAAGTCCACTAGAATTCCATCTTTTTTATTTGTTCAGTTATTTTCATTACCCAGTGGATGGTTAGTAGAAAAGAAAAGAATACAGATAACAGACAACCCTGTCTGATCCCGGTCTTGATCTCAGACTGGTTGGGAACCTGTTTTGTGTGTTTGTGTTTGTGTTTGTGTTTGTGTTTGTGTTTGTGTTTGTGTTTGTGTGTGTGTGTCAGATGGTGTTCCATGAGTTTACTTTTGTCACATGACATCAATCAAACTAATTTGGCTAAGTATGTTAATGTTGAAGGTTCTCCCTTAAATCTCATAAATCTTATTTTGATAGAATATGCCTCTTCCTATGTTGGCTGCCCGTTTAAGGCTCTTTTTTTCCTGAATAAAAGCGCAATAACCACATATGCATTTTAGTACAGTAAAATGTCCTTCCTTTTTAGCATAGTAAATAGGAAACAACTTGCTCTTGCTGTAGTGTGGATTCTGTGTCTGTGTTTGCATTTTAAATTTGTCACCTGGGGGGCAGGGATTTGGACCCAAACGCAATAACCCCCAAGACAGGCAGAATGGGAGAACTAATAGTCTTTTAATTAAGCAAAATCACTGGAAGAATCCAGGGCAAGGGAACAAAACTCAAACAACCAAAAATCTCAGGTACAGACTCTGACACAGGCACAGACTTGGATATCGACACATACAAACTGACAAGGACAAAGGGAAATAACGAGACTTAAATACACAAGGCAATGGGCAACATGTGAAACCAATTAGGGCAGGGCAGACAATCACAAATGGAGGGAAACAAGACAAAGACAGTAGAACAAGACAAGATACGCAAGGGCCATGATTTCAAAATAAAACAGGAACTATGAACAAAACTTAACAAACTAAACTAGACTCTGAAAAGGTCCAAATGTCTACAAAAGAGTTCATAATAAAGCAAAAGGGTTCAGAAAAAAGCCCCCTTAGGGGCTAGTCATGACACAATTATTTGTGCACTTTTATAATTGCTTCTGTGTGTCTATATGTGTGTGTGTCCGTGTGCATGCTTGGCTGTGTGTTCATATCTGTAGGGGTGGCTGGCCATGGCAAGCTGCGATTCGTTTGCGAGGCTCTCGAGGAGACGGGAGGTTGGTGTGTGGAGCGACTCTCATCGACTCCTGCTGGGTCCTCACCTCGGCACATTGTTTCAAGAGGTCAAACACGCACACCCACATCCACTCACACACACATGATTATCTTTACTCATGGAAATGAAGTTGTGTGTATACATACATTTACTGGCCTGTTTATGCAGACAGACTGAAAAATGTTGTTGTTGTTGTCAGCTTTAATCGCCACAGAGGCTTGAGAACCTCAACAACGTGAACTGTAATCAGCGGTGGTTTGGCTATGGTCTTGGTGCAGGTGGCAGGGAGACAGCCAGAGTTACTTCATCTCAACTACATCTGGTCTGGGTGCCTCCACATGGCGCCACCAACTTCAAATCCATCACCTAATGCATACAGCAGAGAAGGCAGCGGAAAGTAAAAAAGAAGTAAAAAAGAAAATGAATCAAACAGAGAGAGGCTTATGAAATTTGTGCAGCGGTGAGAGACTTTAGGGTTTTGAGGGCACTTAACCATAGGGTCTGCATTTGATAGTTATACAGTACATGGTAAGGCTGTCAGACTTAATTTTAAAGGCTAATATCATTTAATTGTGTTACCAGGTATTAGTTCCAGTGTTTGGGTGTGGTAGGAAAACCAGAACTCTGAGCAGGCCCCAGCAGCTCCACCACCATAAATCTTGATGTTTCCACATTAAAGACAGAGAGACAGAAATCATTTGCAAAATCCTTTCCAGTTCCGATTCTTGAACCATTCCCAGGCCCATTTCCCTGTCGGAGTTGTACTCTTTATAAAGTAATCTCTCCTCTGCCGTGAGACCTTTCCATCGTCTTCTTTAAAGTGACACACACAGGAAACACACGGCCGTTCTGAAAATTAAAACCACTTGGGATGTCTAGGGCAGGTTAATGTAAACTGTTGACCACCAGTGCAATCACAGACTGAAATGATGAATTTCACTCTGACAATCTACTAACAATTGCAGGTCCTTTGGCTACTATAACGCCACAGTAGGCGTTATAGTAGCCAGAATAGCTAGCTTCAAAGTTGACGCTGTCTTTAACAGATTGTTATTGTGATTGTTTAATAGCTTGGTTGCACAAATGAAAATAAATTCTTGACTTTGTCCAAATAAAGAGGATGTCAACGCCTGCTTAATGACCTAGATTCCCTCTAACTTACTGCCTCAGGCTTTGCTTTTTATATTGCACTGTTTTAACGGGTGCACAGCATGTATTCAAACACTTTCCTGATATTACAGTTAATCATTACTTTTGACAAATGTGCCCAGAAATGCCCAAGAAATGACAGAAAACATTAAAGATGTTTTTAACTTTACTTTTGTTTTCATAAACGGTGCGAGCAGACAAGAAAGGTCACACCCTACAAAGTAATTAAATTGCTAGCCGGGTCACATATCAGTCTTCCGTGTTCCAAGATCTTAGCTTCAACCACAACAGCTTTGAAAAGTAATTTGCTGCACGCAGGCCAGAGACCAAGATAGGGACTTCCGACTTTACAGTGTCACCTTTCATATATGGTAACGAAAATAGAGCAGTACACACACACACACAGCAACAACAAAAGAATACACCCACACAAGAGCTTTACGCAATATGCAAAATAAATTCATCAACAATATGGCTTAGTCACTTCTGCCTGTTCTAATTTGCACAGATGGTTTTATACTAACAAGTTAAAGTACAACTACCAAATGTATCAGATCTGATCATATTACCTGATCCCTTACATTCCCATTACAGATTAGTAGGTTCATAAAACCATAAGACCTCAGGTCAAGGTTCACATGTTGTCAACATATTAAACCTATTTATACCATGTAGCTGTACAGCTGGGGGATTGCCAACAGTAATATAACTCCAGTAGATCTTTTCACTGCTTTTAGAAACAACAACAATGTGTGAAAGGTAACTTAGGAGTCATGTTCAAGATCTGTTCTAATTATGAGAGAATGCCTTTAACATGGCAGTAAGCCTGTTTGTTTTGTACTAATCTTCATGAGCTTTGTACGAACATAGTGCGTCAGTGTAGATCAAAACACATGTGCCTGTGTGTGAGTGTAGATAGGAATGTACTGTACATAGATGGCTGATCAGCAGCGTCTCTGCTCTGCCAGGAACGTTGTGGCATTCCCAGGTCAGGAGATCTTTCCGGAAACACTCCACCGGTTGTAACTGGACACAGAGACCTGGCTCAATGGCAAGGCCTCCTTCTCTCACTCTTCTTTTCCTTCTCTTTCGTCCCTCGCCTCTCCGTTGGTCCGGTCTTTGGACCTGCCTTACCCTACTCATCTCTTCTCCTCTCTCCTTCTGTCCCACTCACAAACACACAGACACTATGACAGATTTATTATCATTCCTATGCCTATACTCAATCTCTTTCCAAGTTTTCGTTTGTTTATCCCCTAGAAGAAGTGTGAGAAGTGGGTAAGTCTTTCTTAGCTATAATTTATAGAGAATTGACAGAAGGTATGAAAGCACAAGAAAAATGTTGTGGTGAAGAAGGATAGGAAGCATAACAGAGAAAAAGAGAGACCACAGCAGACTATTTACTTGAGAAAAGCTTTTGGGACTGTCTGAGCATATAAAATACTTATAAGCATCAAGTGGAACACAAACACAATATGAAATACAAAACTGAGCAAAAATCAACAGCAAAAGTCTAAATAAGGGTAGATAAAAATTATTAGCGAAAGAAAAGATGAAAACTACAAAAATGTTTTCATACACATGAAGCCAGAGCGAAAAAAAACCTGCTCACCTATGGTGATCAGTCAACCCCATGAAACCTCTTTATGAAGATCTCAAGCTGTGCTGTTTCACATTAACAGAATAACATTATGGAGCCTTTAACATTTAGAAAAAAATGTTTAAATCTTTTCAGCAGTGGGATTGCTCATTCGCACACACCCTCTTTCTCTAACAGTCTCTTTCGATTCACCCCTCTATTTGCTCCTGCAGGTACGGAAACAGCACCAAGCAGTATAAAGTCAGGGTGGGCGACTACCACTCCCTCGTCCCTGAGGAATACGAAGAGGAATACGGCATCGATCAAATTGTCTTCCATCCAAGCTACCACTCCCATAGCAACGATTACGACCTGGCCTTGGTTCATCTGTCACCAGGGGCAGTGGGCCAGATTCCGGGAGAGTGTGTGTCATTCAGCCGTCATGTCCTTCCCGCCTGTTTGCCTATGAGGAAAGAGAGAGTGCTCAAACAAGCCAGCAACTGTCACATTACTGGGTGGGGTGACACAGGTGAGGGTGTGTGTGTGTGTGTGTGTGTGTGGAAGGGGCTGGGTACAGAGCCCTTGAGGTGCAAAACAAAACATAATTTCACAATATAAAATGAAAATGAGTCAATGCAGACTCAATGTAGTTCTTTATTCAAAAACATTTATTTTCAAAAAAAGTACAAGGACAAATGTGTGTCTAGCAGTGTAAAAAAAAAAAAAATTAACAATGAAGAAACAATGCAATAGTGTAAAACAGTGAGATTAATGAAGGAAAAAAGCAAATAATACCACTGGTTATTTGTGATGAATTTAACTGTATATTACTGTACATAACTGAACACAGTATAAAACAATCATGTGGTGTAACCACTGTAGCATTCCTATCATATGTAACTCATTAAGAAGTTCAACTAAAAATGCAGAGAAGAGGTCCCTGCCAGCAATTGCGCTTGTTTGACTTCATGCTCTGCATCTGTCTATACACCTAAGTGTATATACAGACACACATCTGTCAGTGATCTTTCAATTACATGCTGATGTCATTAATCATAGCAACTTAGTCCCAAAGGGCTACAAAAGGTCACAGTACGTGTTTATGCAAACACGTGCTCACTACTGAGGGCGTGTGTCTTTCCCGCATGATATCAGTTGAATTCATTTGTGATAAAATCTTGTTTGTGTGGGTGAGAGGGAGTGTTTTTATTAGGCAACTCAAGTGTGGTGACAGTGCAGACTATTTACAGAGTGTGATGTTGGTCAGTGGCTGTTGGACTTAAGGCTAAACGTCTGCTTTGCACAGCTGTTTGCACTTGGGTCGCTGCCACTTTAATATCAAACACGCACACGCAAGCAAATTTTACACATGCATACCACCAGTGAGCTATCATGGATAGTAAATAACACTGTGTGGTCATGGGGAGAGTCAGGGAAAACAACCCACCACTGTACAGGCTTGAGTTCAGTTTTTAGTAGCTTGGCTGTGTGTTCCAACAAACACAATTCGCAGTGTTCATGTGTGGAAAACCATGGAAGGATCATGTCCTTGTCACCAATGATTAGTACTTTGAACCTCTGCAGTTTGGCCACTGCGTGAAGCTCCTCATTGACAGTACAGTTTGCACTGACAAGGTCAACATGCAGGGATTTTTTTTTCTTCTTTTTCACTGGAAAAGATATGTAATGAAACCTCTGACATCTCCATTTCTCGCAGGTCGCTCATATTCCAAGACCCTACAGCAGGCCCCCCTCTCTCTTCTTCCCCGTCGCCACTGCCAGCAGCATTTCCACGGCGCTTTCACGAGCCGCATGCTCTGCGCCGGCAGCATCCAGTCGGAGAGGCGTGTGGACAGTTGCCGTGGTGACAGTGGAGGTCCGCTGGTGTGTGAGCGTCCGGGAGGGGGTTGGGTGGTTTATGGGGTCACGTCCTGGGGTCATGCCTGCCGGACACAACAGTCCCCAGGCGTCTACACCAAAGTCTCTGCCTTCAGCTCCTGGATACGCAAGGTGATTGGACGTGATGAGAAAAAGCGATGAAAGGAGAATTCTAAAACTGAAACTGCTGACCTCTCGAGCAGAGACAATAACTCTAGAGACTTGCTCGACTGGTCGGGTGACAGGTGATACAACAATACCAGTCAAGAATAATTGATGTCATGATGTTACGAGCTGATTATCCAGTGATGTATCTTAAAACCTGGCTTTTAAATAGAAAGGACAAGAGGGCAACGCTGGACCTTTTTAAATGTTCTTTGGAGAGAGGAGGGCATATCTTTTCTTTCATCAAAGTCATTAGCACTTATTTTAATGATTTAATATTCTCATGAACTCATTAAATTCCAACTCAACAATATGCCATAACTTAAATATGTTTTTATATATTTAAGTTAGGGCAAACAACTTAAATATGCATTTCATACCACACTATAATGTTTTTTTTTTTAGGAATGTTTTCTTGATTTTGTTATTAAATTTTATTATAATTTATGATATAAGATATGTGAGTAAAAATGTTGAAAAGGGACCACACACATACAATATACAAGCATGCCCTCATGCACACAAAGTAAGTAATGGCATGATATGAATTTGCAGACTTGCACGAAGAACCCTGATTCAGTACGTAATGCATGATTTTCAGTGCTTTTGTGTTAAGCATTCTAGTCATATTGACATTTGCCAAAGTGAATTTTGTCTTTAAACCTCATTTCAGTCATTTTGTTTGAAGTTTCTCCATTGTTCTCTTTGTTTTACTTTGTGTAAAAAAAAAAAAAAAAAAAAAAAAAAAAAGCTGATTTCAAGTCTTAATAATTACTCAGGCATTTATAATTTATAACCAATCAGTATTTGTCCATGTCCCAGTGCTGCTTAACATCTGCAGAGAAAGGAACAGACTGAAGTGTTTCTGAGTCAAAGCACAAAACAGTATTTCTAAGTGTTTGTTATATTGATACTGTTAATTCATGTTCTCTTGTCGTGGTGGAAGACAATCTGGTACACTTGAAAAAACAAAAAACAAAAGAAAACTAACAACAGACACTACACTGCCTTCTCATTTGGTGTTTACTGACTGTGTATGTTTAAATGTACTGTATCATTTCTTCAACTAAGATTTTGTAAAAAAAAAAAAAAAAAAAAAAAAAAAGGCTGAGTTTGTTGTTTGTTTACTCAAATACCTAAACTACCTGAGTCACAACAGCCATGTCAAAACATTTGGTACTGTGCATACTGTCTAAGTAGTGTATCACGTTTCCCATCGTTCTCACAAACCTTTGAAGTTGACAGCAGTTGGAACAACAGATTTCTCTCAGGGTTTTTTTTATTTCCTGACTGCAAGCTGTCAAAGTGAGCACCACCATGTTAGACAGCGTGTATGCACACACACCCATGCTCAGTGTCACCGATATGTCACACAGTGTCTACAGGAATGGCAGCCATTTTCTGAGTTGTCCTGATTTACAAAGCAAACGTGTTGACTTAACACACATTTAAGACCCGGGACCAGCTGTTACAGTGAGAAGCTGCATGAAATCCTGGTATTTATTGTTTTTAACCTTAATGTACTTTAAAAACATGTTAAATTTGCTCTTTGTTTCAAAGAACATTATTTGTTATGTATTTATGTTTTATGTGTTTTGTAAATGCTTTGGTGTTTAACAATAGAGCTGGCATGTTGTGCCAGAAGGCACAACATGCTGCAGCTGGATGTTTATGGGGGTAACTATGCAACAACATCATAATTTATCTTGTTTTATATCTGCTAAATTGATTTTGTGAAAATTGCCTGAATTCCAAGAACTGCTCTCAGCTACAACACGCTTGTCCTTATTGTCTGAGAGCACCCTCCTGTGGCCATTGTCACACATTACAAAATGGATAGTGGAGCTATTGTTATATGGTAAATATTTAAGAAAATCACACATTGAAAACTTTTCTATTTAGTGTGCGAAGACACTGAGCTTTCATTATAAAACATTATTACCAAAAACTGTTATTAATCATATGAGTATTCTTTTGTCAGTTGAGATAAATAGTAAGAAATGAAAAGGAAATTAAAAAATATAAAATGATAAATTAACAAAATATAAATATTAACTGTATCTAAAGTTTCACTGACTTTCAAATCATTCATGTCAGTTTCAAAACTTTCACAGCAGTGTCTTTGTAAACTGAATATAAAAACCTCTTTACTTTTTCCTCATTTCTTTGTCCTTGTGTTGGCTTTGATGTTGGATGTTTTCTTTGCACATTTGTTTATGATGTCTGCTGATTTTATTTTTCAAATCTCTAAGCTTCAGTTTTATGTAAATAAATCAGCACATGAAGATCATAATCCAAACACTGTGCGTAAACATTCAAATTCAATGATTAATAGAGGAACTGAATAGCTTTGCCCCTTTTTTTTTGTCTTTCACTTTTTGTTATTCCCACTGAACCTCCAGCCAAAGCTCTTTGCACTAATGAGCTTATATTAGATATCACCAGAGGTGGTGCAGAACAGAAGGTCTCATTATACACGGATAATTTATTTACTCATATCTGTTTCCATTCCTTAAACTGCGGCAACACTTGGGAAAACCAGTAGGGAAAGATCTAAGGATAGTGATTAAACCTGAATAAGAGCGATCTCATGCACATCAAATTGGCTGCTTGAAACTCCCTCCTCGACCGGCTGCTTTTGAAAGTGGCTGAAAATACCTTCATAGATGTGGGACTTGCCTTATTTTTGGACTGATTATATCAAGATGCGCCACACTTGCACGTACTTCTTAACTCTTTTATAAACAGAGCAATAATATAATCTTAAAAAATATACATCTATTAGAGCAGGATACGACAATATTACCATGTAATATTATCTCCAAAAACACTGCTTCTTTCAAATATATGCAGACTAGAGACTTAATTAGGAAAAACACTGACTGCTTTGCGGCCCTTTGAAGTCTGCTGAAAGAAATCAAGCCTACTGTAAATGAAACATAACAGGAACACCTGAAATTATTTATTTCCTTAACACAGTCAGTTCCGGCTCCTTCCAAACACTGTGGGCTAGTGCAGGGCTCAAGCTACTGTAGATAAAGATGATTTATGGAAACCCATATTGTATTTTGCATATTTCAATTTCTGTGAAACAGAGATTGTATTTTTTTTCTGTCACACATTCTGTGGATTCATCTTTCATTCCTGATAGCGAATGTATTAATTGAGTTCACTTAAAGTCGTCCATTATGACCTTCCTGATGTGTTTGCACAGTGGAGTTAAAAACTTCACATCCTGTGTTTTATGATGAGAGAAAAACAATAGCTCAACAGCATATTGATAAATACAATCTGACTCGGCAACCGTTTCTGCAGTAAATTAAAACTAGAAATGTTCTGTAACAAGTTATAGTCACGTATTCAAAATGTTACTTAAGTGTTACTAAAACATTCGCATCAAAATACACTTAAGGTACCAAAAGTAAAAGTATAAATGCTGAATAGACCGTTGAATGGAGGACATTTCAATAACGTAAATTATATTATTGGATAATAATTACTGATGTGTACTGCAGCTGGTAAAGATGAGGCCAATTTTAATTACTTTATATACTGCTGGGTAGTTTATGAATGTCCCCTCAGGGATCTGAAAAGTCTTATCTTATTGTAAAGGGACACAAAGCTCAATATTTGTCTCTGGATTGTAGTGGAAAAACTGACTGAAGATTGATTGAGGTGGTAGAAAATGGAAATTTTAAACTTAAGATCAAGTACCTTAAAATTGTTCTTGGTTACAGTATTTGAGTTTTTGATTATGTGATTACATGTACACGTAATTAGCAGCACTTTGTGGGAAAAAGGAAGTAACCTTATTTTTCAACTGAACATTACTGCACACTCGATTATCTAATGGTGACTGATGGAATAAGTGACGGGCACAAATTCTTCATACAGAAAATTGGCATGCATGTCAACTTACCTCAGGTGATAAACAGTCAGCCACAATTATGTGACTACACAAGTGCGTGTCCCCAACACAGTGTGGTTCATGGTGGCTCACCCATTAAAACAAAACAAAAAAAAAAAACATCTTGTGCTGTCAGTCATATCCATTTCTTTAATTTTGGTTTCTGTGTTTGACATTTAGGGGAATTTTTTTTGCATTCAGATTGAAGCTAAACAATGTAGGCCACTGGTTTTGAAAAGGAAACAAAAGGTTGAGAGACTTAAATGAGACACTGACAAAACAAAGCAGTTACTGTAGCTACTTAAAGAGTCTTGGAATTAAGTGTCATATCCAATGAGCTCAGTTTGGTCAGTTTTCTTCCCACAAACTCCTGTCTCCTCAGTCCTTAGCGCTGAAATCTTCAGCGCTCATAGCCTGGCTAAAGGGACACAGCGTTTCTTCTTTGTGGCTTGGAAAAGAACGAGCAGGCAGTGCGTTTTGGTTCAGTGACTCATTTCCAGTCCACACTTTCCAGTGAAAGCCTCAAGTGACATCTCTAAGGGTGAACAAGGCTACCAGATCTACCAAAAACTAGCTTCACTTTAAAAAATTAACTCGCAAAGCAATGAGAGCCTACCATGGGAAGTAACATCCTGTCACTCACCCTGAGTCTATGCACTTATCCTCCCTGCTTATTCTCTCTCACTGGGACAAAAAAAAAAACTATAAAAAGTAAAACCAAACCACATAGGGTGCATTTTTTTGTCTTGGAGATACATGGAACAGAACTTAGTGCAAACTCATCTCTATGGGAACCACGCACAGCTGACCAGCGCTGTTCTGGCATCATAAATTAAAGGTGGAAGTAAAACAAAAAGAAATAACCATCAAAAGTCGCTGCAGGTCTGCACGAGAGTTCGCCACAGTTCAGGACAGGGTTCGGGCACCAAAGAGTTGCCAAATGCTCCTTGTCTCCTATAGTTCTCTTCATCATCATAACGTGGTCCTTCCTTCAAGTCCCACTTTCTTCAGAGCTGTCTCAATCATCTGAAACTGTCACTCCATCCATTCATTCACCCATTCGTCCATCCATCCACTCATCCACCCATCCATCCTTTCAAGAGTTCAGTTTCAGCCCACAGAGTTTCTTTGCGCTTCCTTGACTTCTGCTGCCTTCAGCAGTGTCACAGTCCCTAGGAGAAACAAGGCACCCTGTCCTTGCCTTCACCTCAGGGTTCACTAAAAGGCCACAGACAGTGCATCTGAAGGCCAGGTGCTCCTGGTCGCTTCCTGGTCTTTGACCCCTTGACCTTTAACCCTGGCTCATGGATGCAAAGGTTATCTAACCTTAAGAAAGAGGTGGAGAGAGAGAGGGGATTGAGAGGGAATCACAGGGAAGAGGGAAAGAGAGAGGGAAAAAGTAATTTAATTACACTTTGTTTACTTAGATTCAAATACCAACCGTGAAAATAAGAACAAGAACGTGATGTGAATGCTGTGAATGGACTGGAAAACTTAGGCGGACTCCCTGTGATTCATCAACAGCGATAAAACAGCAGCACAGACAAATCTGCAGACTAAAAGAAGATGTTGAGCACGACAGAATCAAAAAGAGCTCTGCAGAGATCAAGGTGAGACTGATGTCACAAAAAGCACTTACACTACGAAGCCTCATTTAAGTGAATGCTTTGAATAGCTTGACAGGATTACGAGGTAATCAAGCTCAGAAAATTCCTCTGTAAGCCAGGAATATATTTGTGTTTCATTTGTGTGTTGCATCATCCATTCTTACTCTATCCTAACATTTTCATTCTCAATTGAGTGCTTACGCTGGATCCTACCTGAGCTGGAGCAGCTTTTGGTTGTTTCACATGAGAAATTTCCATTTTGCGGTTTTAGTTCTTGCTTTTCTCACCGGCTTGTTTGTGGGGCACAGCTGAAAAGGTGATGTCATGTATTTCTCTGCACCAAACTGAGTCCAGCAACATTTGCATCAAAATTTAATGACTTGATGGGTTATTTGCTTATGTTGCCAGCATTGCTGCTCAAATCTGACCAAACCACACCCACACAGTGCTGATGTAGCAGATTTCAAAGTCCTAATAAATAATAAGAAAGAGTTTTTTTTCCACTGTTTAACGTTAATTGTTGCTTATTTATAAATTTTAATTTAATGATATAAAGTGCTGCTTTCAGGGGTTTTAATAACGTTTTTTTTTTCACTATTTAGCCCAAACCAATACACTGATAAAAATTTGTTTAGACATTTTAACTTTCCTTTACATTGTCGTGATATGTGTGTCATAGAGTTTAATGCTGCTGACCTTCTGCAGCTCCTCTCTTAGCCAGGAGGGAAGGGGCTGTCCGAGGCGATGTAGCAGCTTTGACAGCTCCACGTTGTGTTCCCTGTAGTACCTGGAGAGATATGCACGTGCCTGAAGAGAGAAGCAGGGAAGAAAAGGATGGAAGAAGTGGAAGGTGGATGACCAGTCATAATTGGCAGAGTAGGGGAGATGGAGTGAGGAAATAAAACAAATAGGGAGTTGGTGAGTGAGAATTGGACAGGCGGTAAACAGGGAAGTAGGAAAGTAAATAAGAACATATGGAAATAAGCCAGAAAGGAAGGAGAAGCGTGAGAAAGAAGCAAAAAGGGAATGACAGAAGTGAAGGATGTGGACAAAGAGTTGGAAGAAGGGATATTTAAAAGAGAATATAAGAAGGACAGCATGGGAGTAGGGGGCAAGCAAGAAATAGAGAGAGATTAATGATGTGCCACCATCTTTCGATTAGTTTATTTCTCCTCAATAGGACTTTAGTGCCACCAAGTGCCGAGTGATATGAACAGAGCTAAGAAAAGAGAGGTTAGAGAGAGGGAGAAAATTACATGAAGGATGCATGGGAACCATTATCTCTCTCCCTCCTCTGTGCATCCCTCATCTCTCCCTCTCTCTTCTCCCTCGTGTTCTCGCCATCTCCTACCTCCTCATCTGTCCTCTCCCTCTGTCCCCCTGGTGGAAACTGAAATACAGTTTAATTACAGATGACACTGAGGTGCAGCTATTAGCCACGTGTGAGCACATGTGGCACCAACAAATTGTAGGTGTGTGTGTCTGTCTTCATGTGAGAGCAAATGTGTGATTCATTGTCTGCAAGTCTGGTGTCTCCTCTGTGGAATCAGCAGCAGGGACAAAGATTTATGGATTGGATTTTCTCCCTCTACCTTTCTCCCTCCATCCTAATCCCCCCCACCACCATCCTCTCTCTCTCTCTCTCTCTCTCTCTCTCTCTCTCGCAGGGGCTCTGTCACTACTGAGTCCTCATAATTAGGTTGTAACTTTCTGGCTGGATCTGATTGGCTGACAGTTTCCACTCCTATGCTGAGTCCTGTGGGAAATTTTGCCACCATGATGGAGAGGGCAGTGGGCTGTCTCAGTCAGTCAGGCTGCTGTGTTTTTGTTTGCCTCTTTTTCAAACATTTCATTCAGTGCATATATCCATCGTATCCCTCAGCATGAATCTATTTTAATTAAAATGCATAAGTTTACCTCCGGCTCCATAGGAGGGTACTTCCTCCCTTTGCTCTTTCCCAAACATTTAGTCTTTCCTCCCTCAAGGAGTTGGCACCAAAAACCCTTCTGAGGGTCAAACCTGGGAGAAGGGAACAGCAGAGAATATAGGCGGAAAGACAGAGAAAGGGGGAGAGCAAGAAAATTCTTATTAAAAAAATTTTTTAAATGCTGGCTTTGAAACTAAACCTCGGTGCTGCCACATCGCCCGTAATATTTGGTAGTTTTTCTTCTTTTGGAAATTGGGCCTGGAAAAGACAGCCACTCTTACACTCACAAACCAGACATAAATGTTATTATGCATTCAACACGCTCTGTCTGTCTCTTACTCTTTTGCTATTGGTGTCTCTCTGACTGTCGCACTGTCTTGTTTCATCTTCCTTTGTCTCTCTCTATCACCCTCCCTCTCCATGTCTCTCCTCTGTGTTGCACAGGCTCTCTCTCTCTCTCTCTCTTCCTCTCAATGCAGACCCACAGTGAGTGCACACAGGAGTATAGTTTATTTTTATGTTAGTACAGTAATCCACTGGTAATGGCAGGTCTTGAGATGAGATGGTAAAATAGAATCAGAAATATGCATAGGCTATAATTTGTTTTGTTTACACCATTCTATGCAAATTTAATTAAAAAATGTGACTACTTTACTTATTGGTTCGGTTTCATTGTGTGTAAAGACACCCTGAGGAATGAAACTGTGCCAATACGAGTTGGCTTGATTTTTATGATGTACTAACCCATATTAATTAAGGCTTTATAGTTTTAACCATTCAGTCAAGAGCCTGGATGACAACATATTTTTTTCCCTTTTTAAAATGACTTTTTCCCCCCCTCCATGAGCACCAGTGTGCGCAGGGGACACCAGAAAGACTCTGGGTCACTGTTCTTTTTCTGTAATTAAACTACATTACATTTTTAATACATACATATTTTCAAATATTTTGTGGCAAAGACAAAAAAAACAATAAGAGAGAGAGGGACAGCACATGACCAGTTCTAGAGAGTGATCACAAGCTCGCTATTAGAAAGTGACTGTTAAAATGTGGCTCTTAAAATATGTATAATTACTGGGGAATAACTTTACCTGAGATTGATCTTTAATTTATGACAGCAAAAAAAGGCAAAGGCGAAATATTCTTACATATAATGTTCCTGTTATTGGCTCGCTGATCATCCCTTCTGAAACCATACTGCTTTTCTCATTAGCAGAGTGCAAAGACTGTTGCAACCTGGCAGCGTGTTATGTGACAACCTGTCACAGGCAAGGAGACGGTGGGTAACTTTCAAAGCAAAGTATCCTTGTAAATGCGTGTGCTTCTTGTCATGTGTATGTAGGGTATGCATATATATATATATATATATAAACACATTATTTTATTTCATTTACATGTGAAATATTGAAAGAGTTTGTGCATATATTATATATATTTACATATATATGTACATTTATGCACCTTGAGTTTTCAGTTGGAGCAAAGATATATAAAGATATACATTACTGTTAAATGCCATTTGGCAGTCAGAGTATAAGGGTTAAAGTGGATGTGACTGAAAGATGCAAATATTGTACTTTATCTGCATGCATCAGTGCGTGAATAAAAGCGGGGAAAAAAAGCGTTAAGTGGTTCTCCTTCAGTTTTTCTCTGACAGGACAGGAGGACGAAAGGAGAGTGGGGATTAAATAAATAGGCTCTAGTGTTGAGGATCTGTCAGACTGCTGCGATGTCAAAAGAATGAGAAGGAGAAAAGAAAGATTAGGCTTTTGTATGACTCGTTCTTCACCCAAAACACACACACACACACATTCACTCACAACACACACTCACGCACACACAGCTTCGTTATTATTCTGTCAAAATGCATCTCTCTACAAATTATTTGTATGCATGTGGGCTTGTGATTCAAAACAGAGGCACTCTCTGTCCCAATCTGAGCTACAAATTCTAGATGTCCCTGTCTGGAGATTTGAGGGCTCGCAGGCAGATTGCATTCTGATGAGTGGTGCTTGAGAAATAAACAGTTTACCGCTTCCCTCAAACTTAAAGGTCACATGCAACATCTCTAATGGAGGATGAGTTGAAACAGACCGTCAAGAAGTGAAAGCTAATTCTCTTGAGAAAAAAAAAAAAAAGACTTTGGTTGACATGCATAATTTAGGAATCCATTACGCATATTAATATCTGAACAAACTGGTTGTACAGTATATCACATAAACATGTGATGTTGTTTCTGAGTTGTGTTAATAACGATTGAGACCAACTGGTCAGTGCCATTTATTTTTGGTGAGGAATGTTTAAATAAACTGCACTGTATTTCCACATTACTTGTTAAGGTAAATTTTGAGTATACTAGCAGGATATGATCTATTTGTGATGGCACACATCATATATATCGGCTGTACAATTAAACCTGTCTTTTTAGTTTGTTGTGAAAAACAGCAGAGAATATTTTTAGTTCATAAAAATTACTGCAGCGACTTATCTTGGTTACTGGCACTGGTGTCTTTGCTGTTTTAGGTCCTCTGGACCGACATTGTGCAGTGCACTAATCTTTTCTTCTTCATTTTTTTTTTTTTTTAAAGACAGCTGTGACACAGACAGGCAGGATGTGTAAGTGAGAGGACAGTCAGTGCTCTGTTGGGATTTGATCCCGGGCCAGCAGCTATGGAGGCTGAGACTTCACCACTTGATTGTCTCTTGATAAAAATAGGCATCAAATTGTTGTTGCACAAACAAATTCACGACTCCGTTACAAAATACAAATATCCTTCATGAACCTGTGCATGACAAAATTAAACAATGTAATTAGACGTTAATATTACTAACGCATTTGGAAATGATTCCAGATTCATGCCTCAATAAAAATAATGAATTGCAAACAATTGCTCCCTATGTTTCTTCACACTGTCTTGTATTGTTAATTTGCCATTATATCCATGAATTTCTCAACATACATATGATAAGTTTTAAGTGGAATAAATGCCTGTATTCATCATGTT
This sequence comes from Toxotes jaculatrix, assembly GCF_017976425.1. NCBI lineage: Eukaryota > Metazoa > Chordata > Actinopteri > Toxotidae > Toxotes > Toxotes jaculatrix. Next base: position 12,067,623 of record NC_054397.1, read on the forward strand.
ACCATCAGTTTCTTCCATGCTGTTTTTCCCCCTCTTGTTCATCTCATTATCTCTTGCCCATCTTGTACACATATCCTCTGTGCTCTATTCAGCGAGCACAGAATTTCTTTTCCCTATCCTACAAATACTGACAAAGCCTCAATCTGTGTAAAGCTGCACATTTCATGGCTCAAAGAAAGTAGTGAACTGACCATCTGCTATTGGCTGATCTTTGGTGCCAGGTGATGTCACTGTCTGTTGTACTATTCAGAGAGTGACACCACCTGGCACCAAAGACTGGAAAAAGAGGAGATGGCCAGTTTGGTACTTCACTGTTCACCAGTAGATGTCAGGCTTCACACAGATTTGGGCTTAGGGTCTTGTTACAGATGGAATCTGTCCAGTCATTTCTATTACAGTGCATGCCATATGAAAGATGCCCTTACCCCAGGATGCCAGGGATCGAAGACACTGAAGACAGAAAGGAAGAGAGAGGGAGAGGGAAGCAGAGACTGACATACTGGGTGAGGCACTTACGTAAGGGCCTGGGAGTAGTTGAAATGAGGAGTGACTCCTAGGAACTTCTGCACTTCATCCATTACTGCTGCAGGGTCAGTTCTCAGCTGATGGCCATCTATGATCAACACCTACACACAGATATATTAACAATGTAACACTGGCTACTGTTCAACTAACTGGTTTGTGCACTGCAACCCATTCAGGTCCTGGGTAAAAATAAAAGCACAGAGACAGCTCCTTCACTGAAACTTGATCCACTTTAATAACTGCCACTAAAGCTGGAAACAGAGCATAACATTAGAAACACCTGTCAGAATAATGCACTCCAGTACAATACCAAAACTATCTATGCACTAAGTGCTAAAACCTATAATTTAAATAACACATCTGTGACGGTGATCACAAAAACGGATCGTTACAGGCATTGTAAAACTAGACTTCATGGAAGGACGTGTATTGGACTGCATTAAACTGCAAAGGTGTGCCTAATAAAATGGACACTGGGTGTATACATACAGTGAGGTCCAAAAGTCTGAGACCACTTTCCCATTCACTTGAAAGGGAAAGTCGCCATTCCTTCAACTGAGTCCCTTATCGCAATAAACATCAATGAAGTCAGTTAATCTCAACAATAAATCTTCAAACATCCTCAAAAGCTGTGAACAGCTCACATCTTACAAAACCAATTAAAGGCTTAAACATAACAGACTGTATGATCTGTGCATGTGTTCGGCATTACAACGACAGAGTGCAACTGTCTGTGTACATGTCCTTGTGGGCCTGTATCTGTGCCTGAGCATACCTGGTTAGCAGGGTAGTACGTGAGCCACCTCTCTAGATGTGTGGAGTAAAGACCGGGGATGAGACAGCGGCTCTGTAGGGAGCGCAGCTCGGCTGGTGCTCCCGGTCTTGCACTGATGACATCATAGAAGGTAAACCGCAGGGCAGCATGGTCCTCATGAGCTCTTTGATGCTGGGGAGGTTAACGGATACAGCCAGATGAGCTTCAAAGAACTCGCTATGACTGAACAACTGCTGTCATCCAACCTCTTGAACATCAAGTGTTGTATTCACAATCTTGCACAAGGGACACTTTATATTGTGGACAATGACATAACATGCCGCTGACATTCATGTCTCATTAATCAAACAGGATTATGCAGAAGATTTCACCATCGTGTGACATTTCCCAAACTGAGATGTGCATATAAACCAGGCTCACTAACTCCACAGTCACAAAGAGAAATAAGACTCCAAACACAATTTTTGAAAATAACTAAATACAAATCAGTATAGAGATAAAGAACGTCTTATGATGAAGTAGGAAGCTGTAGAGAGTTAAAAGTAATACAAGTGGGGTCACTGGCATCTAATATATTCTAAGTGTGTTTGTGTATGTACCTGATACCAGCTGTAGGCCCTGTCAGAGGGGTTGATGAGCAGGGTGATGATCTTGGCCTTGGGCAGCAGGGCCGCAGCTCGCTTTGGGGACTCCTCTGAGGGGAAATAGTTGGCGCTCTTCTCAAACAGGAAGTCCGTGCTAACATTAGAGGGCACAGGGAAAAACTCCATGTACCTGAGGCAACAGATACACAGAAAATTGAGAAGAGTATATGATGCATGTACACATTCACCATGTACACCTCATTAAGAAGCATCACATCCAGTCATCTGGAGTGTAAATTTACTAAATTCTTACACATTTTTTTCAAAGTCACACACAACTTCTAAAGTCACGAAGTAAGAGCTTTTATCGGTGCTTAGACAATGAGCCCACCATAAAGTTGACGATATAATTTGAACAGTGTTTAATGAAGAATTTTCAGAGTCAAGTCTTTTCTGGATGACTTCGGAAAAGGCACCAGCTGTGTCTCTGTCAGCAAAGTAACCCATTTATGGGTCAATTTAGGCAGCCATATGTCTCCTGGCTTATGTTTCCAGACTTAAAAGATCATTTTGAAGACGCTGTTGAACTGTTTTGAACTGCTTAATGTATCATTGACGTCTGCAAGACACACAACAGCCAGTAAGAACCTCACAAAATAAATAAGGGATGTTTATAATCGTTCATTTCACCTTAGGCTCTAACTAATAAAAGGCAAAGAGAGAGAATGAAAGATGGTTGAGCGTGAGCATGTGTGCGTGGGTGTGTTCTCACCAGTCAATTCCTTTGTGGTAGTTGTTGGTGTTGAAGAACTGGACCTCCTCATAAGTCTTTGGACTGGGGAAGTTGCTGGAGATGGAGGGATGCATGAGTAGGAAGAGATAAAGTGCTGTCGTTCCTGGAAGAAAGGGCATAATTCATAACTGGCTCGTTAATTCAGCTCAGCAGAGAGTAGTCCATGTGTGTATGTGTATATCTCAGTGTGCGTGGGCGTGTGTGTCAGTGAGTGTGAGAGCTGTCAACCACTGATCCATTCTGGATGACTTTTCCCTCTGCAAGATTTATATCTTGTTGAGAATACACTTTCTGAGTGTGAGTGTCTGTGTGTGTGTGTGGGTGTGGGTGTGGGTGTGGGTGTGCGCGTGCGCATGCAATGATCACAGGCCTCCCCATCAAATGATTCAAAACCATTTGACACCAATCAGCACTGGGGCTTTGGTTGTGCCCTCTGTTTCACCCTCAGCAGCTCTCTTTTTGCCCCGCTCCCTGTACACTTACTCCTACACATCCTGTAACATGCCCCCCTTACCCTGTGTCCTATTTACTTCAATGTCCCCGACATGCGAGGCATACCCTTCAATAAAATGAGAAATTATTGTACTGGAATTGTTGTTGGGCTGTTAATGTTGCTATAATGACCCTTCCTCCCATTTAGCAAATTATCACTTGGTTAATTAGCAGCATTATGGAGCCTCCTCACCTCTCAAACCAAACACCAGTAATTAGAATTCTTGGAATCACAATGGATGCAACATTTGGGACCCATATAGTGTATAAAGATTGTTAATAACCTCCTCTTCTTTTTGTCCCACTGACAGAGACAGAGTAAGAAAAAGAAAGAGGGAGAGGGTGGTAGCTCAGTACTGTATCTCTGTGCATCTAAAGTAGATAGTATGTGGGTAGAAGAAAGGAGGTAAGAGCCTCCTCCTTTGTCTTCCTCTGACAGGACCAAAGGAGCGGGGGGGATTAAATGAATGGGGCTCTGATGTGTAGTATGCAGACACCTGGGCACACAGAAGGAGTCTCTTTGTTGCACGTGCATGTCTGAGTGTGTGTTTGTCTGTAGCTTACCTGTTTTCTGTGGTCCTATGACCATGAACTTGGGTAACCTGTCACAGGTTTTCTCTTTAGACCAGATGTCTTTGTGTCGTTTGTCATCACATGGATTCTGTAGGAGCAGAGGCAAAAGATTAGAGGTTACAGTGATGATCAAAGTGATGCATACAAAGTCATAAGTGCACAAAGGATTTACTACACAGAATGAATGAATGAAGTTCTTGTTATTGTGTCATGCATACCAGCTATTCCCAGACACCACAAAGTCATATGCCAGCATATATATTTTTAAACAATGAGAAAGGCAAAAAAAAAAGCTTGAACAACTTTCACAATCAAATCGTAATTTCTTTATTGATTATAACAAAATTCTTAAATCACCAGCAAAAACACTTACTTGAATAAATAAGAGCAAATACTAGTTAAATAGTTCACTTTCTTTTCCAGGCTTTTGAGACAAAGTTAGCATACTTAAACGGATCAAAATTAAAGTACCAATCCAGTTTTTCGATCATCTGTACACCAATACATTTCAGGGATTTGTTGAGTCATTTCATGGAAAATGAATTCTTTTTTCTCCACTCCATCACACACCTCACGCAGTCTGTTTTCTTCCTCAATATTTTTCAATCTACATAATAAGAACATCTCACTGCATACAAATGCACAACAAAAAAGTACAGACATGCAGAAACACACAAGCCCATACATGTGGGCAAACACCCATGCAAACACACCTGCCAGAGAGGGTTCCTTTGTTCGGGGAAAAGCTGGAAGTATTTGTGGGCGAGTTGCAGGGGTGGGAGTGTGTGGAGTTTCAGGTTTGTCCACGATCGAAGAAAGGAGGCCAGGTGGACGAACGTGTAAAGACCCAGTCGATCATTGCCATAGTTAGAAAGGTGGGTCATGAATATACTGATCTGGAGTGGAGAAACAGAGACAGAGTAAGGGAGGAGAAGGGAAAGGGAATGGAGATAAATACATACTTATTGTATTGTGCAAAACTGTAATAAAGTCAAAATCTCATTTCCCAAGTTCCAAAGTTTGTGAAAAACTGAGGCAGTGAGTAAATCTAATTACTGTTGTTGTGGCTGCGGTGGAAGGCAACCAGATTATTTCTCAGTGTGTGATGGTTTTAAAGTCGCTAACAGAGCAGCTGTCCACTGGGTATCAATATTTGCTTCCACGCTGCAAAGTGACACACTCACTTTTGTTATGTAAGATTATACATTAACTTTCAGAGCAATACAGTCTCACGGATAAAGCCCGAGAACAGATAAACTGAAAGCGATGTATTCCTAACTGATAAAGCCGAGGAGGCAGCACAATACTCCTCGTAGCCACTGGGTGATGGGAGAGATGCAGCTACACACACGGGAGAGTGTTTTTGAGTGTGTCGGAGTGTGTTCATGACGGTTAATGTGTGTGAGGGAGAAGGAGAGACTCAGAAGGAGTGATAGTGTGTTGGTCCAGGCTATCTGTCCACGCCTCAGTGCTTTTATAGGCTGATCAAAGAGACAAGCTAAGATAGCTGCTACAGACAAATGCGCGCGCACGCACACAAACACACACACACACGCCTCTTTTCTGATTGGAGAAAGCTTGGGAATGTGAAGTATCTGGATGAAACAGTAACATCAGCCATTAAGATATGAATTATTTGGTGGATGTGAGCATGTGTGTGTCTGTATGTGCATGAATGATTGTGCGTCAGTGTATTTGGGAGAATGCCTATGAGTGTGAACACAAAGACACACACAGTGAATTTCCTGGTGACAGAAGACTGTCGGTGCTCCTCTTTAACGCTGAAGGTTGCCGTAGATACAAAGCGACACAGTGTCGGGGTTTGATGGATCAGCGTCCGGCCGACCTGGAAAGCTGTTCAGAATACTGATCGCCTCGGAATACTGATGGGAGGAATGTGTGTGTGTGTGTGTGTGAGAGAGACACCGTGGGAGGGAGAAAGAGGAACAGACGTGTGTGTGGCCACTTGTGTGTGTCTTAGTGACAAAGAAAGCAACAGAGAAAGAAGAGAGAGGAGCGAGGGGATGCATGTGATTTTTTATGCGTATGTGAGTGTCTGTGCATGTCAGGGTAATTGTTTATGCATTTGTGCGTTTGTGTATGCCAGCCCAATTGTGTGCATCTGCCACTGCCTTCTTATCTTGTGCTCACTCTAAGCAAACCAGCAGCGCACCATCCAGCCTTGCCCGCTTCATATCAATCTAGCTGATATAAGAGCAACAATGTGGAACCACTGTCAAGGCATCACCAAGCACTCAACCAGGAACAACAAAAATACACACCACTAAAAACTGTTTGTTTGCTCCTCTTGTCCAGTGAATCGTAATGTCAAAAAAAACTATGTGAATATTGTAACATCATAAATATGAATGAATGTTATAAAATGAAAAGCTCTTGTCGTGAAATGCAGACAAATCTGACCTGAGTAAATAAGATGCTATAAACAATGTTGAAGTCACACTCCTCTCCCTTTTTGTGTTGTTTTGTGTGTTTTTTTTTTTTTCTGAAAGCAGGCTAGGTGATCAAAAAGTGATTTATGTTCCCTTCGAACCACTCAATACCCTATGATGTCTGACTCAGGCTGCGAGAAGACAGGGTATAGTGTATTTACGTGTGTAGTGCATTTGCAGGTGTGTGTGTGTGCGCATGAAAGACAGAGAAAAAGAGAAGTGGGGGGGGTCAGAGTGTTATTGAACATGGAAACATTCATTATGGGGCTTTAGCACTGGCTGCCAAATTAAACAAAGGCGGAGAGAGAAGATGATTTGTGTTAGTAATTGCTGGAAAAAAAGAGGGAAAAAAGCACAGAGAGAGGGTTAACAAAGGGAAAGATGGAGAGACTAACTTTGGCAGGTGGGTCTGAATTAAAAAACAAAAAAAAAAAAAAAGCCATTTGTGAGTGTGTTAATCTCTCGACACTGTGCAAGCCCCAAAGCCTTTCAGTGGAAGGACTCACTGTGGCTAAGAATTCAATTATCTGAACCATATAAACCATTTCTCAGCATCTAGTGCCACGTCTCATTTCCTGAATATTGAATTGCTTTGAGTCCCCTATGCTCCTTTAATAAAGAATACTGTGCTAATAATTTAACACCAGAATTGGGCTCAAATCATACTTGGAGCCGGACTGGGAGAGAAGTGTAGAAATAAGAGAAATAAACCCCAGCCCACAGCCTCCCTCTTTTAATCTTTGTCCCTTGTCTTTTCCTCTCATTGCCTCTCATATGCAGCTTAATTCTTCTTCTCTCATCCTTTTAATGTCTCGCCCTCACTCTCTCGTCTGCTACAAAAAGTCACTTGATGGTTCTTTTTTTTTCACCCCTCTCTCCGATCTCATGCTGACCTAGATGCTCTGATGAAGCATGTCAGTCCAATGTGGAGTGATGTTCTTCAAAATCCATATACACATGAACACGCAGGCACACAAGCGCTCACACACACAGGCACACACACAAATGCCATTTCTTGGAAGATTAAGAGAACATCAGTCATGTATTTGAGTTTGTGACATGTTCCAATCCCCTCTAACATGATTGCATTTTTGAAGAAATTACTTGTTTTACCGGCCCTTGGTTGAGTATCTATCTATCTATCTATCTATCTATCTAAATGTTGTTTTTGTCTGATACAGAGTAGGAAGAATCATATTTTCTAAAAGAAATTTTAAATTACTGGAGTCAAAAAGCCCAAAAACTTGTTCAGAGAAGGTCTGTGTGACCAGAAGCTTAAACAATAAACTAGAGCTACACCATCAGTACCATACTACATACTGATTCTAAGACGAGTATGCAAACCAAATACGGTCAATTTCTGAGTGTGCTGTCAGTGGACACTATTCTGCCAAAAGGCAGAATAGTGGGTAAGTAAAAAAGGAAATGGAGGGGTCGGTCACAGCTGGAAAAAATAAAACCAATTGTGGGTGTTCAGAAACACATTTTGCTTTTGGTATGTGAAATCTAATTGACTGTGGCATTCTAAAGTCGCAGTTTGATTGATGTCTGATTTTGCATATATGCTATGATTTCCTGTTAGAATAACTCAGTGTGCTGATTTATTTGTATGCTAACTGCTAAAGCAGTACATCACGATGATTAGTATGTAGCACACACTGTACTGTATAGAATTAATAAGCAGTATGGCTTTGGGACACAGCCTGAAAAACCCTTCATTTCCAAGAATTGCTGATGGATACTATTGTCCCATAATGCATTGGACAAAAGTAATACAGAAGCTGCTCACAGCTGGAAATTATTAACTATTACTGTGGACACTGGTGAGACAGCCACAGAAATGATCTGTTTGCTGTGTGTTTTTAAGTGACTCTAGTATTTTAGAAGTGCAGTTTGATTGATGCGCAGTGGTATAATTCAGGGGTCTTCAACGTTTTTCAGGCCAAGGACCCCGAAACTGTCCTTGGCCTGAACCATAAATATGTTCAATTCATGTTAACGTATTTTTAAAGACATTTAAATTTGTGGGGAAAAAAATAACAAATAGATTTAAAAAATTGCCTAATCAACCAAAAATTTCACTACCCCTCTGCAGACGACGTATTATATCTCTCTACATATAATATTATATAATTTTCTGTTAGTATAAAACAGTTAGGTGTACTTAGTGCAGAACAGTATACATTTTACATATGTAAGTTTATATAAGTATGGGTGTATGAGTTTATAGTACATACTCTATACAGTTAGTTTATAGTATGGACATAGTAATGCAATGAAGTGAAGAACAGAGATGTTTAGACCGTCTGTCTGTAATCCTCTTTCTTCTACCACTCTCTCACTCCCTGTCCCGGCCTTCTGTGCTGCTTTCTCTGTTCTTCAATGTGTAGCTGTAGCAGCCTGTTTCCCATTACAGACCACTTAGTTCCACATACATTTCTCCTTGATTGAATTGTTATTGCTACTAAAAAGAAGCCTACACCACCCCCTCCCGTTTTCATTCTCCCTCCTCCCTCCCACCTTCATTGTCCTCTTCCCCCTTCTCACTCTTGCAGTGGCTCTCTTCGCTCTTTCCTTCTCACAGTCCATCTCGCTGTCTCTGTCTCATCAGTGGATAATTGAAAGCTGAACGTCAAAACAGCAAATGCTTTCGATTCAATTTATTTTGCCTTCTCCAGTCAGCATCCACTCGCCCTGTCCTTTCTGGCGTCTTTCACTGCTTTACTCTCACTTTCTAATTTCTCCTCCTGTTTGGATTGTGGCTTATTCTGTGTGTGTGTGAGTGTGAGTGTGTGTGTGTTTGAGGGCCTGTATGTGTTGATGAGCTGCCAAAGCCTTCAGTAGCAATCAGCAGGACTACGGAGAAAGGGAAGGAAGGAGTGGAAATGAGACAAAAGAGAAAATTCACGTGTGAGGAACATGCGCAGGTTGAAAATTAGAAAAAGACAGAGTAAAGAAGATGGAGAGAGAGCGAGAGAACCCCCACAGGAGAGGAAGGGTGAGGGATGTGAGGGTGTGCGCTGGATAAAAAACAAGACTAGGAAGGAGGGAGATTGTGCTGATATTTGGTGTTTGGCTAATAAGCTTAGTGGCAGAGCTAAGCGCTAAATGTCAGCCCTGATATATGTCTACAGCTCTGCTTATGTCAGCTGGACACACATTTATACAAACATACACATGCACACATATGCAGATACTTGGATGCTGACACACAAACATGCACTGGTGTGTGTTGGTGTGTGTTTCTGTGGTCTGTATGAGCATCACTTCCTCTCTGTATGTGTCTGGATTCTCAAGTGACACAAGATGCCGTGACCTGAAAATTAAATCTCAATCTGTCTGCCACCTTCTCACCCATCTCTCCCTGTCTCTCTCTCACCATCTCCCTGGCCATTTATTGGGGAATGACTTGTGCCCTATTGGCTGTTTGCAGAGTCTAGGTCGGCCAATCGATTGTCGAGCTTATGTGAGATGGGGAGCTCAATGATTGCTGATGCTGCCCAGAATGATGCAAAAGTACCCAAACGCACTTAGACATATGCACAAATTCACGTGCACACATGCAGCACATACGCATGCACCACACACACCCATCTAACATGTTGGTTGTTGTCAGTGGTAAACTGCCACCGCAGGCCAAATGTGATTTAAAGTCATTGAATGGGAAGTGACAATGTTACCAATGTGCAGATCATCAAACAATTGGAAATCCCCGGGGGACTAAAGCAGTGAGCTACAGAACACTATTGATTACACACACAAACTGCACACACTAATGAAAGCTTGTGCGTCTGCAAATGGGAACATTGCAGGCACAGGCAATCAAATGAATCATCCTTCTGTACATGTGCATGTGTGGACGTACGTCACTGCAGATAACTCTCATTTAGTGTTTAAATTGCTTTTATGTTTAATAGGTCTCTTCATTAAGAGATACAACAAGAGGAGAGTTTCATCTTTTACTGCACTGATTAAGAAAAGGATGGAGTGAGAAAGAAGGACAAAAGATCACGGAAAGAACTGAAAAAAATGTAATTAGCCTCTGTGTGTTTCTGGCTTTCAAGAAGAATTTCAAACCTTTTATGTAATATATATGAGTGTGTGAGTGTGTGTTTCTTGCATACCTATCCAACAGTGGACCTCTCAGTCTTTCGATACTCACCAACAATGGACGAGTGATACAAGAGGGGACATTTTGGAGGTCCACTGTTCATCATGCCATAATCCATGCTATAATTAACTCTAAAACTCTATTTCGAATTTATTTAATTATAGCCAAGAGCTGACCCAAAGGTGTTTCAGTGTTAAAGTTCATACTCAGCACTGCCTCCGTAGGTTGGAGCACGGATTTTAACATAGCCCCAGGCAGGCTTTTACACTACAGGTTGGCTATTTAACTAACTGCATACTGAGGGAAGCAGTCTCCTAAGTAACACAGTTTCAAGCTTCACACTGCATTAAACTGAAGAAGGCAGGGGAATACAAATATTTTCAAATCTAAAAAAAAAGAAAAACAATGAGGTAAAATAAAAGGATCAGGTGAAGATAAAGATTGCCTTCTTTCGAGCAGGACTGAAGCTCCAGGTCCTGACAACAGGTGGGATTTGCACCAGACACCGCACAACTATCACCTTATGGTTGTGAACAAACCCACCACACTGATGAGTTCCCTTCACACTGGGAGCTCTTCAGTCTTCACTGAACTTCCAACACCTTCACTGAAGGTGTTGCGCCTCAAAAGGATCAAACTCACAACCTCAAACCTTCCAAAGCAGTGCTCTAAGAGAATGAGCTTGTTGGTCAGATATTTGACCTTTATCTCCTAGGGCTTTTGAATGTCTCCCTAAACGTGCTGAACTTCGTTCAAAGTTCTGAGGTTCAATCTTTATGAGACTCAGTGAATTTTAAAGTCCAACACCCAAAGTGGAGAAGCAAAGGTTCTAAAAAAAAAAAAAAATTCTGCTCATAAGTATCGGGCCAAATGGTTCAAGGTATTAGAGGAGTATTTTGAAAGTTTGAGGTTGTGGGTTTGATCCACTGGTAACTTATTGAATTTTGACGTCAGACTTCAAAATGACGGACGCAAAAAGTAAAGCTGCTCAAATGAACAAAAGGCTGAAGTTGTCAGGGGGCTATTGAGAAGGTTTGAGGCCAAGGGTTAAATTATTGAAGTCCAATATCCAAAGTAGAGAATAGGAACTTTGCCGCTCAAACACAAGCAGGTTAACTCTTGGCTACAATTAAAATAAATTCAAGATAGAGTTTTAGACTTAATTATAGCATAATTTATGACATGACCAGCAATGACCGTCCAAAATGTCCCCTGCTGGCTCCCTAGTCTCTCTCTCTCTCTCTCTCTCTCACTCTCTCTCACTCTCTCTCACACTCTCTCACACTCTCTCACACACACACACACACACACACACACACACACACACACACACACACACACACACACACACACACAGGTATCTGTTTATTGCCCTCTGGCACTAATCACCACCTCAGCAACACACAGCTTAACAACAACAAAACTATAATGACGCCAATATGATAACCTGAAAATTGGGTGACATTTTGATGGACGATAATATATAAGCTATATTACTGTCAAAACATGGAATTTTTAAACATACATAAACGAGAAAACACCACACAAAGACACACAAACAGTCTGCTTATACCAAAGCCTAGAGCAACAAAAATCATTAAATGCATTAATATTGTTACAAAACAATGTTTTTCCACCATGTTTTTTTTTTGGTTTTGTTCCTTTTTTTCCAGTTAATTTACTGTAATGTCTCATTTTTCTGATGCAGCTAATTTTGTTGTTGTTTTAATTTCATTTTAGAACTCAGTTAAGAAAACTGTTAAAAAGCATAATTTATCATCATTGTTATATAATGCTATTATTGCATTACACTATTATAATGAACCTCACCATTCTTTACATTATAATAGTTGCACTTAAAACCAAAACATGGCGGATAATTGCGAACATTACCAGGACCATCATTACTATCATTATAATCAGTACATCATCAGCATTCCTGTGTCTTCTGGGCCATTATGTGAGGAAGGGGTACTACGTCACAACTAATGGAACCTTGATTGATGGATAAGTCCTACCAGTAGGTTTGGCTGGTCAATGCGCGCACACGCACATGCACACACACACACACACAGACACACTTCTGGGTCCTTTCGGGTGATTTTAAGAACCAAACGACAGCCAGTATATACTATGATTTTTTTTGTACAAGGGAAGTTTTAAAGGGGAGGGTGGGTTCATGTAATTTTTTTATAAGAACACATTCATGATTATCCAAGCGATCATTTACCTTCTTTTAAATCACCAGCAAAAAAAACATTCCCACGGGTTATAGTGCCCTGTTGGAAATAAAACCCTTGGTATTTCCTTGGCTCTCCTGGAAGTCTTTAACAGTCTCTGTTATTTTCAACCAAAAGCTCTAAACATAAAACTGCTGGTCTTCCTAAAAGTATGTATGTTTGTTCAGCTTTAGTCATGTTGGCTTGTGCTGCTCACACTGACAGCCACAGAGGTTCAGGTTTGCGAAAGGCCGCCTAATTATTAGTCCCTATCACATTTCACTCAGTGGAGCATGTTCAAATTGGATGTGAGAAGGACTTTTATGTGCTTAGGCGACCATTCGTCTGGTACAATATCCCAACAGAGTCCTTGTATTCGTACAATTTGTCTCACTTAGTATAACAATACATAACAAGCAATTCAGCCCCCAAAATCACTGCACCTGTTAGACGGGAAAAGGTAAATTACGCTCCCTCTAATTTTCACTCCATATCAGCCACCTAGTTCTTTGCCTATTATTAGAAAGCCATTGTTGCTGCTCGAGGAAATGTAAAAACACTTCACTTCGTGTGGACCTGAGGACTTTTTGTGCAACCTAATACAGAGAAGTTTGGAAAAGAAAAATTAAACATTTAGGAGTCTTATTTTGAATTGGATATAAACAGATTTCTACTTTGTAATATCAACTGTCAGTTGAGAGTAGTACAACAAGCATAAACTGTATTTCTATGCAAATCTCATATGTTGTTATCATTTGAAAACAGTGAAAAACATTGTGCTCAATGAAACAAACAGGGATACGCTGACATGCAGGGACAAAGGAGAGAGACAGAATGAAGGGAAAAAACATCCAAATAAACAAAACAGTGAAGAATGGAAGACAAAGAAAGAGAAACACAAAGTAGTAAAGAAAGAAGCAAAAGAAAGATGTCAGGAAAAAGAGACAAAAGAATGAAAGAAAATAAGAAAGAATTAAAAAAAACAACAAAAAGAAAAACAGACAGAGACAAAGTGGTGCAGAGAGAGAAGAAAGCCCTAGATTGGGTTGTTGTGAGAAGCTGCACTTGACTCTGTGATGTTCCCTGAGTTCTGACAGCTCCTCTAGTTCAGCACTCCCCTACCTGACACTTCAATACAGCCTACTGCTCCACCATGAGCATCTTTGTGTGTTTGTGCATGTGCACGTGTACGGTTTGACTCAGAGAAAGAGATTGTTGGGGGGGATAATTCCTGTGAATTTCTTCTACCTTAAAGAGTTGGTGTGCATGCGCCTGTGAGCACGAGCACATGGATGAGCATCTTAACTGCCACCAAAACCTAATTCTGTTCCTTAATTCAAAGCAGAATCGAGTTGAGCTGACATACGCAGCAGGGAGGGAGGATGTGTGTGCGTGTGCGCGCGTGTGTGTGTGTGACAGCAACCCCCCTGTGGTGAGACCTAATTTAAAGTGGGGAGATGAACACAGCTCCACAGTGAGAAGCAGCCCCTGACAGGAAAAGAGACAGACACACACACGCGCGCACGAACACGCACACACAAAGCAAAAATGAAAAAGAATGAACCAGACAGAGAGGAAGTTACCTTTATAGAGAGAGAGAGAGAGAGAGAGAGAGAGAGAGAGAGAGAGAGAGAGAGAGAGAGAGAGAGAGAGAGAGAGAGAGAGAGAGAGAGAGAGAGAGGGAGAGGGAAACCCAGTTGGTGGGTCTTTAAGGTGCAAAAATCAAAACAGAAAGTAACAGCCCTCCCTGTTTCTCTCTCTGTATATCCGCTTGCATGTGTAAGAGTGTGTGTTTGATTTTGTGTGTGGTTTCTCTGACTCACTGGGTTGAGTAGCACTGTGAGAAACAGCTCTCCCCCACGGATGCTTTTGTCCAGTTCTTTAGGTCCGCCAGGGTATTCCTTATAGTAGATGGTGTGAGTAAACAAGCCACACGTCTGTCGAGGCAGCACCTACACACACACAAACACAGAGACATGCGACAAAAGGAGTTGTTAATGTTTTCAGTTTATACAGTAAGTGCAAATGAACAAATAGCTTATGATAACAGTCAGCCAAGCTAAGTATGATCAGCAGGTACTCGTTTCTTAAATAAAAAAAGAGAGATTTTATGGCAGAAAAATCTGTTGTTTTATATGACCCATCTAAGTGTGCTGCACTGATTTTGTATTGCACTCCATAAACAAACTTTAAAATGTAAAATCAGTGGAGCTTCCCTTGAACTAGCACACGAAATCCCCATGATACAATGACTTTAGATTAAAAAGGAAACTAAAGCAGATGGTTTTGTGTGAGGTTTTTCAAAGTCCTGATCAGTCACCTATTTCAAGGCCAACGCACAAACAAACCAGATACAAAGGAGACTTAAAATAGAAATACTTTAGCTGGCAGCATAAAAGATGACAGATGTATGGATAAAATGCACAGCTTTAGAGTCAAGCTTTTCTACACAGCAGTTTCTAAATATGAAAAGCGGGCAGCAGAGCAGGTCAGGGATATTCTGACGTGCTGTGTCATGCAGCATATGGTAATGTTAATTATCGCAGTGAAGAAGCACAGGTGCCAGTTTTACAGATGGCTCAACTCACATCCTTGCAGAGTGTAACAGATCTTTCTTATAGCATGCATTTTGACTTGTCATAGGATAAAATGCACAGGTGTAATTAATAACATAAATGATGGCTCCGTTCCATTTAGGTGTTCCAGTTCCAGGACTCTGCATTTGTACATGCTGGCTCACTGACACAGCTTACTGGGACACTTAAATAAAAAGGAACTGTCATTAAATGTTATGAGTTCCTCCTGTGCTTTTCCTGTAATGACAAGTCAACATGTCTGCTGTGAAAAAAGGCCCATAAGAGCCAAATTAGGGTTGTCAAAGGACACGCCATTTACTGCCTCTAGTGTACTTGTGCTATGAGTCCTGAAGAGCTGTCCAGCGGAGATTACTTCACTACAGCAGCAGAGACCCTATTTTCAAGCAGGTGCATAGCACAATGCATTGATTTGCTCTGGTGAAGTTAAATCTTCCTGGGGCACTGTTATTTTACTTTTTTTCCCCTCACCTACACCTGTTCGGTATTTTGGTGACTTGCTGTTTACTGACGCGGGAGGAGATGATAATGGATTACTTTTAATCCCACCTCCAACAGGTGCACTGTGCACACATGGCAGTGAAAATACTAAAAGTACACCGTACATGCCTTTTGTGTGAGTTGCATACAGTCTGTGCCTTGACTGATAAAAGCAAGGTCCCAAATGTCCATTTTTCAGATTCTCTTTATCGCTACAAGCAAATCACTGTTACGGTTGGATAAGCAACTGATTCAACAGCAGTGACATTGTTTTTGTTTAAAATTAGAATCATCAGGGAGTCTTTATAGATTACCTCAACTGTAATAAGACAAGTCAAAAAGTCTTCAGGCCAGTGTAAATATATATTTTAATTTCTTTATGTTTATACTTTAAAAAAAATTTAAATGATGTTCCCTAAAAGACATAAACAACCATGAAAGTCTAGCAGCACTGGGGTGCTAGATCAAGTGTTTAATAGCTGATGGATTAATCGCCTTTTCATTAGATCATTAAATGAAGAGAAGAGAAGAAAAAAGAAGAGAAGAGAAGAAAGAATAAAGTCTTTATTGTGAACTCCTTGTGGAGCACTTCTCTGTGTGAAATAGAGAGTAAAGGCTGGAAGCGTAGATATTGGTTTATCTATAAAACACTGCACTCGTTCACACTCGCACACACACAAAAAAGAGAGACAGAGAGAAAGACAGAGAGAGAAAGAGAGAGAGAGAGAGAGAGAGAGAGAGAAGGCCACCAGAGCCACAGACACTCAGCACTATTTCACCAAACCAATTATCCACAGAGCTATAGCTCAAACTGATATAGTACATTTTAAAAAGAAATACACACACACACACACACACACAAGTATGTGTGTTTGCACGGGTGCACACACACACACAAACATGCAGCACAATCCCATATCTCAGTCTGATTTGTTCTGATACTGTGGGTCCAGTGGGTGGCTCTCAATCTGCTGACAGAGACACACCAACACCAATTTTACGGCCTTAAGACAACGTCCTGTCCTCCTCTGAGCAAACAAAGATGGAGCGAGAGGCAGAGGAGAAGGAGATTAATAGACAGAAATTGCAAGAAAAATTGAAAGTGAAAAAAAAAGTGAAAGGTAAAGGAAACGGGAAGGAATGTAACTGATGTCCCAGAGTAAGTTTACGTGAGGTCAGGAGGCTAGATGAATTATCAGAATCAGAGAGCTTAGCAGCTGGTTCATTGTGAGGTGATTTAAAATTCAAATTCAGCATGGAATGAGGTGTGCACGCATACACACACGCACACAAACCATCACACAAACTGCCTCAGAAAAATGTTCCGCCTCCATGAGCGTTTTGAGTTTGATTTTTTTTTTTTTCTTTTTCCTACCCTCCCTTTGCTATTTAGTCAGTGCAGCATGCAATGTCTTGGAGCAAGAGAAGGGCATTTCTCTGTTTTCATGCACTGTTTTCACACTGCTCCTTAGTTTTATAAATTTCATAATGGCTACTAGAATGGATTTGTGTATTTCTCCTGTTTTGTAAATAGAATTTCACATAGCAATGAGACCTCAAGGTCCATTTAGTTCCTGTTGTGTAGCTTTCGACCATATCACATGAGCTTTTTCAGCAGATGGTGATCGCTAAGTTCCAATTTCTGTCATTTTACTCTGAACACTTAGGGGACTTTTTCGGCTATGTAAAAATTTCAAAGTTCACCTTAGAAACAGCTGCCGACAAAACAACTGAACCTCACTTTATTAGTTGTTCTGGAACTTCTCAACTTAATTTGTTTATGATGAGTATGAAAATAACTTTTACGCAACAAGAGGAATGAAAATTTTAATCATGGATCTACAAATCCATGACAACTGAGCAAACTCCATATGCTTATGAAAATCATGTGATGTAATCAAAAGCTATAGAACAGCCAGCGGTCGCATGGATATATATGTTGTTCTGAGGGATAATTATGGAGCTGGGGGGTGGGGGGGCAGCATATACTGGAGGCCTATGAGACAATGTCCTCTACAAGTGATTCCTTTAGCAGACCTTAACAGCTGGTACCAGAGCGCTGGACAGTCTCTGTCCAGGACTGATGGGTGTCAGCGGTGTTTTTCTTCCCTCACTCTGGAGTCTGACTTTATGGTAAGCAACATGATCAACAAGTCGTGGCAAGTTCCTTCATTTCCTGTCAGTTCAGCTGATGAAAGCTCACTCTACGTGACCACCAGCTATCAACAATGAATCTGATTTGTATGTGTCCTTGGCCCACTGCCAGTATGATTCTGGTGCATGAACAAAATTCTCAGCTGGAAAAATAGAAAAGAAGTTTATTTCAAGACAAAGACAATAAGAACAAAAGCTTCGAAAACAGCATTTGGAGAATAGCTGCATCCATCACTGGGGTTGATGGTAAGCTTGACAGTAATTTTTGTTGGTGATATAATTTAATTTCTCTACTTCCTCTTCAGCTTTTCTTTATAAAATCTTTTCTCCTCGTGTAAAATAAACTTTTTTTCTTTCATTTTATGTCTTTCTTTGAGATATAGTATATTTTAAAGTGTTGAATATGTATTTTTGTTCAGTGGCTTTTTTACTTAATTCAGTGATTCACTGATGCTTCTCAATACCTTAGTATTGATAATGTATAATATTACATTGTAGCCTGTCAAACTGTCATCTTGTTATTGTTTTGAAAGGAAGCTGGATTAAGTGGCTGTCTTTTATGACTCTGTGACAAGATGACAAGAAATAAAAGCAGACTTCTAGGACTGATTAGGAAACTGACATAGCTGTCTGTGCAAATTGTTTGCTCAAGACCCAAACACAGCAGAACAACATGGACTGGTAATTTTGGTGTCAGATGTGATTGGTTCTTTTGTCAATAAGAGAGCAGTTGTGCACACTGACAAAGAGCCTGACTGACAAGTGAATGAAGAGGAGGAGGAGGAGGACAGACAGAGGGAGGGATGGAGACGACTTGCTAAGGTGAAAAGGGTGACAGGAGTTTTATTCTATTGCTGTCTCAAACAGTAACTGATGAATCATTTATTGAAAAATTAAAGTGTAAAAATGCTGTCATTACTAGACCCTCATTCTGTGACACACATCCTGACACATACACACACATACATACATATACAAATGCACACAAATGCATGCGCACAGAAAAGCTCACCCCTTCAGCCACACTGGGAAGCCATTAAATACTGAATCAGCATGGAGCTGAGCATGCTGTGGTGAGAGGAGGTCAAAGAATTCCCATCATCACACATACACACATACACACGTGCACAAACAGAGAGGTTACACACCATGCACAGCATCATTGATTTTCTGTTTAAGACTGCGAAAAACAATCACCACACTATTTACTATTCAGCAAACACTTATTTTCACAAAGAGACAGCGGAGAAAAACTTTTCAAAGTAAGATAAAAGAACAGAGCAGAGGCGCAACATATCTAAACTGACGCTTGTGACTAAATGAGTCTGCGTTTAAGCTCGCTTTGATTTTGTTCCTCTAACAATTTATAATTCATTGTTTTAATTTCAGTCAGATGAATTAAGCAAATCATTTTTCCTCCTGGCAGGCAAGGATGCTACATAACGTGCTTTGAGTGTTAGTTTTGATTCATGACCCCTGCATGATCAGTGGTGTTGTGTTACAAAACACACATGATAACTTTAACAAAAAAAAGCTCTTGGCTCTGATATTAATCATGTTTACCTGACCAACCTGAGTCACCTTTTTTTGTGATACAACAACGCATCAGTCCTCTGTCTGCCAGACCAGCACATTTTATAAAATGTGTCTACACACATCACCAACACTGACTTGCATCTAGGGATAACCATCGCAAACAACTGTGGAACAACAAGCTTAATGAATATCACCTCTAGCCCTATAAAAGATGAAAATAGCAGGAAAAACAATCAAAACAGTAGGGAAATATATTAAATAATCATAAAGATATTTGCCTGCAAAATGTATTTTAAATGAGACCTGTGGCAGTGTTTCTGGCATTCAGTCTCACAAAAAAAAAACATGAAACCTTCTGTTATGAAAATCCAATCCACAGGTAGTTGTGAAAGTGCAAATCAATTTTCATTTATGTGCAGAAACATGTCAGTTGATCAAAGTGCATTTATGGATATGAATGCGGAAAAGCACATTTGCATGTGTGAGCTTGCAGTGATGCTGATGCATGCCCTGAGGCTTTTCACAGACATGTGATTAACAGCATTGTCTCCTCACCATGATGTTGCTGTGGATGAAGCCCTTGCGATAGCGTGCAGGCTTGAGGTGGGGGTATTCTTCGGTGCTGGTGACCCGGATGTTCCACACGCGTCTCCAAGCCTCATACAGCTGCAGGTGCACCGGGTAGACACCTGAGTGGTGAGGGGCCACGGCGTAGCCCATGTCCACTGGGATGTTGTGCTCCTGGAAGGGGGGGGGGCACACATGCACATACACACAGACACATACATGAGGGTTATACACAATAACACAAAAGTTATAGTACATTTACAACTCTGGCAAAGAACATGATAGCACATAAACACACAGAGTCCGACAGTCTGACCTTGTAGAAGAAGCATGTGGTTTGTGTTGTGTTTGTTACGAGGTTGGCCTTCGGGTTGAAAATTAAAAATTATATAGTTTGTGTGAGAATGTGTGTGAGTGTGAGGGTGGATGGTTGCTGGGTACATCTCGCAGACTGATGGTGTTGTCCTTGGCTCTGACACACACCTACACACACTGTCAAAGCTAAGCATCAGTGGCCAGGGGATGAGGGAGCGGCATATGTATGTGTGTGTACAATAGAGGTTAGGGATCACTCTTTATGATCACGTTCACCTTCAACAACATGAACCAACCCCCGCCCTCGCTGTACTGTATGTGTGACATGACACGGTCACAGAAATCATCAGCTCTCACTCACACAGACACATATACGCACGCACGCATACCAGCAAAGCACAGCAAAACCGAGCAGAGCAACAAAAGCACTCGACCTTGTGGACTTCAGATTAAACAGGGCTCAGGTGTGCCCATCAAAACAAGTGCATCATTCTCAACTGGGATATTTTTCTTTGTTTGTTTTGTTTTAGAAAATGAGTACATGACAGAACAATTTGTAAAAGCATTCGTACTGTTTGTGCTGACAGAAGTGTGAATGATGCTGTTTCATTAGTCAAATGTCACACACCTGAAGGTGCCTGGCCCACACGGGCTCACAAAACACTACCTACATTACCTACAGAGGACAGAGAAAACAAAAGGAAAGCCAGCCAATATACGGTACTGTATACATATGTCAAACCAGTTATATTAGATATAAACAACAAATGAAAAATACAACTCTCTCATACGCTGACAGTAAACATGTAACAACAGCTGAGCTTTTAAAACATCTTGTGTCTAACCATGTACCATATGTACCATAATCTACATTCATCAGTCATACCGAACAGATTGGGATGTGTGTGATGGGCAGAGGGTTAACTTGAAAATCGTGATAACAGGGACCGCAGTCTATGAAATGCATTTCAAGTAAAACTATTTTCCTTCTGCATACTAGATCCAAACTAGTCCCTTAAAGATTTGTTCATATGCAGGTAATTTGCATTAGCAAAATATGTTTGGCAGGACGTGTAATTCCTCCCACATTTTGTCTTTTTGTTTCATAAACATAATAGGGGAAGGTTCATATTGAACACATCTGCGAAACATGTAAACTAAAACACATTCTAAACAAAAACCTAACAAACACGTAAGACAGGCTGTGAATTCCCAGTCCCTGAGTTCACATGAATATCGTGTCTGTAATCTGCTGTGGCAAAGAAAGTACAAATTACAAAACAGCAACAGACATCCTTGAAGAAAATGCAATCACGGGAAGCAAGCATGATTAAAACGACACACAAGACAAAAGCAACAACAAAGTAGACAGCTGCGAGAGATGTGCGTGCATGCGTGCATGTGCATCCATCTCACCAGAGCGAACTCCTTGTTGAGGACCATCTGCTCCAGCAGTGAGGACTCATTGTGGAAGAGGTGAGGCTGCATGTGGCTCCACATGTGGGGGAACCACCAGAACTCATCCACATACTTCAACAGCAAATCGTCCCCCTCATCCTCCTCCGCTGTCCCTGCACACGCAAAAACACACATGAGCACAAGGGCAAAAGAACAAAGAATGAAACATGTACTGGAGTATGCTTCATATAGATTCAGACCATATTACATTCTTTTTTGTTACACACAGCTTCTCCCTGGTATAAGGTTACAGGATATCATCGAGCAACTGAGTTGTCTTAAGGTCGTGATGCTAAATTAGGTGGCGGTCTGATACCATGGTGATGAAAAGTGATGCCATAGCAATAACAGATGCTATGATAATATGTTCCATTCTATGTCAGATTTCTTCTAATTATAATCATGTCTCACCTCTGTTTTTCTTTTCAAGTGCACCCTAGTTTCTCTGTTCTCTTGCTGCAGATTTAGACACTTTAACTAGAAAATCAATAAAATCTGTCCTTGGAACCACAAAAGAATGCACAGCAGTATGTTGCGGCCCCACAAATATGCCTGAATAAATATTACCCCATAACTCAAAATCTAGAGATAGTATGAGATAAAAAATTATGATGAACAGGAGAACTTAACACATATACACAGTATAGGCTTCATAACCATGTGGGACTGATAACTCCCACTAAGACCACTGTAATGCAAATTCATCTTTTCTTTAGTAAATCTGTTTAATTTGTTTATTGCTGCCTGTAAGTGTTATGCTCCATGTGCAGTTTGTTTAAATGTATTTTTAGTACTGTAAATAAATACATTAGATTTACTACAATGATCAGACCTAAACTGAATAACTTTAGGTCTTGATTTTATCTTTCATCTTTTTTTGTACATACATCACCTCTCTATTAAAGTTTTTTTTTTTTTTTATTTAATATCAATGCACTGTATATTCAGATGCACAACAGACACCATCACTGTAAACATAATAATAATAACTGTGAAATGGTATGTTTTGACTACCATGCGTCCAACTGCAAGGCACACAATTTGTATCACAACCACTCACAGTTAAAAAAGCTGTTATTTATAACATAGTAATTAACTACGCTTATTGACTCAGACCAACAGACCAACCATCTTATTATAAAGATCATTTAATATCATGTTAATTGACTAGTATGATCATTCATTGATTGTGCCAGGTGCCAAAGCATGTTAGCATGAAAATTTCCATTTAGAAAAATTGGTTTCATCCTTATACTTCATGAGACCAAATAAAGATGGTTAAAGATATTTAGCCCCACAAGGTCTGTGCATGACCATGGGGAGAAAATGTTTTAGTGTCACAAATTAAAGTAAAATGTGAAAACAAGCACCTTTTTACAAAAAACTACCACATATAGTATGCTTAGTTTGAAACACATGGATAGATATTATTAAATGACAGCAAATTTTATCTAAAACCTTCACCTCTAACATTAGGACAAATGACATTTTGAGTATCTTTAAAAAAAAAATAAATGAATGAAGTAAGGTAGGAACAATAAAGTTTTATTGTTAGTCATCATATGTTAGTGATACTGTGTACATCTGGCACCAGTATATTAAGATGGAAAACCTATAAGCAGAACATACCTGTGTGGTAGAACTTCCCAGAGAAGCCAAGATTGAAGGTAAAGTTGGAGATCTGAGAACGCAGCTGTTTCTGAACATCAAGAAGAGCCTGTAGATGGATAGATGGATAGAATAAAAGAATGAACATTAGTGACAGAATCACATTCAACCGCCTCAACTATGCAGACAGAGCACAGTATATCAGGTTCATCTCTCCCCAGCCTGCACTTGCACAGATAAACACCTGATCTGTCGCATTCAGGTCTTATGTCTCTCTGTTGTATATTTAAGTGAACTCTGGTTCCTCTGAGAACTATCACGATGACTGCGTGTACTCATCAGTGCTTATCCTATGGCTTAACAATGGCGGCAGTGACAAACACGCTATTATTACAGTATGCTTGATTATTTTGTCTGTCGTTCTTCTGTTTTCTGTGTTTCAGTGGCTGTCCCTGTCCTTAAAGTTACCTCAGGCTCTGGTTTCAATACTTGAATCAGGATTTTCTCCACTTATTTGATGACTTCATTAGTTTACTGGCCTTTAAACAAAGACTCTGTAATGAGTGTTAACTAAAGAGAGTTGCACAGTCGCACACACAGTCACACACACCAACAGTAATGCGAGTTAATGAAGGTCAGTGCATTAGTAGCCTCTGGAGGGTGGACTAATAACGCCCCCCACACACTCCTCCCTTCTCATCATTCTCTCCATCCATCCCTAACACTACCAAGTGAAACTCTGTACACCCACCTCCACCCCTTCTCTCTCCCTCCTCTGCTGCTGCCTCCTCTCGTTCTGATTTGCCCTCTACACTTCCATCTTCCCGCTTCTGAGAACCTGCAGTCGCCTCTCTGCCCCCCTTCCCCATTTGTCTTCCACCCCGTCCACACACAACCCCCCCCACCCCCCTACCCCCACCCTTTCTCTGAACCTCCATCTCTCCCTCGCTTGCTTCGTGAAAATGTCACATTCTCAGGAGACGGGGCTGTTCTAATTTGAAAGGAAGGCTGAAGCAGCATGCAGGAAAGATCGCTCTCTCTCTCTCTTTTTACAATTCTCTCTCCTTACTCTTTCCCTAGCACTCCCCCACCCCATCTCATTGCCATTGTTGCACTTCTCACTGTTTGCTCCCACACAATATTTTTGTTTATTTCTATTTCACATTTCTATATTTAACTATTACATTCTCGGTAAATTTCAATCTGCTCTGTCTTTCTGTTGGGCTACGTGCCACATCTCTATTACAAGTCTTTGTCATGCTGCCTTTAATCGATCCCCAGGAACCTTCCCTGATTTACAAGACCTGAGCAGCTGATGTCAGAGCAAGGAATCGGTTCCAGGCAGTCTCTCTCTCTCTCTCTCTCTCTCTCTCACACCCTTCCTCCTCCTGTGTGTGTCTGTGTGTGTCCCAAACTAACAAATATACAGACACATGCACAGAGTGTCTTCATTATCTCTAATCTAATGGTGTTGAAGATGGCTGCATGCTGACAGATGTGCACAGCTCCCTAATCTGATCCCCTGTCTCCTCTGTTATGACATCCTCTACATCTTACACACACATACACATACACACGCAGATTTGCCTATCCACACACAAGTAAACATGTGGATACAAAGACTTAAGAATTAAATTGAGTTTGTAGCCGAGTGCTTTGCATTGTAACTCAATATACACACCCCAATGCACTTGGTCAAAATGCATTATTAACGTGTGTGCTGGTACCTGTGAGTGTCAGTGTAGGTGTGCATCCAAGTGTGCTGTATACACTGATCAGCCACAACATTAAAACCAGTAACTGGTTTTAATGTGTGGTTGATCGGTGTATTAGCTCAAACCCTTCATTTGTATTCTGCTACCTAACATCCATAGAAGAAAACAGAAGTCATGCAGAAAATTTTTTGTGAGACTGTACAGCTGCTTTTGCATGTTTTAGCCCTTCAACTATCACACTGTCAACATTTTATCACCTCTATTTCTGACTGGTCATGCCATTATGAGCAAAGAACCATTTAAAAACTTTCTTCTTTGCTGCATTAAGATATAGATATCTTTTGAGAACTCCTGAAAAGGATCTCACTGACAAACCATGTTCTGGGAAATTGGTTCAATATTGTATGTACTGATCACACTGTGTATATTGTCATTTTTGTTTATAGTATTTACTTTCTACAGTAAATCTTATCTTGAGTCTTTATATTTTTGATTTTTTATATATTCTGGGTGCCTGAATCTGTCTCTTTGCTGCTGTGACGGATGCAATTTCCCCATTGTGGTAATAAAGGTGTATCTTATCTTATTCAAAACCAGCAAAAGAAAAAATATGTTTTGAAAGGGACAGTGTGAACTTGGTCACAAGGAAACTGTTTGGCAGCTAACTGTCAAATCTTCCACATCAGAAACCAACAGGGAGTGTTCAAAATACCCCGTTTGCAACCGCAGCACTGATTTTGAAACTTTCACAGGCAAATAACTCACTGTGATGGATCAGTTTTCTGAAGCAAGTTTCAGTTCCGTGCAAAGTGGTTTTCAAACAGGTCAAAGGATGTATTATATAATGGCTGCATTTTCCCCCCTTTTGGATAAACTTTACAGTTTACTGGTTGCATTTCAGTTTTAGGAACAAGCATAAGTATGGCAAGACAACAAAGAGGACACTACTGAGAAGCAGAAAACTTCATAATAAGATTTTTGGTTCTTGACACTTTACTTACTTTACAATTTCAATACAATGTTCCAATGGAGATTTTATCATAGTAATACTAAGTTAACATTTTTGTGTCACTCACTTTTAATTTTTTTTTTTTTACCTTGGCCTACTTTATCCATGTCCTCTTTATCATACTGTAACTTTTCTTATACAGGCTGTAGCACCATACTATTGGCTTTACTGGCAAGAACCCAGGTTATGAAAGCTTCCTCTGAAGTCTTATTGTAGAGGATGAGGATCAGATTGTGCTTAAACAGAGCCAGTTTGTATGTGATGGCCAAACATGTACGAAATCATGTTTTTAGACCTGTTCAGAAAGGCCACGCTCACAGACAAGTGAAAAGCGGGGGTTTAAATACGGGGATAGCGACGGACACTTGTGCTCAGACCAAACGCAAAGCGAATTTTCGCGAGTATTTCGCAAACCGTAAATATTCGCCCTTAACACCCAACTGAAGGACTCCTTTCAGAAATGAGGGGCTTGCCTGCCTCCATCGATACCACACACCTTAGCAACGTTTATTCCCGCCAACAGCTATGACCGTAATAACTACTATTGCTGCCTCGTGCTGGAAAGCCGGTTGTGCTAATGTTTGCGCTAACTGGTGAAGGCAGCTAACGCTAGCCCTAACTTGACCCACGGTAAAGTACAACCATAGCTGGAGTCAAGTAACAGATACAGATTTGCAGAACTTACCCGGTAGTTCTACAGTCTCGCTGGTTTTTCTCATAGACTGTATAAGACAGGTTTTTCTCCAAGTCCTCATCTTTATTTGTTCTGTCTCTGCAAACTACCAACATTGTGTCGCGAAACCCGGGACTCCCACAGACGGCGCCGATAAAGTTTGTCCGCCATTTGAATGTCGGTGACGTCAGGGGAATCTCAACGCCGATAGGCTTTCGCGACCCAGCGTCACGCGAAGTTTTCGCTCGAGTTGAAATTGTTTCAGCTCTTGTGGACGCGCATTCGCGTGTAGTCGCGAAGCTCGACGCGAATTCGCGGCTGTTCGCGTCTTTGCTTTGACTTTGTATGTGATCGCGCCGCGGGAAAAATTCGTTTCGCGTTCGGTCTGAACACACGCATGATCTTGTACTTGGTTGTCCACTTAAAAAGTAATGGAAATTGTTTTTCAGCACATAAAACAGTTAAAGAGAGAATTTGGGTTCCTCTCTCCACACAGCTGACCGCTCACACTGTGAAGTGGATGCGAACGTTATTGTTGGTTTTGGAAAATAACTGAAATGGTCGTGTAGTTTCAGGGTTAGTAAAACCTGTGAATTACTGGCAGAATACTCATAACATAACCACATCAGGATACTGAAACCACATGAACGGTAACAGGATGTTTTCATAACACTTTAGTGAACCTCAGTGCAAATTGTGGCAGTTTACTGTCATCCAACTCAGGGCCTGAGCTATGAGAGCATTGCTGCAGATCATCATCAGGAAGAAGAACTGCGGGTAAAAACTACGCCCAGCAATTAAAAAAAAAAAAGAGCAGACATCTAGGACAGAAACGTATGACAAAACCTTAACTCCTGCTCTAAGGGACAATGAAGTCCCCTCCTGCTGCTTTTCTGAGGGTAACGGCATCAGATCCAGGAAAATGGGGGGCTTTAAGCAATATGGAGCCGATCTGTCCACTGGATACTGAGCTCAAAGCTGAGGATGGTTTTAAAACGGGCCATAAGAGATTCTTCATAAGAAAGAAGGGGGGATTTGGATTAGCAGGAGGTGGGACTATGTAGCATGTGAGAGATCTTGACAATCCTAGTGACGAAGGTAAACACACACTGGGATTAGCCGTTAGCGATAGCCCTCATTTCTGTGCCCAATCCCACAGCTGCCTAACACTGCTAGTGTCAGAAGCATTGCCAATTTGTTTCTGTGTATGTGAAAGCGACAGTGTGTGTGTGTGCGTGTGTTTGTGTGCACTTGCATGTGTATGTGGTAAGAACTGGAAGAGGTGCCAGCTAGATGTTGGGGTTCAAACAGATGGGAGACAGGCATCTGGACAGCTGGCATTCACTGCCTTTCACAAACCCTTTACACCAACCACCTCTCCTGCATATCCCCATTCTGTCATTCTTGTGTTTGCAGTTTGTTTTCTTTTCTTCTCACAGCCTTAAGCCTGGCTGGGAGATCTAAAATAACAAAAGTAATTATAAAAGAACTTATTTGCACGAGGGATTTTATGTGCAAACAGACTGCAAGGCAGGTTGAGAGGAACAAGGAAATTAGGCACATTTTACGGGGTTTACCTCTTATACGAAAGCAGGTCAAAGTTCTTGATTCATCTACATGAGTGTGTGTGTGTGTTTGTGTGTGTGTTTGTGTCTATGCATGTGTATCAGTGCATGTAATATGAACACTAGACCAGCAAATTTAACTGGGTCAGGCATCTCTATTTGATGAGCAGGAAGAGCACTTTGCCAGTTAATGCCAGTCTTCCTTTTGCTTACTCTTCCCTTCTCTGTCTCACTTCTAGTCTCACTTGTCAGATTCAAGTCAGCGTAGCTTTTTATACTGGAGCATTTTACAAAATCATCTATTCACTTGCATTTACAGATCCAGGGTACTTTTGATTGCTTTGGCATTGCTATACTTACACTAAAATCTACTTGGCAGCCCCTCAAGGATTTTGAGTTTCAGTGGTTGCTGTGACCGCAAAACCTGCCTCATTTTCTGAAAGAAAATGCATGGCGCACTGCCACATTCTCAGAGTTAATTTGGAGTAAAAACAAGAGCACTGACAAAAATTGTTAATTAAACAAAAAAAGTTTTTAAGATCATTTTCTTGTTGACAGATGCTTTCTTTAGAGTGATATAATGATGACTGTCCTTTTTGTGCTATATGTAAAAAAAAACATTAAAATGAAACCCCCTGATACATAAGTATATGACAGCCTTTTTTTATTTTTTCTAATAGCGTAACTGTAAAACTTCTCTTTCCCTGCAGGGCTGACTGTGATAATTTCACTTGTCCAGATCAGGGGGGCGAATGAGAGCAGATGTCAGGAGGCATCATGCTGGAAGCAATATCCTGTTCTCCTCTCCTCCTATATGTCATCTCTTTTTTTCTCTTTCCCACCCGCAACTTTGTCATTAAAAAAAAAAGAGAGCTAATGCCTGTGATTCCTTAACAAAGGTGCCAGCCTTTAGCCATGTATGCCTCTTGTTACTAAAGACCCAAAGCGGTCTCCTTTTTGCCTTTGCGTCTTTCCACTGCTTTTCAAATCTTTTCTCCACTGTTTATGTCTTTTCTTCATTACTTTTGTAATAACATTTGGCAAAGTAATAAACGGATATGGAATGAGCTCAGTTCCATTGACTTAAGTGGCAAATATGCATCATACTTAATTAGGTCTAAAGATTAACTCTAAGTAGGACTGCACAATAAATTATAGACTGCTATGCCAAAAACCTTCAGTTTCAGTCAAGTCTGAATTTTGCCCATTTTGTGTAATTCCTTTTTTGTTTTGCTTTCAATTTTAGGTCAACGCCAGACCAAAGTAATCATCAACACATGAAAAAACACTTTAGCTTAGACATTTATGTTCTTCATTTCAAACATCTCTTCCCTATTATCTGTTATAGTCACTCATACAATCTGTGGCACAGTGAAGTAATATGTAAAATAACTACCTTCTAGCTGGATAAGATGTTAAAACAGACTTCCTGTTCTGTCCTAAAGGCGAAATAGCACTTTATGGCTTATTAGGCCACATGAAAGTAGTAATTATTTGACTTGCCAAATTAAATGAAGTCACGAAATTGCAAAAACTGCCCCACTGTGACTTTGGGAAAGCATGTTTTAATCTCATTTACCCAATTATTCCTTTTCAGGGAGAACAAGGTGGACTGTCACAACTTAAAAAAAGGCAAAATGCAGAAAAGTCAGATTTCCTCTGACATGATGACAGTCATCACTGGACAATCTAATTTGAGCCCATACAAACATTAGCACATAGCACAGAAAGGTCCTGAGTTGATATGAGGCATGAGTGTGTTTCACTGAGCCACTATAGCTTCCTTAACGTACATAGAAATTTGAAATATGCACTATGTGCAAACAGCATGTGTCTTCACATATATGTGAGTCCTCTTAACTTAGATGACACCGCTTCAGAAAGCACCAGGGGAAGGAAAATAGTGAGAATGAGATGAGATAGCACCGGCACGAGCAAATCATTGATGGGAGTTTTTGACTGGCATCATCCCTCATTTTGAGAAATGTCATCCGCAGGGTGCCTCCCTGTGAATCATTTTAATAGAGGAAATACAGCTGTGTGTGTGAGTGTGTGTGCAGACAGGAGGGGGTGTAGGTATTGTTTGTCACCAGATGAACTCGTGGGGTGAGTCTAATGAAGAGTGCAGAGAGAAGGAGGGTGGCATTTTAATTGGCCTTTCTCTCTCTCTATCTTACTCTTTTCTCTTCTTCTCTCAGGGAGAACAGGAGATTGAATGTTGGCTTTACAGAGGTAAGAAGGGATTTCTAACACTGGCAGTGCAAACTCCTTGTCCTGCTAATTGGTCAATAACACATCCTGTTACAGACTTTGATGCAGTGTTACACATAAGCTGCTCCCTTGAAGCACTAGGGATGAGAGAGGATTTACATTTTCGCATAGTTTGTGTGTCATTCATAATTATTCTCTGTGATATGTTTGTGCTGTGGAGTCTTGTAACTGCTATTTGCATATAAGAAAATAATATTTTCAGTGCTGCTATATTTAGAATATCTAGGCTAATTCATTCAGTGATGTCTTGATGGACCCACCAAACACTCAACATGTCCCAATGTTGATTTCTGGGATAAACCTAAGCCGTCATCATCTATCAGTCAGGTCTGACCAAAACTTCAGACACTTCACTTGTTTTACTCCATAGATCAGAACCAGACAGTTTTACACAACTTCAGTTTTTACTTTGTGGAGACACCTTTTTGTCTTCATGATTAAATAATTCCTCGAATTCCCCATGCAGTCACCTTTTTAATGACATGAAGAGACATCTTTTCAGCTGTCACCTTCACCCTAAGCTAGATGTATATCTGACACTCGGTCATATAATATGAGTCATCCTTTCAACAGCTTTTCAGTCACATTATGCTGGAAGGGACTTCCATTTATGAGCCCTTCGGAAAACTATCTGACATGACTGAGGCCACTAATCAAAACAATCCCTGAATCACAACAAAGATAAAAGACTTTAAGAAAAGATAATCTGGTTGATGCATGTGATTATGAATATACTGTACATGGTTTACACATGCATAGACAGTCACTTAAAATAAACCTTGTTCAGACTGTAATCTGACAACTCTACCTGAGGCTCTTCATCTCTAAAGGGAGGGCTGTTACAAATCACCATATTCCTGCTCCTCCACCCCCCCCCACCCCCCACTTCCCCATTTCCCTTCAGCATTTTGTTTCTCAGAAAATCGCAAAGTTAGCTGCTAGCTCTTCCCCAAGGCGCCTTACTCTACCTTCCCCTCCCTTCCTCTCTCCCCTCCAACTCTTTTCCTTTTTTTTTTATCCTAGTCCTCTCTGTGATTGCCAACTATCCTGACAGAGAAAGTAGAGTAGAGATATGGAAGGAGAGTGAGTGTTTCAAATGGCATCACTCTCTTGTTCGGCCCCTCTCTCTATCTATCTCTCCATCTCCCTCTCTCTACCACTTCCTCCATCCACATCTCCCTGTCCTTCTGTTATGGCACTGGTTCACCCTCATGTATATTTATGCTACAAAGCTGAAGAGTCAGGCAGACTTAAAATGAAAACTCCAACTAGAGAAGCTCCTGTGTGTTCATTTTGTGGATCTGTACGTGCATGGGTGTGTGTGCACTGTGTGTGCGCGACTGTGTGTGAGTATGCACTCCTTTATCCTTTCTGGATACAAGCATCTTTTTTATATTCAAGGGTGGAATTCCTATCCACTTGACCACCCACTGCACTGTTTTCTCAGCCTCCCCATTCCTCTCATCTCCTCCCCAAGTTTCAGCCACAGACAGGTGGCTCGTCTTTTTTTTTTTTTTTTGTCAGGGTCTGATGGGGCAGGTGTCAGCCATTGACGGAAAGTGACATTCTAATCTAAAGTACTGATTCAGAAAACACCCACGCACAAACACACATATTTACACACACACACCGTCCTATCATGTACATCCTGTGACTGCAGTCAGACGGGCAGACGCCTCTGGCCTTAGCTCATGCACATCACCGCAGAGCAGCATAAATCTTACCTGTCTACAGTCCCTCCACACACATACAAATATACACACACACACACACGAAAACCCACCAAACACAATTTGGTTTCCTTCAATGGCCCTGAGTGAGGACGCAGTGGGAGAATGTGACCACAGATTTCAAACAAAATTCCTTGTGCGCTACCGTTTTATTCGACCCTCCAGCAAACCTGATATATTTTATTTCTCTTTAAAATACAACAATGCCACAAAAATGATGATTTCTCTCAATATGTGCCCATAGTGTATTTCTGTATGCATACATCTGTGGATGTGCACGTTGGTCTGTATGTGAGTGTGTGTGTGTGAGTGTGTGTTTGCTCATGCAAGCGTGTGTGTTGAAACAATAGATGTCTTGAGAGGCGGGCTGCATGGCTGACTCTCCTTTAGTTTCCCTAAGAGGAGGAACGTGGGAAAAGAGGAATAAGTGCCATTCATCTTTTCACTAGCTCATTCACTACCTCTCCTTCTCTCTCTCACCCCTCCTCTTTCTCTCTTTCACTCTACTTCTTTGTTCCCTTAAATGGCCTCTTTACTTCTGGCTAAACCTCCATTTGAGATAAATACCCTCTCGCTGTACCCCAACACATATGCACTTGGTACACAACACACAGACACACATGAGCTTTTCCAAATACCCCTCCGGTGCACCCAGGCCCAAGCTAAAATCCTTTGAAATACACTCCTGGCAAAATCTTTAGCTGCAGACTTACAGTGAAATAAGTAAACATTGCTTATCTTCACCAGTGCACTGCCATCAATTACTGTTTTTAGAAGTTGATAGCAGAATGAAAAATCTAATCCAACACCACTTACCCAACATGAATTCATTCCCTCTATCCCCCTTGGTCTCTCCCTAATGCTCACTATAACACACCCATCACCCCCAGTACCTTCACATCCTTGGCGTTCATGCGTGTCCCTTCCTTCCCGACAAAGATGTCATCAATATCCACCAGTATGTGCCGGTCCAGACCCAAAGTAAGCTTCCTGTCTGTGAGGTAGGAGATGGCATCCACCAGGATGAGTCTGTGGAGCCAGTAGCCCAGTCCCTGGCCAAACAGTACCCTCCTCACCCCATCATACAGTCCCATGTCCTGTACCACAGTGGCTTGGAGGCCTGAACTGAAGCCAGGCCCTGGATTATCACCACTACCTGCCCCTGCCCCCTCCTTGGCCCGTGCATGCAGCACAGCCTGGTATGTGGAGTGATTGGAGGAGAAAGAGGTCCAGTCCTCCCCAGGTAGGGCCCCTCGATCTGTGCTGGGCTTGGTCAGGTGGAGGAGGGGAGAGCTAGACACCACACAGCAGTCCCAAAGCGCCTGGTTGGTCCTTAACACCAGCGGGAGGCCTCGGAGCTTGAGAAGAGGGGGGGAGTTCTCAGTAGAGCGGTAGAAACCTATGATGCCCACTCTGTACTCAGTACAGTATTGATGCAACAGCTGTCTGTTCCATGTGTCTGCATGTGCATACTTTAACAGATTCTCATAAATGATTAGCGAGTATCGTCCACGGCCCTTTTCTGTCAGCGGAGGAAGGTCGCCTTTCCCGGAGGCAATCTCCATGCGAAACTGGAAGTGTGCTGACTCCAATATAGCGACAATGTCCTGACCCAGCTGGGAGTATTGAGACTCCACCAGCACCAGAACTACTGGGTCAGTGTGAACATGTGTGTGAGGGGGATTAGGTGGGTACGGGTATGGGAGTTGGCGGTAAGGAGACATGGATAGCGGCTGGGAGCAGGCAGGTTCAGGAGATTGTCCAAGCTGCATGGAAGGGGAGGAGTTCGTAAAAAGAAAGTAAGCAGAGAGAACGAGGGAGAGGAGACAGCATGAAGCCAGCAGGAGTAGGAGCCTACGTAAGTGGCGACGGAATCGCACAGCCACCGTCATCGCAAACTGGGGAGGTGTTGTGCGTAGGAGGAGGAGATGTCTTTTTTAGTTTGCTGGAGGCTAGAGAGTGTCGAGTTTGGGGGTTTGACGAACCCAAGAGATTGTCTGTGTGTATGAGTGTGAGAAAGGAGCAAAGCCACTCAAGGGTACGTCATGTCACCATGGCAGATGAAGAAGGGAGCTGCACCGGATGTCGGGGAACAAGGGTCTTCATTGAGGGAACGCAGTCGACGTACTCTGCTTACAATCCTCACGGAGGAATCACACGTAGTTATGGAGCGAGTGATGATTAATGTCTGCAGAGAAAGGGGGACAAGGAGAAAAGAAGAAAGAGTGAATCTGCTGGGCAAGGTTGAATCGTATGCATTAGTTCTCTGCCTGCATGCTCATGGGTGTGTGTGTGTACCTAGGTTGTGCCACCCTGGGGAATGCGAGGGCACAGCTGGTAACTACAGAGCTGATTGAAAACAACTTGCATCCTTAGGGCTTATCCAACCTCTGGCGCACACACACACAAAGTGACATCACAGTTAAAAGCACAAACACAACACAGAAGTCAATCCTCACAAATAAACAACAGCTGGTTGTGCGTTAATACAACAGCGTGGAGAGGTGGATGGGAGCTCAACTAATCAGTCCCATAATGCTCTACAGAGAATTCCTCTAATTGCGCCAAACTCTGTGCACTTCTGTCCTATTTCTGAACCTAATCATCTGAAATACCACAAAATTAGAGTTGGAATCCTTTTGCCAGGAGCACTAATCTGGGGGGAGCCCATGACAGTACAGAGGAAATGGCAAGTGAGAGAAAAGTGCAAGAATGAGAGAAATGGAGAGAAAGAGCAGAGAGAGGAACAAAATGCAATGAATTATAGAAAGAGACAAAAAAGACCAGGATTAGCATCTTAATGTATGTGCCGGGAGCCAGGGAGAAGAAAAGATCCCACAGCATCTTTTTCTCTCTTTTCTCTCCATGCTTCACTCCACTCTCCCCTTCTCTCTCTCTTTCTCTCTCTCTCTCTATCTATCTACACCCCCTCTTTCTCTCCTTCTGTCTGTTTGAATATCAATAGTGTTTCCTCACGTTCCCCATCCTTCTCTCTTTGTTCCTTGCCTTTAGAGAACACACGCAAAGAGAAGGTCATAGAGAAGGGACTCCAGTCATATTCCTTAAATATGATACCAGAAAATGAAAATAAGGAGGGAAAAAAAACTCTTAACAATTTTGTTTATACATATTCCAACATACTTGTATTATTTGCTTTAATAAAATGTGATTGGTACTTGAGTAAATCTACTAACTGTTAAATACCTTCTGCTGGGGTTTTATTAGTTTCATCACACACCAAAGAAAGGTGGAGGAAACTATCAGATGTGTGAAGAAAAGGAGAGTGCACTTAGACTTAAAAGGGGTTTCGAGGGTTTCACTCAAGATACAAAAGCAGGGAAAACACCAAATCTGACACACGACTGATTGCCTCAACCCTAGGTGAGTGCTGGTTGCTGGACCTGTTACTATAGGTATGCATCGTGTCTCACTATTAAGGGCCACAGGAGGGCGCCGGAATTGGATTAACATAAGAGACTTCACATGGAAGTTTTTGCCTGTTATTTGAATAACTATAACTCCCAATGGTATTATAAATCATGCAGTACGGAAAAAGCGAAGAATGCATTGCCTGCAAGCCATATTTCAGGCAGTCTATAGTGAAATGCTGTATGAAAAAGTTTAGAACCATTTTAAAAATCTAATTTAAATTGAAAAGAAAAGATGCAAAATCAACAGTGTTTTTAGTTTTTGGTCATAAGGATAATTATTTTTTAGTATTT
Source organism: Toxotes jaculatrix (assembly GCF_017976425.1). Classification (NCBI taxonomy): domain Eukaryota; kingdom Metazoa; phylum Chordata; class Actinopteri; family Toxotidae; genus Toxotes; species Toxotes jaculatrix. The sequence goes on from NC_054397.1 coordinate 12,103,542, forward strand.
ATAATCACAATAGTTTCTGGGAGCTAGATAAAATGTATAATTTTAAACATATTAGATAAACAATGAAGTCATGTTAAACACTTAAAACTGGAGGAAAACTTAAAAGCGGTAATAAATTTGTTCTGCTATTCTGTTTGTGCCGTTAAATCGCCAAAGAAAATGTAATTAAAAAAAGAGAGAAACCCGAAGCATAAAGATCCCTGACTACAAACAAGCAGAAGGATTAACTCAAACTAACACAGATAATTCCAAAGAATTTTCCATCTTTCTTCCTGCCGCTGAAGTTTAACGTTAAGAAAGAGCACAGACTCGCCCACTTACCTCTCAACGAGGCTGAGGCGCTACCGTGCGGGGAGGAGGCGTGACGGGAGAGCGGTGGATGTGATGCTTCTTCGGGTGGGTCCGGGGCTCCGGTCTCGGTGGCGCACCACTCCCGTGTGTTTTGGATGCTGAGGCGTTGTGCCATCTCCCCTCGCTCTCTCTCTCTCTCTCTACCCTCCACTAGAGCAGCAGGGGCGGCCAGGCGGAATGATCCGCTCTCCTCCCCCCTTTCATCATTCTTCTCTTTCTCTTACTCTCGTCTCCCCCGCTGTCTTCTCCTCTCTCTGGATATGCCCACTTGTCCCTTTATCGCTGCTCTTTAAAGTGGAGATTAGGCAGCGAGTAGACAGAGGAGCACCGACATCAGGTTGTCCGTTAACGACTGACTGCCGTGCGTAAATGCTCCGGTTTAAGAGTGCCTACACAAGTGGAGGCGATCGAGGGAGAGTGTGTGTGTGTGAGAGAGAGAGAGATAGACGGGAAAGAAGGGGAGGGGTCTCCGTTTGATTGACACAAACAGCCTTTTTCTCGGGCATCAGCGATCACGGGTCCGGTAAAAGCTCACGGCCGGTTAGTTGGTGTTAGTCGGATGAGAGATGTCACACACGGATACGCACCGGTGCAAGTTAATGGCGCGCCTTGCTGATCCTGTCTTGCTCCTTGCACAAGTTGTAGTACTCAAGGATAAAAAGAGGGAAAAGGAGGAGGGAGGTCTAGACTATAGCTGGTGTAAAAATACATTTCCACACAATCCAGGACGGCTAGTGTCGTGAGAATGAGCACAACACGTATCTGACATTCAGTATTCAAAATACACTTGTGAGTGAATGTTCACCAGAACCACATTTATGAATCAGCCCCATTATGCCCACTTCTGTAGAATGTCAGTCAACCAGGCACAGCGTGTCAGTCAAACAGTGCTTTTAACTTGATTTGGTGTTTCTTTTTCCCCTTCCTACCAGTTCATCAATCTCCCTAACCTATTTGCACTGACACACACTCACTCTCACACACATCTCAATGGAGCTGGTGGGCCCCTCATTCACATTGTGATGGCCTCACAATAGAGCTTATTTAGTATGTGTGCATGTGGTGTGTGTTTGAGAGAGAACGCAAGCCAGAAGTGTGAGGAAAATCTATGAACCGCGGACAAAAGACAGACACTGTTGTGCTCTTAGTTCACAGGTGGTGTTGTTGAGGTGACATACAACTTTCAAGGACAGAGGCTGTATAAAAACACAACACATATTCTCACAAACACTTATGATGCACATAATGAACACAGAGCATGGAGAAAGAACTCATTTTCATACTGATATGTTCCTTTTACTTACTCTCTACTTAGTTTGAGAAATTTAGACATTCTTGGGTCTAATTCTCACTGGAAACATCCCTATTTGTGGCTCTCAGTTAGTGTAATGACTAAGCAGTGGTGCTGAGAAACAGAGCTTGAATGAAATATAACAGCCAGAATATCATGCCCTACAGAATGGAATCCAGAGATAATGAAGGTTTGGATTGGAGTGTGATTGTGTTTGTATGTAAATTAGTGTCAGTGGGTGAAGTGTAATTAGAGAGGCTGTTCACCCATTTCCTCCACATTACAAGCTAAGAACCACTTCTGCATTGGTGCTAGTTGGAGACAATAAGCCAGAAATGAAAACTAGACAGCTGCGCATTGAGTGTAGGCTACAGTGCGTATGTGTTTCCACGCAAGTGTGTGTGCTAACCCAAAAGATAATTACGGAGACGCTCAATGCCGCAAAGAACTGAACAATAGCTCCTGAGAAAGCTGAGAAAGAGAATACATGCACACATGTGAATGTATGCTCGCTCTAACACACACACACAGTATGCAAACTCACATAATGACACACCAGGCCATGGTGCAAGTACACAACGCACAAACACAGTCAAACAAGTGGAGAGACACAAGCAAACATATGCTATTCGCAACAATACGCGCAGGGATGCAGTCACTCACACACACACACACACACGTGAGCGCACACACAACAAAGCGCTGGAGATGTGAAAAGTGTCAGAGCTGCCATGTTCAACTAGCACTCTGACTGTTAAACAGAGGAGAGCAAGAGACAAATGAGAGAGAGCAAGAGAGAGACAGAGAGCGGGAGAGGGAGAATGCTTGTTGTCTTCATCAGAGGCCTTTGTTAAGTGAGAGATAAGAGAGGAGGAGCGACTGATTCCCCCTCTTCTCTCTCCCTGCTGAGAGCTAAATGGTGGCTCTGTGAGTCTCTAGTCCTGTGCGAGGCCTGAAGAGAGCAAATGGAGCTCGAGTGTAAAAACAGGAAAAGACATTATCATCGCGATGCATCACATCATCCCAGGAGTCAGGGCCGGCAGAACAACGTTCACAATATACCCCCCTAATTAAAAACAAAACAAAACATTGGACAGATTGTTGCATGCTCGCACTGAACACATACTAGACCCTGAGCCCTGGCACTAATAATGATGCTCTCCTCTCCTGGCTGTTTCTACAAAGCACAGGATCTATTGCTCAAACTAGCAGCTCTCTGAGATGTATCAGTTCTTTGCCTCCCACAGTGTAAACAACAACATGCTCAAGCTTTGCTAAGGTGTGTTGGCTGTTTGATGCTGTTGCTATTTTAATGATTCCTGCTCCTTCTTCTGTGTGTGTGCGTGTGTGTGTGTGTGTGTGTGAGATCGAACCACCTACCCGCTCCTGACCCCTCCCCATGCCTGGAAATGTTGATAGATAGATGTTCTCTTAAGAGCTCGGAGACTAAGTGAAAGCTGCCCCCCCACACACACACACATACACACATACACACTCCTCATCTCCAAGCACATTAGAGGAAATATCTTTTGGCCAATCAATACAGCGCTTGCAGATTGATAAGGCAAAGATACACATGCACGACAGACACACACATACATGTGCATAAGCACACACACACCCACATACACACACACGGACAGAGAGAAAGAGAAAGAGATTTTCTTCTTCCATATTTGAGACTAGTGTATAGAATAACCAGACTGAAATCAATCTATTACTGGAATGCTGCCAGTAGCAGGATTACCATAGCAACATACACCAGCAAACTATACTCTGCAGTGAATAATATCAAATGTATTCTTTATTTAACAGTCCCAGATAAACTTCTAATTTTAATCTAATCCCTCCCTCAGTATAAGATGATACTCCTATGGCTCATATGCATTTCTTTGATATAAGAAAAAAAAAAGCAAGTGTGTGTGTGTGTGTGTGTCTGACTGTGTACATGTGAAAAACTCCGAGAGAAATGATTTCAAAACATTTGTGCTGCCTCCAAAATCTTCCCTTTCATACAAAATGTTCTTTCACAGTGTGTGAGGCTTGTGAGATGTGTTAATGTAATGCGATCAAGAGTATTTAGGCCAGAATTGCAACTGCATTGAAAAACAGTTAGCGGTCAGGAAAAAAAAAAAACCCAACTTATCTACAGTTCAATCAAACATACGCGAGTAGGATCGTAGTAGTGTGTGAACGTGTGTGTTTTTCTGTGTGACTCATTGAAAGACAGGATGTGGTTCGCCAGAAAGAACATAGTTTTTGACATATTCAGGAACAATATTGCCTCCGCACAAACAGAAACACACATGAATGTGCACACATACCCACAAGATCATGCTTAACACCCACACATCTCTGTAAACAACCCAACACTCCCACACTTTTACAAGCCACAAACACTGGCAGGCTTGTTGTTGGAGTGACAGAGTGCACCTTCATTTCATATCATATTAACACTATATCTCACAGCTGTGATGTGATGCTTCTGACAGGCAAAAAGGCACCATGCATGGAAAGGTGCATGTGTGCAGGTGTGTTTAAGAAAACAAACATGGCTCTGCTTGTGTTGGGTGGTATCAGCATCATGTGGCCATAGGAGGATTTAGAAAATAGGAATGAGTGGGGAGAGAAAGGACGGGGGAGGATGTCAGAAAGCACAACAGTGATCAGATCGCACAGCACTCAGGGGAGGGAGGGGTAAAGTGATCTATCTCTGTCTCTCTCTGACCTTGTTCACTCTCGCCAAAAACCTGACTTACAACCCCAAACTAAATATGATACCTTCTCTCTCTGTCTCTCCCCTGCTCCCCCCCCCCCCTCTCTCTCTAGTAATAAATCGCGCTGTAATTACCAGGCAGGATCGATAACAGTCACATCACTCCTCTCCTCTGCTCATCTCCCTCGTCTGCAACTGACACTAACGTGTTCATCCCTCGCTGTGTGCCACTGTTATAGATCTGTGAGTGATAGATCACATCCTGTTTCGTCTGTACACACACCAACACACATGCAAAACACAGGTACACACTCAAAAACTGCACACACAGAGGGATGAACCCCATGCAAACACACACAGATAGACATGGAACTTGCAACCACAAGTATGAGAGCTGGATGCCATGGGGGGGAGGCCATAGGTCTCAGTTGCTATTGGAGACGTCTCTTCAGCTGAGCAACCAACAAAGAGTGACCGTTCTCTCCCAGAATAGCTCACTCGGCCCCCTGTCTAATGAAATGGAGGACAAGGATGAGCATCACATGGGCAGTCACGCAGTGTGAACTTGGTGAGTTTGTCTTTGACAGAGAGAGAGAGAGAGAGAGAGAGAGAGAGAGAGAGAGAGAGAGAGAGAGAGAGTTTGTATGTGTGAGTGTAGTGTGTGTGCAAAGGTGTGTCTGTGCATGTGCATGGGTGTGGTTTCCAAGCATAATCATGCGAGTGTAATGATGTTTAATAGGAAATTAAAAATATCCCGGAGAGCAAGAGCAATTTTCACACCTCAAAACTGCTGACTGGTAATATTCACTCACACCCACACTTCCATGCGCATTTGATGGGTGTGTGAGTGTGTGTGTGTGAGAGAGAGGAAGAGTATGTGTGTCCATCAGCACACAACATCATATCAGCATAAGGGCTTTGGGGATGCAAGATAAACAGACATGATAGCTTATTATTGCAAATGTTATTTTCATTTTTAAATCGCGCGAGTAGTATTACAAAATGTAAATCACATCAGCATGTACAGAATATTAAGCATAGCTGGAAACTGAAGATATAAAGGTGGTGTACGAAATAGGAAGAGGTAATACTTGAATCCTGCACTGTGTGCGTGGGGTGTGTAGAGCTTTGACAGCTGATCTGGCTGAGGAAGATGTGGTAAGAGAGTTAGTGGTGGTTGGCAGTGTTCAGACAGGTGATGACTCCAGGGACAAAACAGTTTGTGAATCTCAGTCTGGAAACAAAGATTTGACTGTTCTTAATGTATGGAGGTTTTCATGATACTCTGGGCAATTTGTGTCTTGTATTTCATTTGATAAATATGTGCACCCAGTCAAGGCAACGCTTTACCACTGTAAACTCCAGTGCCCTAGGAATTATGTTCATATTGCATGATTCTGCACCTCACAATTTACATTCAGAACCAGCATTCAATGCCAAAGCACAACAAAAGAGTGCCCTTTGAGGTAGAAAGCAAGGGTGTGGAGGTCAGGGTAGTGGATGGGCATGCAGTGGATCCGACTCTCATTTGGGTAAAGAGACTTGAAATTACTGCTTTTCCTGAGGGTTTTAGATGCCTTACTGTAATCTTACCTTAACTGTACTGTAGTTTTTATGCAGATATTACAGAAACTGATTTTTTTTTTAATGTTAGCATTAAATACATTCAAGGGCTTTGCTAAATTTACCTTCAATTTACGTGCATACATACATACATACGTAGCTATGTATTCTATAATAGAAATAATAATTTGTTTCAGCGATAATAATTTGTGTCGGAGTGTAAAGCATACAAGCCAATACATTAACCATGGTTGTAAACTGTTTATTGGGTTGATCGGATAGTCGTGACTTGTCAGATTGCTTCTGTCCTGGCTGACATTGCCAATAAAGTCCACCTAAAACTGAGCCAGCATACTGGAAGCGACACATTTCGCACCACATTTGTAGTTTCACGCATCAAAATCAAGCATAAGCCCAGTAGGTTCACACTTCACTAGCTGAGATATTTTCCAAGTCTTGTGTAATGGCTGATTCAAATAAACTGCAGGCTTCCTCACAACCCTCCATAACAACTTGGTCATTTTTTTCTAGAGACCTCTCACCACAGGCAAAGGCGACAATGTGTGGAAAGTCACAGACTTCAGCTTTAAACAGGGATCCTTTCTAGACTCACAATAATCATAGAAGGTGAAATCCACCATAGCAGACACAGAATGACCAATTCCTGCAGCAACAGCAGTCTCAATGGACCAGAACCAGAGTTCAAGACATTTTACTTCCGATTAAAGAGGCTCTTCACTGACTCAGTTTACTCATCATGGGGAGTATGCAGCTGTGTATTGTTTTCAAGCAAACAAACAGTATTAACAAGTTGCATTTTGGGAAGTGTAACATCTGGCTTAACCCATGCTGGGAAATAAAAGTCAGGAACTACTGCTCCATTGATCTTGACCATTCCATCTTTCCTTCTTTCTTTTTCTTTTACTTCAATTTTTTTTACAACTCCTGTGTAACAGGAGTTGTTACAACAATCATGCATTGGAGTATGAACATTGAAAACTGTTTTTTCTTTTATGTACTTTGTTTGTTGTTTTTAAAACTCACATGGGTAAGATATGAGAGATGAAGGGCAGGCAAACAAGAGCTGAAAAAAGTGAAAAAAAGTTTAAAAAATGGAGGTGAGAAAGATAGATCCTCTGTCTTGCTGAAAATGAAGGTGTACATCTGGACATGCGTGTGCACACACACACACCTACACGCACATGCACACACACACACACACACACACACACACACACACACAGACACACACACACACACAAAGGATGAGACCTGCAGAGAGTGTATGATTAACTGTTCTGTCAGAAGTGAGAACTCTCTGGGGCGGGAAGGGCAGAAGAGGGGGAGGAACGGAACAGAGGAGAGGATGAATTGGAAAGGGATGGAGGAGCATTAGGAGGGAGTCTGAGGTCTCTGGGGTCTCTGAAAGGAGGTCCCATGGGTTTGGGTAGGTAAAGCTAGAGCCAACTGTTGCTCCTGGAGCACTTGTGTGTGTTGTTTTTCAGAGTGCACGAGCAAAAGTGAGTGTGTTTTTGTTGGTGTCCCTCTCCAGTGACACCGCCACAGAACCCTCCTTGCCGACTATCTTCCTCGCAATCTATATGCAGAGCAGAATGGGCACTGCAGTATGGAACGCAGTTGCTGATTAGGTGAATGATTGTGTGTGTGTGCGTGCGTGCGTGTGTGGGTGTGTGTGTAGGTGTGTGTGTGTGTGTGGCCCTTATCACAATTCTGCAGTGCAACAGAGTCAGAATGGTCGACTGAATCTCCCTCTTTCTCAACAAATCAGGATGGCAAACGTGTAGCAGCGGACACACAGACACACAGACACACACATACACACACACACACACACAGCGAGACTCCTCTATTTTCTCCCATTCGTCACAGCGCTTGTTGTTCTAATGCCGTAGATAGGTCTGAGTTCAGGGTCCCCATGCTTGGCGACTCTGCTCATAATGACAGGCATCTCAACATTTCTCACTAAGTGTGGGGGACAGGCTGAGAGGCTGACAGAAAAAAAAGTGGTTGAAAACATATTTAGCAAATACTTCAACATTTCTAGGTGATGCAGCTTCATGTTTTCAAACCGGCGGTGGTAGGCGAGTTGCCGTGTGTTTTTAAATTTGAAGTGGTAGGGAGGCGCTTTAAGGTGCTGAACACATCTCAAAGCTCAGAGGAAGAAGGGAAGCTAATCTCCAGGACCCTGCAAACCTGCAACCAGCCAAGAGACCCTGGAGATTATTTACAATACCACCACCAACCCCCAAACACGCACGCACACATGAACGCACACACACACCAAATACCAAACACAGCTTGGTGATAAATTTGAACACAGTTGGAAATGCCACACAAGATCATGTGATGCACTTTCTAACAGAACCAGTACAAGACTACATTAACACATTGGTTAAAAATATTGCCTTAAAGCTAAAATGAGACAAATAACATCTCCCCACTTGTTCAGTTTTCACCCCGTCTTTCTTGCTACAGCTTTTCTTCTATCTCTCTTCCTCCTCTATGCTGAAGTGCCTTGTTGCACGTAACCACCAACTTCCAAAACACTTCACTCCACTTTAGATCCAGAGTAGCACAGTACTACATGGTTCTTCTTTTTGCTGAATGTGGCTTATGAAAGGGTATTGTTTGCACACTTCAGCTGATATAGCCTTGGAGCTGTAAATCACCAGTTACTACTTAGCTTACTAACACTCCATTCAGGAGCTGGGCACAATAGATCCACAACACATTCATTCATCCACTCTCCCACTCCCGCCCTCCTGCTATTCAACTTTACTCTCCTCCCGCGTTCTCCCTCTTTCTCTCTCCTCCCTCCTGCAACGCTAAGCTGTTTTCTCTCCTTCCCCTTCTTTCTTCTGTATTTCTCCCCCCATCAATTCCGTCATTCCAGTTCCTGATGTGGTTTTGTCTGTTGTAGGGGCCAACAGTTTCCCATGCACCTGCCTGGTTGTAGATATGTCAGAAAGGACACACATGCATACACACACAAATACATACATACATACATACATACACAGAGTCAGCTTTAATTTAACCTCTGTAACTTCAAAAAAATTGAACATTTTTTCAGCCAGTAGATTCCATCTGTTGTGTGTGCTATTATTGTGTTTGCAAAAAGTCCATGATACACACACATACACACACACACACACACACACACAGATTCAAACTGCACCACAGAGAGGAGCATCACTTCTGATTGGTCTTGACATTTCAACAATCTTTTCTTATTGGCTCTGGCACTTCCAGAGTATGCAGTTTCACTCCCTATCTGTTGGGTGTTAAATCAGTGATAACCGCACACAAACTCACACATGCGCTCACAAACACGCATGCAAAGAACACCAGCATTGACTGTCAAGGGGAATCACTTCAAAGTCTGCTCTACGTCCATGGAGCAGGTAAGAACAAAGAAGGAAGAGAGAGAAAAGAAATAAGGAGAGAGACAGACGGAGAGAGAGAGAGAGAGAGAGAGAGAGAGAGAGAGAGAGAGAGAGAGAGAGAGATGCCAAGCAGTGATTTATGACCTGAAAAGACAGATTAACTCTACTGGCTGCCTAACTGGCCCTGAAACAAGCTGAATTACAGCCCAGACCAGGAGGAGAGAAGAGGTAGAGAAATGGGGGAAGAATGAAACTGAAAGGTCAGTAGCATGGCAGGATTGAGAGAAAGTGTAGACGACAAGATGGAAGAGCAGATTGGTACGGAGGAACTGAGAAATGAAAAGGTCAGAGGTAAAGAGGAAAAGATAGATTGAAGACTGCAGGGGGAAATGGAGATGGAGATGGGTGGGTATTGTCCAAAAAGAGACACTAGTAGATGTGGATTTTGTATTTGGCCCCTCAAGTTTGTGTGATCTGATGAACCCTATCAAACCATGTGAATCATATCAGATTCCATTTCCTGTGCAAGCTGCCAAAAGGCAGGGTTCAGCTCATGCCCCCACCCTCGAAGCAATTTTCTCTTCACAGATACAGGAAAGCAAAGAAAACAGATTGTACATCTCAATAAAGAGACTAGCTATGGTGCTTTACTCATTTGACAACCGGTCTTGATCTGATTCATATCGGGAGCCTAAGTCTTAGCTCTCTCTGAGAATGAAACCGAGTCACTGGCAGACAAGTGGAATTTGTTACTAATCATGGCATTTTGGTCAGAGGTGGTCCAGTCTTGTGTAATTTTAGTCAAACTACATTATAATCTGAAAGCTTGGTCACACAAGCATTTACGATGGCTGAGTCAAGTCATAACTCACCAGCTTGCCCAGTGAGTAGTCAGCATGTCACTTGTTTCTATAACCAAATGTTTTGTGAAGGCATGTGCATGAATTGTGCCGCTTTCTGTTGTGACCAGGTCTGTACTCCTTAGTTCTCATTGTTCTATAATGCTGGAAATCTAGAAAGCAGCAGATCTGAAAGACAAACAGAAGATTCAGTCAAAGCTTAGTGGGGCGAAAAAGGAAGAAAAGTAAGTAAGAGCAGTCGGAAAAGACAGAGGTGAGAACTGAAAGCACTCAAATCAATCGCATGCTGGCAAATTCATCAGACACGTTCTTTGCAAATGTTCAAAACATAATCAGGGACTATTCTTGTAAGACTGACACACACATATAACCACATACATTACCCACAGCAACACACACTGGCAATAGACGTCCAGCTCTATTAATCACATATTTATCTGTCTATTGTGACCACATCTGCACAGCACGCCAGTAGATGTCTGCAGCTGTTTGAAGTATTCAAGTGGGTTGTTATGGCACTGGTTATTCTGTCGCATGAGACAACCAAAGGCAATCACATTAAGGATTAAGACAAGTATAAGCTTAAGCTCAGACAACTAGTAATCCTATGATACACAGGGAATTCAATTAGACCAAAGGAAAGAAATAAGAGAGCGGCTTGTTAGCTATTGAGACAGGACCAGTGAAGATCTTTGCAGCCTTGCTACGCTTTCAGCATTGACATTGGGTGTTAGCTGTGTGACACCCCTGCTGAGGTAAACAGTACTTGCTACAATACACTGATGAATTGCACTGGCAACATTCAGAAAATGTCCAGAATGAAATTCGGCTCCAAACAGCACTCTGAGGCTCAGGTAACCACTGCTTGTCTCATTTCCATTGCAGAAAAAGCTGAGACATTGACACACTGCCTTTATATTGAGCGCATTGATTGTACTGGGTCAAATACAAACCTCAGATGTCACCCTGCCAAGGTGAATAGGTGCGTTCTTTACATTTGATCATGGAGCACCATAAAAGTCATGACAGTGCCTTTGATACTACACTGAAGACACTGGGTTGGATATAATATACTATAAATATCAAGTCAGCAAATTTTTCCCTTCCTAGGCCTTTTCCACTCAACCTCTCTCTCTCTCTCTCTCTCTCTCTCTCTCTCTCTCTCTCATGTTAACTAAACTAGTGCAAACAAATGACAGAGACAAGGCCATAAATACAAGCAGCTACCTCTCAGAAAGCGTTCAATAAGAGCTGTTGACAAATGAAGTAGCTGTTCACCAATTGCCCCAGGTCCTGTTAATGTCTCTCAAGTTTATTAACTTACTGTTTTTATGGTTATCCTCTGCTGTATTTCTGCATGCACACACAAATACACACCCAGTGACAAGTCTTGTTCCATTAAGCGTGAATGTGTTTATGTGTGCCTGTGTGTGAGTTATGCGACCGGTCGCTAATTGCAGACAAATCGCTTTGCCGCACACAATCATTCCTGTTTTTTTGATGTTTAATTTCACCAGTTGATTACCGGCGGAGTTTAGCGCCGCCATTCCTCTTCCTCCGCCACCGGGACGGCTCATCCGTCTTCTCACACTCTCACTGTTGTGCATACATAATGAGCTCGCTTTGACGAACAGAGGGATGGATTTCATAAATCATGCTCTTGTTTGTAACAGCTTTTCTCTCTCTTTCCCTGTCTCTCTTTCCCTTTCAATTAAAGTAGCAGAGCCCATTCTAAATGTTGAGTGCCTAGAGACATACAGTCCAAGTAAATTATTTCCCGTATAGTTTTTCGATTTGAGGCAATTTTGCTGCCCCTTTCCCAATATCCTCCTCACTACACCTGCCAAATGACACTCCAACACATTGGCTGGGCTTTTCTACTCACACTGAGTCTTTTATGTCTGTTGACTTTCCAATAATAAGTGCCATAAAGAGAGTGAAGTATAGACACAGCATAAGGACAGCAGTGGGCAAGGGACTGGGCTATAACATTGTTTATATCTGTGCACATACCATGGTAGATATTTCGGCATTGTTAAATGGAACCCAGTGGGCTTTTACTGTGTATTGGTTATGACACTGTACATCTGCTAGGTGAATAGAAACTCACATTTTTGCCATAAGCGCACACACAAAAATGTTGTTGTCGCTGACTAAGGCAACTGTCTTGCACAAATATATTCAATTGCTATGCAAGTAAATGAAAAATGCAAGCGAAGCTTAGCATTGGTGTAATACAGTTTTTATTACTCACTGCTCTCTGTGATCGGAAAATAAATCCGGCAACCAAATTGATTTATTTGTTTTTATCACTTGCTCTGTTGCTCACCCCCTCCTTGTTGCAGATTGGATCCTCATATAAACCCCGGAGATACACATTTTTACAACCCAATTTAAAGACATGTTCAGAAAAATGGCAGGGGGTGTGGGGTGGGTCTCCGTGTTAGTGTGTTCCATTTAGGCTCAATTTTCTTTTGCAGCATGCTGTCTTTGCTCTTCACCCTCTGTGACCTCTTTAAAAGAGCCTTCCTGGGTTAAGGAAAGAGCCAGTTCTCCAGGGGTGTTAGCACCTCTCCCTCACAGCCCCTCTGCTAACAGGTTCACTCTCATCAGCTAAATAAATAGCACCTTTCACTGCTCCTATTCAACGCACCCCCGGGCCACATAGGTTCAGTTACACAGTGTGTTTGTGCGCATGTGTGCATGACACACTGTGCTGTGGCAGGAACTATAGAGGAACGAGTGGCTGCGTTTGTGTGCAGGCACGCACCTTTTCTCTTGTGTTCCAAATGATGTGGTAAGCTCGCCCTTGGCATGGAGGAAATTGGTGTTCGATCCTTAGCAAGGCCGGCGTGCCTTCAGGCTAGCTATTAGCCATGTGCTAAGCTAAAAACAATGCAAATACAAGCCCAGGGTCAAGCAGAGGATCATTAGCAGGCACTCAGCCTCTTCAATTATACAACAGGTGATGCATGGCAACATTGAGGGGATGCTTACATCAATTGTTCCTCAATAAAGCTCCAGTGACACACTCACTTACCTAGCAAGAGGTCAAGGGAAGTGCACTACACTGAGAGTGTTTTGAGAGGGAGAACTGACACTGCAGGCTATGTTATTATAAGCCTGAATTCAGTATATGATGTGTTGCTCCCATTTGAGATATACGGATAAGATCTGGACAGGTGGCCGTTTCAAGAGACTTTGGGAACGGATGAGGGAGCTCTGCACTATTCAGAGTTCTTATAGGCTTAAATATATGGTGCTGCTGGAGATACAGGCATTTACTTTGATAATGGTTTTCTAGGAGGACACATGTCACCAGAGGGTAGGAGGAATAAAGCTACATTCAGCTTTTACTCCAGGGCCTCTATCCATCATGACTGAGGTAGGTATTGACTACCTTCACCTACTAAGACTGCAGGCTTCTTTCTTTCTTTCTCTTCAATTGGGATTTTTTTTCCCCAACCAAATAATCCAAACACCCACCCACCCTCACACATACGAGAAGGAGCCTGTGATAAATAAGTGCGTGTGCAGTGTTGATGCCAGTGACCACTGATGTTAATTCATCCAGACTGTGTGCATTGTGAACACTAATAGACTCTGGCTGTGAGTGTGTTTGTGCGTGTACTGTAAGCCCAGTGTGCGACTGTGGCTCTCTGTGAATGCAGCGTGAGTGCATTTTACACATTAACATACCACCACCGCCCTATTTTATCAGCCCTACTATGTTCTGTCTAGTGATGTTCGTGTGTGTGGGTCTCTGTGAGAGAGTGCACAAGTGTGAAAGGGTGTGTGTGTGTGTGTGTTTTTGCGCATGTGCACCATAGAGCTGGTTGTTCCAGTGATTCTCTTTTTGCTGACAGGAATGAACACACTGTTGGGCTGGGAGTGCGGTGAGCCGAGACCATAGAGGAGGGGAGTGGAAGAGAAGGAGAGAAAGAACGACAGGAGAGGAGAAGCACATCGGACACCACCTATTTATCACCCCGACTCCTTCTGTCCACTGCCAAGGAGAGAGAGCAAGGGAAGAGAGAGAGGGGGTAGATGAAGACAGCACAGATAGAGTGAGAGAAATAGAAGAGAAGGTTAAAAAAATGGAAGAAAACAAGGATTTGGGTCTGTATCTTAACTTTCAGGCCTGTCTTTATGCTTGTGTCGTTCCCCATGGTTCATGCTTCCCTCATAACCCTCCAGCCCACCCCCTACTCTCCCTAAAGCCTTCACCCCCAGCTGATTTGGTACAGCAGCAGAGGATGAAAAGAATAGGAGGGGTTTTGGGGGGGGTGGTGTGGGTGGGTTGGTGGTAAGGGGCTCCCCACAGAGAAAGCTACTGTTACCAAGGAGAGAGTGAAGGAATGTGCATTTCAATAGAAAAAAATCATCCAGTGGAACAAAATATCAAGAGAGAGATTTTTACCTCCAATAAAAGCTTGATGATAAGCCGGTCGATATCCAGCAAAATGTTGTGATCTCCAGCTACAAAATTATACATTTAACTTCCATATCCAAACTCTTCACACCATGTTTAGAGTGTGTGTGTGTGTGTGCCGCAGGGTATACACAATAAAGGTTTTTATGCTCACAAACCAATTTAGGCCCTGAAATGAGATCTAAAGTACCGCCTCACCACGCTCTCATAATTAATTGAAAAGAACTAAAATAATGATATCTGAGGAGTGATATTGATAGCCATGGTTTATTTCTGACAGCTGGCTCATACCGAGTGCTGAAACATTTTATTATTAAGTCAGAAAGAACAAAAGATTTTAAATCTCCAAGGCTGCTCAGCATGCCATGACTTTTTTTTCTGGTTAGAATATATTTGCTGCTATTGTCAGTGTATGGATAATGAGAGAACAAGAGAGAGGAGAGAGACACTGAAAGAGGAATGTAACAGGGAGGTCATATTGTAACAGAGCAATAATATCATGTTGCTTTAGTTTGAAATTATTTGATCATTTCATGTTTCAGTTGTTGTTTAGTTGTTTAGGGAAAGAGAGTGCGAGTGAAAGCATTGTATGGGCATTTGGACTCAGGCAAAGGTCCCTACCACCAGTTGGGTGATAAATTGCATGGCTAAGAAGAAGGGACACCTGTCAGCTACCCCCTACCTAGACCAACACTACAAAAGAGAAGACATACACACTTGTGCTCACACACAAACACAAATCCAGTACACAGAACTCACATCACGCAGCGCAACACTGGATTGATTGGAGGTAGCCGTCACCTTGAACTGTCAATTCTTTCATCTAGAACATGTACTGAGCTGTCAGAGCGCAAATGAAGTCTGTGTTATACGCTTGACAGTCTGTGTGTGTCTGTGCGCACTGGCATGCCTCGGTGTACATTTGTGTGTATTTGTGAGCATTAGTGTGTGAAAGCCACTTTTCACCAAGCGAGTCAGAAGTTGTGATAAGCAGGAAAAGAGAGGTGCAGAAACTCAGCGGCTTTTGGTGGTGTCCTGTTAATCACATAATGTGAGACATACACACACGCATGCTGGCTTGCACACATATGCACACAGATACAGATTTATATATAGGAATTGAACACAGTTCACTATATCATAGTTTTGACAGCTCAGAACATGTAAGAGCTGATTACTCTACAGTAGAGTAGAGCAGGTATTTTCTTTTGCAGCCAGTGGTCAACATGCACCCATACGCACAACAGTCATTTATCAACATGACCCTCATGAACAGAGGCACTGATCTCAGGTAAACACCAATTATACTGTACCTCAGCCACATGAGCCCACCTGAACTCAAGTATTGTCCTCTAGATGTAAGCACCTGTAGAACCTCAGTTCTATAGGTGCTTGGATCAAAGGTTTCTTCTACCCTTTTCCGTGTTCATTTTATGTTATTAAAATACAGGCACTTGTTATGGTATGAGTAAACCAAAGCTGAATCTTTTATGTAATTTAACACTTTAAATGTTACACAAAAGTCTGGTATTAGATAATTGTTATTTAAATTGAATTAGTCCCAACCAGCCCGTGAAATGCACAATTTTATTAAAAGATGTTCAAAAATTAGCTTGTTGGTATCAGGAACCGACTTCTAAGTTTTAATAAAAACATATTTCCTAAAGTTTGAAGGAAGAGACATAAGATACTTTGCTTTGTGCGTGATTGACAAGCAATTGCAGACTATCTTTGAAAGCACCTGAGGGATATGGCTACATTTTCTGGTTCAAAGCTTTGACTTGACTATGAATAAAGCTCATTTGGGTGTGAAAAAATACTCCAAAAGGGCCTCAGCTGAGTCCATAAAGTCAGTGTTTCGAATATGTCTCCATTTTTTCTTGACATCACAGTTTACCTTCTTGACTCAGTGAGCTCAAGCACTGGAAATGAGTCGTTTCTATTAATTGGTATTTATTGAGTTGCCTAAGACAATGGAACTCAGAAACAGCTTTTACGGGAATTTACTCAACTGCTGCTTTAGCAAAGACTGGAATCACAATGATGTATTTCTTCTTTCAAAACGTGGATGCTTAAAAAAATAAATGTTTAGATGTGTGAAAATCAATTATAGTTACTTTGAAGGGAGCTGATTTTCTCCCCCGTTGTTTATGCATTAGCAAGGAATCCTAGTCAGTGAACTAAACTATAAACTAATTAACTTCTTATACTAATAGGCCTCTGGGCGTGTGGCAATGCACACCTTTATACTATTTGCACTCCTCAGCAGAGGAAAAGAGCCAAATCTTTCATCACTCACTAGTTCTCTCTCTTGTCTAGACACCAGTTTTCAAACCAAGTTGCACTGAAGAAAATTTGTATATATGAATATATATATATATATATATATATATATATATATATATATATATATATATATATATATATATATATATATATATATATATATATATATATATATATATATATTTATTTATTTATTTATTTATTTATATATACAGTAAGACTCTCTGTGTTGTCACCAAGAGTCACAACCTTTCTTTTAACATTAAAAGGGTTACTCCTTTTGTGCATCAGCATGATTAAATATGAATAGAGATTTTACGCATAAATGTGCATAGCTGGTTTGCTATTCCTCGCCTGTGAACATACAGACTCATGTCTCTTGACATTTAAATAGTCTACAGCTTTAAGACAGCAACAGATTGCAAACACACATGCCTATAAATGTGCCAGTGATTCACCTTGAGTCTTCTGGGTTTTCCTCTTCCCTCTGTCCCACTTTACTTTACCTTCTCTAAGGCTGAGGATGCTGTGCATATTATAGACTAATGTCATCACACTTTATAGTGGAGATTATTGTTTCATATCTTTATCTTTATTGGTTGGAAGGTAATCAGTTGTTGATTACATTCAGACTGTGACTGCTGTCTCTGTTCATTCATTTTTATTTATTTTTCCCCTTTTTCATCTGGATCCTCATTAGCTTCCACAAAGTGGTTGCCGGTCTTCCTGGGGGTCCACACAAAAGCAACAACAAATAAAACAATCATTAAAATCACACTGTATCAGTAAAACAAAGAAGATAAAACAAGCCAAAACTCAGAAAATGAGTAAAATTATTCAACAGATGAAACAACAAACATTGAAACAATGAAAACAAAACAAGAAAATAAAAAACAAAGGTTCAAAAACAGCAACAACCACCTTAACTTCTAATTTTGTTTTAGTCACTTTTGAAAGAAAGTCTGATGTTGATGTGGAGCATATTCAGTTCTCATCAAACAATTTGTTGGTGGACTGTTGCAGCACCAGTGCACTCTGCAGTGCTTGACCAAATAACTGTGCAGGTGTGACAAAACAAGTGACCGGACAACATCGATCATAACAGAAGATGGAACATGTGCATCTTTGAAATTGCAGTGAAATAATGTGATCTGGTCTCAGTGACCTGGTATATTCCACCTATAGACAAACTGAGTGCAGTGGAGTTAGCCAAAAAAATGTTTACTACCAAATACAATACATGTAGTTTAGTCAGTGGTTAGTACCGATTTATTCATTCTCAACTACTCAGTTTGTGTTTGGTTGGCAGTAGAATATGTTCTACTGAAAATATGTGATCCAACTGTGCTTAATTAGATAAATCTCTTCTTGCAGATTTTACATATTACTGGTCTAAAGCTCAGCAAACACTTTGCTGGATACAGAAAAATAATTTGGTTTCTACTTGCTGCTTCGCTCTATTTTTATGAGCTATGTGCTTAAAGTCATTAGATAAATGCTTATGTAGCAGTGCAGCCACTGCCATATTTTCTATATTTAATTTGAACATGGCCTTTTTATACTCTTATTTTATTTTACAAATGTGGCATTCAACTCCATGTTTGTACAAAGTAGCTGGAATTGAGAAATGCAGAAAACCTTAGTAAACCTCTAATTATTACTGTTACCACTAAATATGAAATGTGTGGTTGTATGCACTCCAAAATGTTCAGCATACATTAAAAGCTGGAAGCTGCAGAATAATAATAAAATGTAGTTGAATTATGCATGTAAATGTTGAAAAAAGTATTTTAGATTTGCTGGTTGTTCTAAAAAAAAAAGCCTGAGGTTTGGAAAAAATCTGCGGCATACCCCGTTATTTTTATATCCCTAAAACATTCTATATTATTTATGATATCAACATAATTATATGAAATACCTTCCAAGAATTCAACACCACAGCTTATGATGCATGACAGACGATTTCCATTAATTTACATACTTTGCAGGAATCCCAGTGGATTTCTTATTAAACATTTCCACATGGTCCATTCCGTTTTATCCTGCAAATCCATGCTGCAGGATTACTATGGGTGAGGGGCTAAAAATAATGAATTTGAAATTATTTGAGCACATTTAAAGGAAAACACCAAAAAGCAAAAAAGAGAGGAATAAGACAATTTTTCAGTTGATGAATCTTTTAGCACAATCGAAGCCTGCAGAAAGTATTACACACAGTGCATACTGCACATGCAGCATCATCATGCTGTTAACTCACAAAATGATTTGTGAGATGTAAGAGATTTTTTTCCCCATTTTTTCTTCAGCAGCAAACAAAGGAAAAAAGAAAGGAGTCATGATTGCAATTACACTAATAATAATAATAATCATTTTACAGTCCTTTAGGTGTCTGAATCTCTTCAAAAGCACCTGCTGTATGCAGTCTGCACTAATATGCACAAAACATTTAAAAAAAAAATGCTCTTGTGAAGCTCAGCATTCCCCATAGTAGCTGGATTTCAAAAATGTTGTTGCAAGACTGCACACTTAATGCCATGAACAGCAGGAAGTGGCTGACAAATTAAGAGTCCCCTGACTGATGCACACCGCGTGATGGCTGTAATACCACCCCCAGAGAGGAAAACAATTAGGCGAAATGTGTTTGAAGAAGATGCTTAAACCACAAATTATTCATGCATCACAAATTTCACATATGTTGACGAGCTGTTATTATCAACATTCAATTTATTTACAGCCACATTCTCAACAACCCAGAGGCAACACAGTTCACATCCAGGAATCTGTATCTCTCATCTCTCTGTACCCACTTTTTTCTTCCTCTGTCTGGATCACCGGTGTATGTCAACTGGAGTTTAACAGAATTTAATCAATTTGCAAATTTGTTACAATATTTTTTCTTTTTTCAGACTGCCTTGAAAAGGAACCATGTGTCACAGGGTAGTTTTAAGTCAGCGGTCCTCTGCAGTCACTGAATGTAATTGAGTGACTACAGAGGAAGTCTTGCAAGTGTCTGGGGTGGGAGTCAGTTATGGCAGTAGCTCAAACTTTTTGGCCTTTTTCCAGCCATGCTTCTATCACATTCAAATAGGTAGGACAAAAAAAGTAGAAAGTATTATGTTAAGGGACACAGTTCATGACCCTCAGTTCTTTTTTGGTACTGGGGGAGAGGGAAGAAAAATGCACCATCCAAAATACTATAGGACTGGAGAAGTGGATACAGAAACTGTCAGAAAAATAAAATAGAAATATAAAGTTTTTAGAGTTTGGGTGTGTGTGTGTGTATGTGTCATGTGTATATCTGTACCAGATTTGTGTGAATACAGGTGTGTGTTCTATAGGATTTTTGTGTGTGCACTTAACCTCAATGTTCCTGACAAATAGGAAGGTGTGAAAGATGGCTAAAGGTGGCAAAAGAGGTGGTACATCAAGCATAAACTGGTGTCACAAACTTCTGAGTTATGAAAGTCAGTTCCTCACACTGTATAGGTATGAAGCTCTGCATTTTACTGAGTGTGAACTGCATATAGATATCCTGCCGTATCTGTTTAAAGTGATAGCTGACACTGTGTGCTTGTGTTCTCCTCCATCACTGAGTTTTTCATCTTTGTGCAGGTAGTCAGGTCTGACAGAGTGATTCATGTAGAGGACGTAGGTGCACTTTAGGACTTATACACCATCATCTGACACTCCAGACCCATGTTTCATAGGCAGTGGTAAAAACAGCATTCTACAGGGAGACCAAACAAACACAGAAAGACTCAAAACACACGATGGAAGACAGGCAGTATGAAAGCCACAGCTTTCATGTGCTTTATCAAAGCAATATTGTTGTGCTTTTGCTCCTATATGACCTTCATCTAGTCGTGATACAAATGAAAAGCCTGACAAGTTGATTAAAAAATTTGCTTTGACAATGTGAGCAGAGGCCTTCTGCCTTTAAAAGTTCAATATAGCCAAATTTTGATAAAGTGTCATGGTGTGTCAGTTCTCATTGTGATGCTGTTATTTCAACTTGATTCTATTTAGATCTCCAAAAAAGCCTAAATGTAATCATTACAAAGCCAATGGCAATAGAGGAAGGGGGAAAAAAAGCACTGACAAGGAGAATGCAAGACAGAAAAAAGAAAAAAAAAGTGCTTTGAGGCATGTTTGTGGGACACCATGATAAATGTTAAAATCTGTGTTAACATACAGCAGGTTATTAGCTTCTTATCATTAAGCAGTTTTGATTGTCATTTATCTAACTACCAATTAGGAAAGAAAATGATATGCAAATAAAGAAACTGTGGGTTTTATTAGAATATAGTGTCAGCGAGATCTATCTTCTGTTTCACATTTGTCTCTGTGGGTGTTAGCCGCGATGTTCCCTCATCCTCCCCTGCTTCCTCTCATAGTGTCTCACACTGTTTCTCTTCTTCTGACAGTGTTTACTGGGCAACTCTTGCTTTCTCCGACTGCCTCCCCTATGAGGAAAACTCTGTTTAGGATTTTTAAAAAGTTACCGAATCATTAGCTGTATAATAATACTACACTGGATGCTCTCAGACCTTTTGACCTCTGTGAAAAAAAAAAAGCCAGGGCCAATTGGAGCTGAGGAAAACATTAGTTTCATATGTCGGTTGTCTTGGTAACAGAAAGGGAAAAGAGGTCAATGCACAAAACAACAGTTTCACTAGTGCATGGCACTTTTGAAATTGTGTATTTTGAGAGAGGTTCATTGTTTCTGCATAAAAGCACAGACGAGACTGTACCCTCAAACATACAACTGCTCACATGTGCACAACAGCCAAAAAAAAAACTGAAATCTTGTGAGTTCTGAAGCAAACTTTTCTTATCAAACAACTCTCCTCTCCTCTGCCTCCCTCCCTAGCCCCAACCTATCTCTCTTCCTCCCCTTGTCTATCTCTTTCACGCAATGAGAAGTTTCTCGATTTTCATTTTTGTCTTGACCCATTTTAAAGAGATAACTGTCGAGTAGGCAAGATAAAAGTGTCTTGTGCATATGTGAGAACAAATGTGTGTGTGGTTGCGTATTTGTGGATGTGTAAAAGTGTGTGTGCAGTGCCTCACAGAGATACATATTCTTGTCATTGGGAGCTGAATTATCTTGATTAATAATTCAGGTGATAACATCCGCGGTTTCTTCTCCTTTTGTTTTTGCGCTGTACATTCATTTTCATCTATTATTTTATCTCCTCAATTTGACAATTTTCTAGAAAATGCCTTCAACAGAAGTATGCATACTGTATCTTAAACAATAATATCTACCCTCTGCTATTAGCCCTGACTGAATGCAAAGTAAAACAGACAGAAGAAATTCTACAGGTCATTTGCCTCGCTCCTAATCTTTATTTTATGATGTGAAACATTTATGTAGCTTGATAAAATAGATACAGCTGTGTTTTAGGTAATCAGACAAAGTTTGAGCAAACTGCTCAAAATGGCAGTAAAGTCACGCAAGAGTGTTTAAGTGTATCTGTGCTGGTGTCTGTGGTTATGGGGGAATGAAGTATCCTGCTTCCTCATGAATATTATATGAGTGAATGAGAGATAGACGGGATCAATATGCCAGCCATATTGAATGTCTTAATGTCTCATAATGACTGCTGATCTTGGCTTAGCCTCTCATGAACGAGGAGACAAGACAACGTATAAAACCAATTCGTAAATTATACACATATGCAAAAAATAAATAAATAAAAATAAAACTCCTATATGTGCGTTCGTGTTCATGAACACATGCTGCTCTCCTGTGATGTGACATTCTCGTTGAAAATAAACTGTGGTGTAAAAAGAAAAAAGTCTGATTTGCTTTAATGTTGAGTTTATTTTATTTTAAGATATTTTCCTCTTGTTTCAGTTGTTGGAAGTGGAGTTGTTGTTTGGAAACAGATTTTATAGTGTAAGTTATGTTATGTTTTTTTTTTTATTTCATAAATATTTTTAGGTTGAGATGCAAGGTGAGATCTGAAGTAGGTTCACAAACAAATCCAAGCATGAAGTTTTCTTAAAGCTGGCATGAAACCTCCAGTTTTCTATTTATGGAGAGAGCACTGTTTTCCTCTTTTCCCTCTATATGTCTACCCTCCAACCCTTCCCAAGTGTCATGTTGTCATGCCAACATCTCTTCTAAACCAGGAGACAGGAAATGATTGCACCCCAACAGCACTTTCACTCACACACACACACGCACACGCTTACAGACACACACACCTGTGTAATCTAAGCAAGTGAAAGCAAACATTCACACCCACCAACTCACCCACAGACACAAATGCTCACATACACGTAAGACAAATGAGTGCAATGCACAGATGTTCAATAAATTATTTTATGAATACTTAAACACATCTGAAATGCAACTTCACAAAACAACAAAACAATTTCCCTATAACTTGGTCGTGTGTATAGGGCTTTATTTTTTGTTTATTTATATATTTATTTAGTCCCATGGTTGATATGTTGGAAGCAATGCTTTACATTGGAGTGACAATGAATAACAAAGAGATGGTAACAAAATGACTATTTACAAACAACAAAAGCTCACTCATTTCAGCAACTGCCAGGTTTGCATCCAATTGCATTTTCAGAAAATCAGCAAAACGTGAAAATGTGAACTCATGTGTTTCCATTAACTACTCTTGTGCGAATATTAGAAGCTGTTTAATTGAGATAAACTTCTCCACGGGGATGCCATTAAATTATTGCAGTAGATGACAGTGCAACAAGATAATGTAATTGAAAGAGGAACTGTCAAAGTTGGTGATAGGATCTGTGATGGAAATATGGCATTTATGTTTGTTTCATGTATTAATTTGAGGAAAGTTACGCTCTCCTCATTACTCCATGCAAATGTGATGTTTTCATCTGTTGGTATTTTTTAACCTCCTCAGTGGAGCGAAAGCTTCAGCTGACATGCAAGTCACATGTTTCATGTATGCCATGATTTATTGGCTAAGTTTACACTGCACTTTGCCACATTTTGCTTTTATCAATACACCAATTTTTCCACCTTGGTCATGTGTGAAAATTTTGTTGCAATCAGTATTTTGGGGTTTTTGTTTCTTTCAGCATTTCCACTCCACAAATTAAGGCTGGACATGTAAGTATGTGATTTGAAACACAATCTCAGCAACAAGCTGTAACTCACTCTTCTGAGATTTAGTGCATGTGGAGGAGCTGCTGTTTGACTCAGCAAAGACTTTTTTGCTGCACTGCATCACTTTTCAGTATACGTTCAATCCCATGGGCTCGTCCGGGATTTGAATCTGGGAACACTCACACCCAAAGCGAGAATCATACCCCTAGTCCAACGAGCCGCACACATAAGTGAGTGGTTGTTAAGTTCCAAATGTGATTCAAACCTGCATTCAGAAACACTGCACAATTTTTTGTAATACTCACAGACAGAATTTTATAACACTGAAAAATTATCATCACGGCAACTTTTTTATTTTTCGGGGACAATTGAGATAAACAGATGAAATATGTTGCTCATGCTATAACATGACCTACCATGAATGTGCACTTGCACGTTTATAACTGGCCAGTGCAACCTGGTGCTGCAAAAGTTGGTGGCTGAATACATTTAAATGCTCAACCTTGCAACTGACAATAAGCACAGAGGAAGATCTGAATCACAGAAACTTAAAAAAAAATATTGACATGACTAAGGAGAAAAATGGGACGTGGTGGCACACAAGAGGCAAACAAACTGAAGTGGACAGATGCTTGTCATATGCCCAAACAGGAAACACAACCATGGTAGAACTAGATGATGTGACATGGCAGGTTTTTGGAGTTTTCATGTACAAAAAGCTTAAAACGTTTGAGTAAAAGCTGAGTGTAATCTTAAGTCCCCTGTCACCCACACAGTTTTTTCTGGTTATTATGAAGAGGAAAGAAGTGAACAAGGGAAATCCCAAATGGATATTGTTTATTCGAAGAAAAAAAAATCAGGGGATTGGATGTAGAAGCCAAAAGATAAAAAAAGTTTTGCATCTCTAGTGCTCATCTCTTTTCACCTGTAGTGATGAATATTTGATTATAAGTGTGGTTGCTGTTAGAATAACGTATATACCTGTGGTTTATTAGCAAAATATTTGGCTTTGAACAAGTGACTGTTTTGGTAGACTTTCGAAAAAGCAACGTAGCGACAATTTGAGAGTGACATTACGTAGATGTATAGAGAAATTAATGACTTATTCATAAAATTCTAAAATGTGAATTGTGTTTTCCAGCAACATGCTGTATTGTACTTCTATCTTAGTTTTTAATATCCATGAACCATGTTGAAGACATTTTTAAGCCAACAGTTGGCAATAGTGTTAAAAATAAACAAAAACTTTAAAGCATGCAAACGTAAAGAAAAAACAGGTTATGAAAAACAAAACTGTAGCAACGGCAACAGTAACACTCATTGCCTGAAGGTGGCACTAGTAGAATTTCAACTCTTTGGCTGTTGGAGGCAACACTGACAGGTTAACACTTGGAGATCTAAACTCCTGCCTTTACTTTCCTCTCCTAAAGGTGGGCCATTGGCATGTGTCAGGCTGCTCTAGCAATAACTGAACATCTCCCAGTTTTGGAGAATCCTGCTAAACATGAAAGAGTGGATTCATGTTCATTATGATTGAGTTACAAGCCTGCACCATAGGGTACTCAATGTCTAAAAAGGTAGGATGTGGGGCACAGAAGGGCATTGACGGGTGTCTTAGACCATAACTCTGCTCCCTCCTGAGATCCCCTACTCTTTGCCTAAATTTCCTGGCTACAGCAGCTGCCAAGACGACTGCCAGAAATAAACCCAAAACAATAAGGCCAGATCAACGTTTTTCTATAGTCACGGGTAGAAAACAGCCTCTGCAGCCTTTTTCAGTGTGTCCTGTGCCACACTTCTGCTACACTGCATTTCGTCTGACTACAATGGTTTTTGTAATGCACTTTGTTTACAGGAATTAAGGTGTGTGCGTTTGAAGGAGTGCAGGGGCCTGTGTGCCCTGCAAAAAGGAAATACAGTGCACACATTTACACCGGTGCGCTGGTTTCACTTTTACCCGCATACCAGGATGTAGCATCTCAAAACTTAAGTGTGTATTTACAGGAACATATCACCACCACACCACTATGGTTGTAACAGGAGCAATTTCATGTGTGTGCGTGTGAGAGAGAGAGTGTGAGTTTATATCCAGTACTGTAGTAAAATGGCCAGACTCTTCATCTTTCATGACTTATAGTGTATCAGGCTTGGATCCATTTGGTAACGTCCCAATAGTTGACTCATCACAAAGGCCCTACCATTCTCTCTCTCTCTCTCTCTCTCTCTCTCTCTCTCTCTCTCTCTCTCTCTCTCTCTCTCTCTCTCTCTCTCTCTCTCTCTCACATGCACGCACGCACGCACGCACGCACGCACACACACACACACACATTATCATGAATCAGCTGATGGTTAAAAGCAAAAATTGTATTTATGACTGTATACACATCATTCCAAAACTCATTATTCTAAGGCCTGTCTTGGCAGGATTAATTTAAGGCCCTGAGGTGTGTTTATGTGCGTGCGTGTGTGTGTGTGTATAAACTGCAGCAGTGTGGAGTTTGTGGACTGATGGAAGCCTGATTGATTTGATAAAAATGAAAGCCATTGATTCTGTCATGACTTTACAGTACCTCATTTACATAATTCAGAAAGCTGAGTTGCATCTTAGTACCGACATTAATGGAAATGGTGCTCCCTGCAGCGCCCCCCTAGTCCAGACATGCAGACGCATACATACATAAACACACACACACTCATACCAACCCAACAGTCAAATGGCACTCTATGAAATAAATGTTTACCAAGTGGTTAAATGGTAACATGCAAGTGTCACATTTGACATATATTTTAAATATATTTGAAACATTTCAGCACAGTAGCTGTTTACACATAATGTAAAGCCATACAAATAAAAGTATCCATTGTGTCATGATTGGGCAGCCAGGAACACAAGGGAAGAGAAGACCCAAATGCAAAACCCCCTAAGACAGGCGATGAGTAATCTAAAAGCCTTTTAATCAACTCAAAAGAGTCCAGGCCCAGAGAACAAAATTTAAACAACTAAAAATCATTCATAAAAGTCCTTAATAGAAATCAAGGTAAGCCCATGAGGTGGAAAATGCAAGGCACAGGTAAAGGAACAAACAGGTACAGACACAGGCAGACTGAGACACAACAAAGACAAACTGACAAGGACACAGGGAAACAACAAGACTTACATACATGAGGTAATAGGCAACAGGTGAAACCAATTAGGGTGAGGCAGACGATCACAAATGGAGGGAAATTAGACAAAGACAGGAAGTAGAACAAGACCAGATACGCTAGGGACAAGACTTCACAGTAAAACAGGAACTACTAACAGAACTTAAACTAAACCAGAGTCCAAAAGCTCCAATGTCCACAAAAGAGTTCAAAACAAAACAAAAGAGTTCAGAAAACAGCCCTCTTAGGGGCTGGTCATGACACATTGCAACTTAAGCTTCTCTATATTCCAGATAAATACACATCAACAATCGAAAATTAACAAGTTCTCACAGCTGCATATAATTAACTGTAAGCTGTAATAATGGAGAAGATGAGAAAAGATGAAGCCACAGATGATGGATAAAACACAGCATTTGCCAGGACTTTAATATATTTAAAACTATGACACAATTTCAAGGGCCCACCTTACCAAAAATACCCACTTTACAAGAATAGTAACTTTCACAAGATCCCAAGACCACATAGTGAATAATCAGCTGACACACAAGGATAGGAATGAAAAAAACAACAACATATATGAGTTTGTAAATTCATCTCTACTCTGTGTACTTGTTGCCATGACACTGAGTCAGACTTGAAGTGTACGAGCCTGCCTCGGCGTCACACCTGCTGGTTCTGTCAATTAGCTTACATAACCGTGTAATATTAGTCATGTCTAAAACAAAATGATGTTCAAATTAAGGATTTCAACAGCTCTTCTCACCTAATACCCCCAAATGGAAGATATCCTGCTGTCACTTAGAGTCCACACGTGTTCACCTTTCTGTTGCTCATACACATCTACCAGGTTGGCTTCACTGGGGCTGTTTTTGATGATATATTTGCTTCATCATTATTTGTTAATTTTCCCATATGGTCAATGCCCATCCTGGTGATGGAACTAACCCTAATGGATGGTGTGGTTATGGTCCTCTAAGATATTTGTTATTTCAAGAGATGTGGGCTGAGGGGTGACAGTTGGCAACAGAATGCTCTCCTGTTTGGTGGTGATAGAGTAGCAGTCCTGGAAGGGATCAGTTCCTTCTCTGCCAAAGGGACACCCTGTAGCTGCCATGTGAGCACTGCTGCTTAGCAGTAGGCCCTGGATTTGCAGCTCGGTCTCTGCTACAACATGCAGCACACTATGAATGATACACACCATCAAACTGCTTCTAATTGACTTACAAGGCATTTACTTTGTGGACACCTGTAATCTGTAAGTTACTTGTGAGTCCTTTGTAGGTAGGTTTAAAATTGTTTAAAATGTCCTGGTGTAGATTGATTGATTTAAGTAGAATGTATGAATAGCCAGTTTCAAGATACATATTTGCTGATTTGCTTATAGCAAATTTACAAACAGACCTTTGAAGATGAGTCAGAAAGTGAAGATGGGCCACAATGTCCTCACTTTCCCGAAATGCCCTCACTCTGTAAGGTCTAAAACTGGTTCTCACAAAGACAGAATTATAAGTACACACACACACACACACACACACACACACACATACACACATACATACACACACACACACACACACGCTTTCTCTCACACACACACTCAATCCCCACTCACCGCCCCCCCAAAGTCTGAGTGAGGATTTCGCCCTCAGAGCTCACCCACCCAGTCATCCACAGGCAGCACAGAAACAGAGAAAGCAAGAGAGTGAGAGAGATGGGGGAGAGAATGAGTGACAGATGAATGAGTGATGCTGCAAAGCCCTCTGTGTTGCTTTAATTGGATTTGAATGGGCTGTCATTGTGTGGAAAATACTGTAGAGAGAAGAGACTGTTGCACATGTGTGTGCACACATATACACTAACACACACACACACACACACACACACACACACACACATACATACACACACACATCCACAAAAAAAAGCAAATTCCTGAATTCTTGCAACAGGAACAAAATGTTAAATTTCAAAAGGTTCATATGAACAACAAGCATGTGTTAATACAGCATATAGCTCATTCACTGCAAATCAATGCACCGTTTTTTCTATTTTATTTAGCAAAAGATAAATAAGCTTCTGTTGAAAAGAAACAATCCAAAAACAGATGAGGCTTCAGTCCAACTATAATGACTCTTAAAGCTGACACATGGTAAAAAAAAAAAAAATAATAATATATATATATATATATATATATATATATATATATATATATATATATATATATATATATATATATATATATATTACTGTTGTAATGGATAATTTGCTTCCCAGGGGACATTTGAACAAAATCTTAGAACAACCTACTTTCTTACATCAAGTGATTTCACCTACTAAGCCCATTTAATTCATACTCATTTCACTCTGTAAATACATTGATCAAAAGTCACAATCCATTACTAGTATTTTTTCCCATATCGTCAACAGGCATCAGTAACTCTTGGACTTCAGTCTGTCTTGTCTGTGTGTGCTGTGACTTGTTGGCATTTACACTAACTTGATAAGCACCTTCCCATTCAGCTGGTATTTTTGTGCCCTGCACACCTGGCATTGCACAAACGTGGGAAGGAAATAAAATGAAATACAATGAGTTGCATATAAATGAGGCATCACAAGGCAAGGTGTTGGTATTTATTTGTGAATTAAGTCATGGCAACAAGAGCCCCCAAAGACCACAGCCATTCTTAAGGCATCACCAACCGTTTGCTGATTTGTTGCTTCTGCTTGCAAGCAAAAACAGGATTCACTCTGCAACTGTGCAATGACTGCTGAATAAAATGAATAAGGAACAATTGTAGTAGTGATATGAATGAAGAATAAGGGAATAACTTCTCTGGCTGAGCAGACTCCATTTGCAGGACACTGGTAGTAATGCAGTTCACTAGTCAAGCAGGTAAAAAAATGACCCATTGAGACAGATGCAATCAAAACCCTACTGAAACTAATTTCACACATATGATTGCCCCAAATACTCCTTGGACAAAAGAACATCAAAACAACACTCGCTGATAACAGTGAGACAGGAGGTAGCATGGGATGGCACTATTCAGACTGAACATGAACATAAATGTGAGATTTTCTGAATTTTGTGTCTGATTCTGCTTGGTGTCATCATTCAAAATATCATTAATTCGCAGATTCTAACTATTTTTACTGTATACATCTATTTACCTGGCTGATGTCAAGAAATAAAAGCTTTATTAAAAGAAATTCTTTGTATCTTTGTCAGATTTGGATAAAGTTACGCTTTGATTTCCTTATGCAGTGGTATCTGTCATTCCTTCTTTTTTTGCATCAGTCGCAAAGCTCACTGGCATAGAGTTCACTCAAAGCTCACCAGCAGCAGGACAGACTGAAGAATGTAGATCATATATCCAGACTCCCGTGTGTTTTTGCCCTCCCTAATTTAGGACACCAGGGTGATTAGATGTCCCAATTAAAATGGGACAGTCCCAGTTTTCAAGTATTTCTCACTGCATGCTGACAAGAATGCTCCTCATCCCTGCTATTTGACTACATTTGCATTTTTATTACCAGAAAAGAAATGTGTTGGGTTAATTTTGTAAAAGTTATTTTGGAAATTCAGAAGCAGGAGCAGGTTAGATCACACTTCTAAATAAAATCATTTGTCAACTCTGATCACTTTTTCTGATAGCAAGAAAACACTAAACCTGAGTCGTATATCTATGGGCAGGCTGGCAGAACTCCAGCTGTATATATTTGAAACAGGCAGTGTTGCTGTTTTTTTTTTTTTTTCCTTTAAGCTGAAAATCTGCCGCTCTTATTGCTGTGATTTTTCTGGCAACAAACACTGAATATTAGTTCTAAATGTACAGAAATGTTGGTTTCTGTGACACTTTTTTTTTATATAAGCTCATACATACATCTTGACAATAAGATTTCTTACCAGTACTTTCTGCATGGCAAATATCTGATCTGTATGTATATATTTTTTATACACTTAGTAACCTATTAGCTCCTTCTATGAAATTTCGATTCTGCAACTGGTTTTAAAATTAACATTCTGAAAAATAATTGAAGGAATGCTTGCAAATTTTTCCCTTTTCAGAAAAACTGTTGTAAGCCATGGTCAATTAATATCTGAGCTTCTGCCTTCTTCCAAAACTGTTGTTGCTCTTTTATAAAATTGCTTCTTCAATTGTTATGAAAATGGAACAGACTAAAGCCTGGAATATCCATTGCAGCAAGGGGAGGGTGTTTTGGCAACAGTCTCCTGTGCCGTAAATCTCTCCCAGTGCTGCCTTTCACTGTGAGCAATTTTCATTATGCTCTGTTGTGTTTTGCACAGCTGTTTAATAGGTATGAGACAAGTAATATGATTGGCTGAGAGGCTTATCATTTATCACCACACCCTCTAAATTATATTCCACTTTAGCCATCCTTTTGCACATGCCACTCATGTGCTTACATATGAATGAAAATTGCAAGTGTGTTTGGATATGGTCTTACTGTCTGTGTAACACCATAATTACACTGATTGCACTGGTCATTGCAATTACATGATGAAATAATGTCCATATAGTTTTAGGTCTCTGAGGGTGTGTGTAGTACTGAAAATAAATATATTAATTTAATCTTTTAGCCTAAAAAGTTAGGTTTTGATGAAATACTGGTAAGTACAAAATTAGAAATGATCACCTGTAAATACCATTGTTCTGTATAATACTAAGTTAAAAATGTCTGTGCACTACTAAACTCACTTCGCATGAAAATGGGCAACCAAGGTCAGTTAGCTTGGGGCTGGTTGAGTGAGAGAGTGGATGCTAATCACTCTACCATATCAAGCTAAATGTTCTGTGTATGTGTGTGTGTGAGTGTGTGTGTGTGTGATGTGTGTGTGTGTGAGAGAGAGAGAGAGAGAGAGAGAGAGAGAGAGAGAGAGAGAGAGAGAGAGAGAGAGAAAAGATATTCAGAAGGAGGAAACAGACAGAGAATACTGTGTGTCACATTACAATTATATAAAAGCAGGAAGCTGCTAGCTCGATCATCCTTCATCCAAGAGACATATCACCACAGCCTTTGAGACGGAAAGACACAGACAGAGAATCTTTAAAGCAGACAGAGAGAACAGGAGAGGGGAAAAGAGAGAAACAGCAGGAAAAAAATGAGTCATAGGCAGAAAATAGGCAGAGCAGAAGTGATCCAGAAAGGTAGAGAGACAGACACTGATGGAGATAGAGACGATCTATACAGTAGACCTCAACGGTAAGAGTGAAGGATCAAAGGAGAGAGAGGCAGTCTGAAGGAAATAAAGGAATGAGGTAGTATTGTCTTCCACAGGATGAAGTCATTTTCTCCAGACACAATGTTCCTGTTGCTGTTAAGCATCATGGGAAAGAGGTGACAGAGTAATGGATCACCGTTTGCAAAAAAGAAAAAAAAAAACCAAAACACTTGCACGTGTACACACTTAGATACACTCACACACACAGGAGACAAAGGTACACTAGGGACAGCAAGAGCACAATTTCTAAAACTCACACATTTCAGTGTCCACCCCACAGGCTTGTGTATGCGTGCATCGGGTTTTGTGCACCAGAATGTTTGTGAATAATCAGGTTGTACTTACAAGGTAAATTGCTGCTAATGATTGCAGGCTGGATCTCAAACTCTAGCATCTGTTGAACTGGATGGATAATCTGGAGGATTAAAAGCACTAATTTGCACACAGTTACACATAAGTGCACGTGCACACACAGAAAGCATTGTTACATTTTTTGTATTAGTTATTGTTGTAAAGGTTGCTGCCTGTGTACCGCGAGGAACTCACCCCGCCAACATCTCCAAGCTGGAGTTTCAGAGCATCTTAAACCTCTGTGTCAGACCCCTGAGGTGCACCCTGAGGTGTACCAGTCAGTTCAGACTTCTATCCTCCTGCACCATGATCCCTGCCACAGCAGAACTCATCGAAATTGTCTTAAAAGTGGATATTATGTGAGACCAGGGTCTGTGGCTCTGTGGTTAATAGTGTCGGCTCACAGTAAGGTTTGAATCATAGCTCTGGTTCCCTTTGTGTGGAATATCCATGTTCTTCCTGTGTTTGTGTGACCCCCCCCCCCCCACCCCTGTGCCCACCACCACCACCACAACAACATCCAAGTCAGGTGAACTGAAGACTTAAAATTGCCCTCAGGTTCGAATTTGTTTGTCTGTTTATGTATTAGCCTGCAATGCACAAGCAACCTGTCCAAGGTGTTTTCCTGCCTTCACTAGGATCGGCTCAAGCACCCCTGTGACCCTGAAAATGAGTAAGCGGGTAAGGAAAATGAATTAATGCTGCCTGGACTGTCTCAGCGCAGTGCTCTGGGCTATTATTATTTCTATTCACTCTGTGCTGCAGCTGTGCTCAAATTTTTTTTGACCTGCATTCATGTTCACAGCCTACACATTATATACTGTATAAACTTTATACAGTGATACGTGCTTATGGGCATACTGTATGTTTGTTCATTTTACTAAGTTCCTGCTTCTTCATTTTGATGTATACATGTATACATCTTCTTTTTGCAGAGCTTTGTGCACATTTGTATATGTACAGTAACTTGGATAATGCAAGATTATTTAAGATGAAGTTTAAGATTTTATTTTCAATTCCAGATTTTAATCCAAAAAAGTATATATCTTTTTAACTTTAGTCACCAGTGAACCAAATTTGTTTGGTGTTATCTATGCTGTTAAATAATTTGGCTGTTTGTTGTTTTTTAAGAGACCCCTCCTAGAATGCACGAGACAGAGAGGCAAATGTAAAGGGGTCTCAAAACATTTACATTTGGTACATGCAAATATAACCAAATCCACATGTACCATGGAAGGGCTGGGCTGGGAAAAATTTCAGATCTAAATATCTGTTAAATATCTGTGTTTAGACATTAATATGCAGAGGAAGTATTTCAGATGCAAATGTTATATTAATGAACTCCACGTTACTATGAATAGCTGTTCTTCATTGAGGAGAGCTGCTAACACAGCTTGGTGAATCCACAGTCCTCCCTGCTCGCTGTGGCTGTGGGTTGTCAGCTTTGTTCACTGAGTGGGAGAGAGCAGCCACATGTAGCCAGACTGAAACACGTAACTGACTCAGTAGTATCCACGGCAGCATGTGAAAATGGCATGATTTTCTTGCTCTGGGCGCTCAGTGTATCTCACCAACAGTTGCACTTATGTTGTTTTGTCTTGTTTTTCAGCAACTGTTGTGTGTCTCTTTTATTCACTTCATAAAAGTATTTAATTAGAATTTATTTTAGTTTATTTTGCAATTACTAACACCGTTGATGCAAACACATTACAAATAATTGTAATCTAAATCACTTATATGTGAACAATATTGACCTTTTAATAATGCACATTTTTAGATAGTCCTACACATTCTGTACAGCTTCACTCTTCTGTATCACTAAATTACCAGCTCATAATTCACACCAGAGCATCTACTTAGAAAATCTAATAGCGAGGCAGTGATGAATGTGTTGGATACTCAGCATATGCTGTTAATTTTGACCTGGAAACGTTTTAGCTATCTCAAGTTGCATTTATGCTTTTGTTTTTTTGTTTTTTTTTTGTTCAGTTAGTTG
This sequence comes from Toxotes jaculatrix, assembly GCF_017976425.1. Taxonomy (NCBI): domain Eukaryota; kingdom Metazoa; phylum Chordata; class Actinopteri; family Toxotidae; genus Toxotes; species Toxotes jaculatrix. The sequence continues at coordinate 12,138,286 of NC_054397.1, forward strand.
TTATATATTCGCAACGTATTCATCATCATGTCTGGTATGGGGATGCAAAAATGCATTTTTGCTGCCTCACACACACACACACACACACACAGATATAGACCAACAGATACACAGACTGATGGCAGACAATCAGACGGATGAACTATCAGATAAATTAACAACTGGAGAGAAAGATAGAAAGAGAGGGCATGCATAAGCGTGGACAAACAGATGGACAGACAGTTTGAACAGACAGACAGATAGACAGATGGTGCTTCTATTAGAAAAAGCAGGCTTTGATGAAATGGACTAACAGACTATCAGAATGGCAGACAGACAGACAGACAGACAGACAGAGAGAGAAACTCTACTGGGATGCACTAAATGGCCAGACAGAAAAATGAACAGGCTTGACATTCTGATGTAGAAATGGGGCTGGGATGCCCCGAGCCAGGTGAAGAGAGGACGTTGCATCTCTGAAGACCATCGACATGAGGAAGGACTCAGCTTTAAAGTGTGTATGCAGATGTGTGTGTGTGTTTGCACATATATCGGTCTGTGTGTGTGTGTGTGTTGTGTGCGTGTGTGTGCTAATGTGTCTAGTAGTGGTTTGTATTGGTGTGTGTGTATGTGCATGTGTATGTCTAATACTGCTCTGGCCATTACCAAGGTACTAGATAAAAGTAGTGAACATGCTGCCAAAACAAGGTGCTAAAAGACTAAAAATACTAATGGCAACGGATTTGTACACTCACGCACATCCACACAAACATGTGCACACAGTCACACACACACAGGGCAGAAGGACAACAGGGACATCTGTTCCACAGTTTTATCTCCTTCCTAGCAGAATGTTCTAAAGGCACACAGTGATGTATGAGGAGAGCAACAACTAACCCTATTTTAAAAAATGTTGAACTCTAAAAGTGCCACCTTCCGTTCCCCTAAGCCCACTGTGAATGACAAATTTTATTCATTTAGTTAATCAAAGCCACACATGAATACAGTATGAAATAGGGTAAGCAATAAGAGGGGCATTAGGAAGGTAGAATGTATTTGCTGCTCAGCATAAAGTTTTGTTTTTTGACCTTGCTGAATTTTAAAGAGTATAGTTTTGATGCCTGTTCCTATTAAGTAAAAGCATAAACATCCATTTGAGGGCTTAATAGGGAGCCATGGAAATACTGCTTGTGTGGTGCATGTCTCTGCGTGTGTGTATGTGTGTGTACCAAGTCCCCCACAGGCCCTTAAGTGGTGTGTATTTATAGAGAGTGTGTCTCTCTAAGGCCCAGAGGCTGGTTATATGAGCCCCTTCTAATGGCTAGGAGGAGAGGAAACATCCACAGTCATGTTCCCACAAAATATACACACATGCATCCACGCACGCGGACGTAAACACACATACACAGGCATTAGATGAGGGAGTTAGGAGTGATGTTGTTCTGTCGTCTCTTGGATAAACTCTGGCCTCTGATGGTACAGCTCTGACCTTTTTTTACTTGAGCAAAAAAGCAAGCAGAATAGGTCCATACTTTTCAAAAAATGCATCTGCAGCGCACAACAGTGCTGATAAGATGTAGAATTTAATTTAATCTTATAATTTGATCTCATTCTTCTTCACATTTTTCTCTCATCCTGTGTAGCTGGCGGTGGAGCATGAGTGGCTTTGGGCAGCAGGAGGGCAGGGATCTAGCATGACTTCAGACCAGCTGGAAAGTTCTGTGTGCACCACTTTACCTCATCCCACTTCCTGTGTACAGCGGCCTGCAAAGACAGGTGTTACTGGTTCCTCTTGTCCTTCAGCTGCACCGGGGTTGCATACTGTAAATGAAGAAAGAGAAGGGCCATATGGCTTTGTTTGGATCTGTACACAGGCCAGAGTATGTGCATGTGTGAGTGCGTGGGCGTACAGCTGTGTGTGTGTGTGTGTGTGTCTGTGTGTGTGTTTGATCTGTACGCAGGCCAGGCAGCGCTGAAACAGCAGCAATTTAACTGATGCTCCCACCATATGGTTAGAGTGATAGCATTAGAGAACCTGCGCTGAACCTGAAAAAGAGGCAGAGGGAGAAAGAGGGGGTAGGGTGGACCAGAGCTAGAGGCCAGGATTTGTAGAGCAGCCCCATTATGGTACACAGGTATGCAAATCACTGACACATACACAAACACACAAGTGCATGAGAACACACACATACACATAATGTCCCTACAAGTGTGCAGGCACGTAAATGCAAATGAATGTGTGTGATCATCACACTGACTGTGATGTGTGCTTGCAGGGAAATACTCACAGAGGCTTGTGCACAGGTGTGTGTGTGTGTGTGTGTGCACACATGTCCAGGTACATGTGCATGCACACAAACATGGCTGTAGAAACGTAAGCATGGCCGTTATCCTGTGTGTTTCAGCAATCTGGGTGATTTATGCTTTGAATGCTGCAGTGTTTTAGGTGGGATCTCGGGGAATTCACAGCCATATGTCCTCATTTTCCTTCCTCTCTCTTACACACACACACATACATTCTCACTTTTAAATACATACCCACACACACAAACTGTAACACACTTGTGTACACAGACACACAGACACACACACACTATTTTCAGCTCTAAAGGGCAAGGGCAAAAGAAGAGTGTGTGCACGTTTGAGAGTGCAAAGTAGGGGGGATAAGGGCTATAAGGCAGACAGTCAGAATTTTCTGCTCCAGTTAGAGGGAAATTCTTGGCTCCTGCTTTGGGAGTCAATGGACAAGTGGGATGAAAGGATGAAAGAGGACAGCACGGACACTGGTTTAATGGAGGTAAACTGGCACAATTAGCTGATCATGCCCAGCGCTATGTTTTTACAGCGTGGCGTTCCTGGTGTGGGTGAGTTCTGAACGTTCCATTCACTGTTAAACTCTGACTTGAGCATCACTATCTGTGATAACTGAACAAATATCATCAATTTTACATGGAAAACCTCTGAATAGGACTGAATTGAGGAAATTAAGTGCAAGAAATCATCAGCTATCAGGATACACTGCAATTAAAACAGGTCTTGACAAAATACCATATGATGTAATACTAGATGTATAATTAAAAAGATAAAGTTGAATAAAGGAATGACAGAAATTTCACTTTCTCCAACAGGTATGTAAGATTAGGGTAACCCATTTTAGTGATGTTCCAAGATCAATAAAGAAATTAAAATGACTTTTTCTACTTGTTTATGATATTTCCCACCAGGGTACTGCATGTTGTTCCCAAACAAACAGAACAAACAGTACTGTAAAGTGTATGTTTTCTCAAGTGCCTCTTCATTTTGTCCTTGTAAAAACTTCTTTATGTCCTGAGTGGATAATGCAATCCAAATAATGGAAATTCAGCTATAAGGCTACGAGTTACTGTTGGTGGCTGACATTACATTTTCACTGCAGTCCTGTGGTATAATAGAATGCATCTTCTGCTGCCTACATAACACAGAAATGTGATCAATAATGCATTTCATGTTTAATTATTGTGTGTGTGTGTGTGTGTGTGTGTGTGTGTATGTGTAAAAGGAAATTAAATTGGTTAAATAAGATGCTTTAGAAATAAAACTTTGTAAATAAGGCAGTTAAAAGGTGCAGGGATAGTTTCTTATTTTTTAAAGAATGGTATTGGATGCAGTGTTTTCCCTTCTGATTTACTGTCCAAGAGCTCTGTTCTCAGGTAACTTTTTTTTTGTTTGTTTTTTTTTTGTTTTGTTTTTGTTTGGTTGCTTAACTGAAAATTGCAAGATTTAAAATACCTAATATTTACCTAATATAAAAGTTTCTGAATCCAGTAGCTTACTGGATATGGTTCCTGTTAAGACTGTCCTAGTGGTGGCCAGGACACATGCAGGGAGGTGTACAGTTTATTGCTCTCTTTACCGGACAAAACAGTACACCTTAGGTTGATTATGGATGTTGTCTGTGGAAATATTGCGTACAAACAATTTGTCTAAAGAACGTAAGGAAATTCAGCAATTAAAGAAAGAAAAATTTAGGCTTGGCTCATGGATACTGGGCAGCTAACATATACTACCTCAAGCAAAGCACAACTGAGCTGCACTCCACTACAACAATGACAACAACAAACTTGTGCAAATGTGTTGAGCTACACAGCACAATGGCAGAAGGGGGCAATGGCAGCTAGAACTACACACAGACCAGTGTGCAACCTCTTGCAGGGCATGTGTTAGTACGGTGACCGCTCCAGCACAACTTATTATTTTAAATTAGTCCCAGCTCTTCACTCCATTAGTGCTAGGCTGCACCTGCAGATGAGGTTTGGAGCACAGCTGGTGAAAAACTAGACACCTATGAATTAGAATGTCAAGAGAGGAGAAACTGGGTTAAAACATCAGTGAAAAGAAGAGGAATTCTGTCATGCAGTGATATGGAGAGCAGGAAGTGTAAATGAAGAGCAGTCTCACCACATGAGTCAAACCACTTTTAAAATACACTGACCATCCTGGAAGTACTCAGAGGACAGTGTAGCGTGCGTATGTGTGTGCCGGACTGCATCAAGGTGTTTCGGAAGGCGTAAGTCACCTTGACTGTGTGTGCACAAGCCAACAGTGATTTTTATTCCTTTGTCAGACAGTCAGGACCAACTCTCACACATCAGAACTGACTGTCTAAGCTGCAGGCATCTTCATCTGAATTTACAAGTGTTCAAGAGGTTACATGATGCCAGATCATGTTGTTTGTGTGTGTCCTCAAAGGAACAAGATGGATTAGCCCCCAGTTTAACCTGTCCCAACGAAAACACAACACGACAGCGGAGCTGACTGAGAGAGAATCAGAGAGGAAGAAATCTGAGGTCAAATTCTATTATTGAAATCATATCCCATCTTAGTATTGAAATTGTATCTACATTCTGAGAGCCATCATCTTCCATCTCCATCCTCTCTTTCCAGTTTTGTCTCCCTCCCCCTTTTCACCTCCTGGTTTCTCAAAGGAGAGCTGACAGACTCTGAGTGCAGGCTGAGGCATACAGAAAAGCATTTACTTAGAGGGCGGGGAGGTTGGGCGGGGGTGGGGGGTGGGTTGGGGGGGGCTGACAAGGAGCAGGAAAGCCGAAGAGTGAGGAAAAACTAGAAGGGATAAAAATGAAAAGGAGGAGAAATAGGAGACAGAGAGAGGAAGAAAGAAGAGAAGAATCTCAAAATTGTTTCTGCTCATCCATCTCAGTGTGCTCCACTCCTCCTCAGTTGCTTTCACTCCTCCCCGCCTCTGTCCCTTTCTTCTTCCCTTCCTTCTGAAGTCTGAAATCTCTAAGGAAGCTCGCTTGTAAGGCCTAATTTATTTACCACCGCCACCCCAGCTGTATCACTTCGTCATTAATTTACCAATGTCACATTTGCGTGAGCAGCTGGACACCAGCCCCATGCCATGCTGCAGCTACATAGCACATACATGCAGCGAATCTCATCCATAAACATGTACTCTATTATTACTATTCCCTACAGAGTTAAGGCACTTGGTATGAACCACTAATGAGCCCCTATCTGACCTATATATTTAAATCATAGATGTACTTCTGCTATCAGCTGTTTTGGCCATTATCATGAATCTGCCTCATTTGCTATTACACACTACTACATGGGAATAATCATCTTTTTTTCCATTTGTTTTACAACTAAGTTTCCGCTTCGCATGAATGTGAAAAAAAAAGGAAAGAATAACCCTTTCTGAGCCAGGCTTCCTATAATTTAAGTTTGCACCAATTTACACAACCGTATGCACCAAAGACACACACACACAGCGATGAGGGACATAAATTAATCACCACTATGATCACAGAGACCAGGATCCACCATGCTTGGTAATTACCAGTGTACGGTAGACAGAGATCCTGTGCTTGTGCTGGCAGAGGGAGCAACGGAAAAGGTGTATGTGTGTTTGACTGCGCAGTTTCCAAATCCTCACAGCTCTCTCGCCCACTAAATATTCAGGCCAGTATTACATTGATTTTGCATCACCAGAATAATGAAGTATTCTAATTCATTAATGTACTCACATCAAACACATACATTTATGATGAAAGAAGATATTAAAAACTTGATGGAAAGCTTTCAATAATACCGTGGCATACTGAAGAAATAATTCTCAAAGCCTGTAGGGTCCTCTGCAAAATGTCAAAAGAACTCAATTTATTAATCCATATCCATGCTAAGTTCATTTCAGGCTCCTAAAAAAAATCTATTAATTTGTCTTGTTTTTGTAGAAGCAATGGAGGACTGCTCAGCCTGAATGTTCTTAAAGAGCATCATCAATGAAGAAGAAAAGTCATACAAGACATAATGGGGCCATGTACAGTAAGTGCAGTCAACAGGGATTAATGAGATGAAACTGCAATAGCTTGCTGGATTTTAACCTTTGTTAATACGCAATGTGTAAAGTGAGCTTTTAACACGCGATCTGGCTTGCAGACATTTTAACCACATCCTCAGCTAGGTGTGATGTGAAGCACTGTGCAAAGGTTTTTGGCAGTTTTGATGTTTAGATTCTTATCCATCACACAATATACCATCAGGGAGGCGTCTGATCTGTCCCAAATGCATTCTGCAGCATGGCGACTCCCAAACACACAGCCAGAGTCACACAGAACTATCTTCAGGGATAAGAAGAACAAGGAGTCCTGCAACAGATGGTATAACAAGAAGAGACAGAAGACACTGAGACAGACAAAATCCACAGAGGAACTGTGGCAAGTTCTCCAAGATGCTTGGAACAACCTACGGGCTAAGTACCTTGAAAAACAGTGTACAAGTTTACCTGAGAGAATTGGTGCTGTCTTAAAGACAAGGGCCGACCACACTAAATTCTTTGATTTAGATTTTTTGCCTGTTGTTGCCATCATTTCTGAAAGTATCCTCACTTCACATTGTTTTTTCATGATTGCATTTTATTTGCACAGTAGTGTAGGTACAAGACGCAGATGCTGGAAGTACCTCTCTGTGCATTATGCAGCATGGTGAAAGGAGATCTTTGTATTGCTTTTGGACCACAGACACACAGGAGTTTAAGCCACATTTGCACTTTATCTGCAGGGTATGTTGTCCAACAAGACTGGGTTATGAACCTATTCCTGACCAGGGTTGAACACCAGTTAGAGGCTGCTGTGCTTTGGTGAATATGACTTTTTTTTTTTTATCACGGTTTGGAATTCATGTGTTTTTGATGAAAGGACAAAGTGCAAGGAGCTGAGCAAGAAAAACAAAACTGAAAATTAACTTTATTGTATTGTCTAAGGTGATTCTTTGTCATTTTGTGGCTTAGCAGAGCTGAGCATGGAGCTACAGATGGAGACTATGGTCTCTGTTAATTAATGATGGATTACACTGCAGTGGTTACTGAAGAAGAAACCAACAAATGCACACACCTACCAACCAAACTGCCTATGACCAGTAAGAATGATTCTGCAAACTATGAAATAGGTTCAGTGACAAGATTACATATTCAATACCACCGTATCTTTTTTATTATGTTTTTTTTTTCTCCAATATCTGTGCATGTTAATTACAGAATGGTGGAACTCAGGGAAACACTGTGGTTATGGCAAATAGACTCTGGTTAATGTAGGGTTAATGCTTTTATAGAACAGTACAGTCATTTTTGCTTATTTAAATTATTTATTATCCATTAGAACATTACTTACATTATTACATTTACTTCACTTTTAATGACCATACAACAGGGACCAGTGGAATTTATAAACAAATACTCTCTAATAGCTTCACTGCTTGTTGAAGTAAGGCAGAAAAGTGGTTCTCTTGTTTGTGTGCGTACATGTGGAGGTTTGCCAAGGAAGAGGAGAGAATGTGTGTGTGAGAGAGAGAGAGAGAGAATAAGTGTGTTTGGAAGGGGTATATGTGTATGTACCTGCGTGAATACATTTTATTATTGAGTCTTTTAAGAAAAAAAAAACAAAACGAAAAGAGCAAGAGATGAATAAGACTAACAACAGGTTGATAGCGCCCACGACAATGTCATGGTTAGAATCAAGGACAAAAACACACAAAGACAAACTGTTCTCTAATCTAGTTTCTTGAATGTCCTCATGTCATCCTGTCCTTTTGGAGGCTCCGTCATTACAGCTGTGGTATGAAACTAATTAAACCACTGCACCACTGCTGAGCGGCAGAGACATAGGTTTTCTTCTGCTTGCTGTGGTGCCTATTGCTTTGAAAGTCACTCTGACAAACACAATTGTACAACAGATTTTGATATATGTTTTATAAGTTTTAAGTTTATTGTCATGTGTATTAGAAGTTGTATAGCATAGTGTAACAGAAATCCTTAGCTCTGCACTGGTTTGTGTATTAGGAACATAGAGAGGCTTCTAAGCTTAAAACTGCAATCAGAATTCAATATTGGCATGCTTATATTGTATGCATTTCATTGTGTATGCCTGTGAGGGATTTTCCATGTTTCTGAGAATGCTGGGTTTTTTTTTCGTTTTTTGTTTCAAATTTGTCTAATCTCAGGATAATTCCCTTTCATTTGGTACTGCTAATTAATTCATTGTATCACTGTCCATAGTAGCCATTATAAATTGCCAGAGAGATTTTCTTTTTTTTTAAATCCAACCCACTCAACTGCCTCAGGCTCCCTAAGTAAGACACCAGTCAATACAGCTGAGTGAGTGTTTGTGTGTCACAGAGGTGAAAATCTACATTTACACTGGAGGACAGTTTTCAACTCATGGTGAAGAAATGCCAAAAGCATTTCTGCTTACAGTACACACATATAAACAGAGAGGCGAGTATACAAACACACACACCAAAACACATTTTACAGCAAATGATCCATTTTAGTCAAATGCCAAATTCTTCACTTTTGCTTTAATAAAATGTACACAGTGTTAGTCCAGCTGGTTTGGTGTGTCTGAGTCATACTGTCTGCCTCCTGACTTGTGTGTGTGTGTGTGCGTGTGTGTGCGTGTGTGTGCGCATGTGTGGGCATAGATGTCATAGCAGCAGGCAGGGAGGTGTTGATAACTTATTTGGCATTTTGACAGTGATAAAGGACATTTGTTGCCCTTAGCGATGCAGGAAAACACGCACAGGCATGCAAATACACATTAACACTCAATGTATAGCAGCAAGATTTTTGTCAAATGAGCACATAAAGCCAAAAGCATCTGTATAGTAAAAACAAAACAAAAAAAAATCTCATACTTCACCCACATCTTACTGAAGTAATTCTAGGGGATATACAGTTTTTGACAGAAAGCAGCTACAGTATGGACATAGAAGTAAAAGCCCCCAACAGCAGCATTTCCTCAGACTTGGACTCTGTGGACCACACACGCACGCACGCACGCACGCACGCACGCACGCACGCACGCATGCACGCACGCACATAATTATTGACGTGCACAAAGACAAACAGGCATGTCGTAGCATGCATAATCATTACATCCTCTGGGTTACAGAACAATTAAACAGAGGGAGATGCTTCATAGATCACAACTGTTCCTGTAGGGCCAGAAGATGGATGCAAATGAAGCTTTTCAGCATCAGCACTGAATGTTTGGATGTATGCGTGTTTGTGTCCATGTTCGGGTGTCACTGTGAGCAAAAGGGAATTAAAGTCTCTCTGTATCTTCAAAGCATTAGATGGAGTGAAGAGTAGCACGCCCAGATGAAAGTGACATTGGTGACAATTCAACCACAAGGCACACAAAGACACTGGTCCAAAGCCCACATACATACTGCATGCACAACCTGCTGCATGCAAGTGGAACATAATGAGAGATGTTTATGGGGAAGGAGGAACTGCTAATCAAAAAAAAGCAAAGGAAAATGTGCCATAGAATATTAAAGAAAAGGCAAACAAATGTTGTCCAAGGGTACACACAGCATGAGAAGTCACAATGTCTGGGTGTGTTAAAGCATCGGGCCCACAATATTTACCCTCCTCCTTGTTTGTATGTTCCAGCCAAGACTGCTGCATTTTATTTTTTGTTTGTTTTAATCAAGCTGAGCGTTTCCTCAGTTCTGTCATTTTAGTGGGTATGCTATCCCACTTGCTTAGAATTATCACAGAGGGGTTCTGCTGCAGTCAGATGCAGGGCCCACTCATTACATTGTCTGAAATCTCATACACAATGTAAGCCCCCTCATGCTGAATGTGTTCAGAGAAGGTACAGCGGTTTATTCACTCAATATGTGACAAGTAACATCTGTTTAGGGTATTCTTTCCATTCTTTGTGTAGACATTTCTGTGTTTGTGAGTTTGTCTGTTTCTTTTCTGTCTTTCTTTCATTGGTTGTGTGTCTGTGTGGTCCCTTATCCACCACCCCTGTTGATTCTGATCTGAGATGAACCGTTATCCGATTGGATCTTTCTTGCTCCCAGGGGGAGGGTCTGGAAATAGGCTTATCCTCTGATTGGATCGTTTGCCCCTCAGGGAAGGGTACAAGAGAGGTCAAAAAGAAAACCATGCTATCTTTTGCCTAGTGCAGACAGGGGTCCTGCATTAACTAACACACGCACACACTTATAGACACTAAATACATCAAGGTCTCCAGGGAGATTATGGTGAAGTGTTTGATGACCCCACAGAGAGAACAGCAAAGACATAAGAGCGTGATAGCCTCCACAGAAATAAACATACACCAAACTTGTTGACCTCAACAAGCTGCCATAAAAACAGTAGCTATCCAGGATTTATGGAGATCAGTCCACACTGTGTTGTGTTGGGGGACACAAGAGGAGGATGGGGTGTGATATGGGCTTTGGTTCGTATATGTACATGGTTTGCTTTGTGTCACACATTACTTCTGTTTTCTTAAGCAATTACAGCTTTGACTTTTCACTTTCCTGTGTTTTCCCTTTTTCTTTCTTGCTTTTCACCTTTCAACAATGTTTTCTAATAATATGCAGCATCGAAATGGTGTTAACCACAGATGCGCCAGAAAGTTTTAAACACTGCATGAATCTTCCCCCTAAAGAAAAAAAAAACTGAAAAAAGAAGAGAGCTGAAAGTGCTCTCAAAAAACTGTCCAAGAACACAATTAACACATCAATTATTCAACAACCCAGCAGATATTTGGCAGCACTGATATATTATTATCACCTTCAAGATTCTAATGGCAAATATGGTGACAACACGCACAACAAGCAGACACGTAGCAGTGTTACCACTCATTTGGAGTCACTAAACTTTTAGCTGTCTTTTGTTCTCCACCAGCTCCTGAGGGACATTTCTGGTTGTTTAGCTTCTAAATGCTCCACTGTGTTCACCAGGTGGTCACTGACTTTGTCTGTCTGCTGTTTGGCGTCAGGCAAGTAGATAACGTACAGTGTGTTTTCAGAGAGTTTTTTTTTTTTTTGCTGAAAGCAGTGGAAACAATACTGATGAGAATAGTGAGACTGCACCAAAACAGTAAAGCTTAAAACCAAAATGTTAAAATAAGGTACGCTTACCTATACACTAAGGATTGCTAGCCAGATGGACAACACTGTCAAAACAAAAGAAGTAGCTGACTTCTCAAGGCAAACTGATTAGGACTGTGCTGAATTTGAACCAGATGCATATACATGTAGGCACAAAGTGCTTCCAGCAGCTTGAATGGCTACTTGTAAAAGCTATAGGTCATTCTAGCTCCAACTCAATATGGTTCACATAATCATTAACAGCAGGGCATCATAATACCTGAGGAAGTTTTTGCAATGGACACATGCACATTGGAGGAGAGATGGCAATGCTGACCTGCGCCTGCCCACATAGAAGAAAAATATGGGTAAACATGTCTTGAGGTGTTCTAGAGTGAAACACTGGAATTAATCAGCTCTAACTATTAATATCTTATGTAATCATAGTATCATAGTCACAGTGGCGGTTCTCTTCCTCCAAGCCCCCCCCCCCCCCCCAAAAAAAAGAAAAGACATGTAACACAAACAGCCATGTTTTAACAGTATTTATATTATAACAATCTCCAACTCCAACATTGCCAAAACAATTTAGAAATTAAAGTTATCAGAAATTAAATAAATATATTCTATATACATAAAAGTGGCAAAAATATACACAAACACATAACAGCAGAGAATAACAATAATATAAAATAAAAACATTATTTTATATTGACATTTTATTTTATTACTTTAGAATAATAAAGAAAATATAAGAATAATATACAAATAAAATATAGAATAAATATTCTGAATAGCACAAATCCTTCATCACACAAATGAAAACACACTAAAGGAAATCTAATTATAACACTATTAAAAAAAACTAACAAACAAAAACTAAAACCTGACCTTTCTGGCCTTCGTTGATGCAAAATCATCAATAATGTCATCATATGAAACCTGTTCCCCTATTAAGTGATTGATACTGATGACAGCAAGGCCAGTGAGCCATTCCTGAGACATGGTTGACCTCAGGTACGACTTGATCAACATTAGCTTTTAAAAGCTCGTCTCTGCTTGAGCCACAGTGACTTAGAATTATATATCTATATGCCTATCTATATAACTCTTTATCTATATCTATCTAATTTATATATTATATATCCATTGCTCTATATACACTGATTCTCCAAAAATACACTATCAACAGTACTGACTCTCAAAACAACAACAAACGCAACAAACCAACGTACTCTGCAAAGAAAAATTCAAATAAACGCCCCTATATAGAGCTATTCTATCTCTGAACACACTTGATCCCGCCCTGTGATTCACATGACAAACCCAACGGCGGTTGTGCCGCCCCCCATGTGATGACGCCCCGGGCGGCTGTCCGGTTCGCCCGTGCCAAAAACCGCCACTGCATAGTCATTTCAGGGAACAAGTCAGAACCTATCCGAAGGAAGATGTACAAGTGTGGGCATGATCTTAACAAACACACCAATAAGTTAATACAGTTTTATTTTAATTTGGTACTTGTGATGTTAGTTGTCACCACATCAGTTTAACATGCATTTATTAGATGGTAGCAACTTCACCTCTGTCGTCTTGATATCAAGCTGCTGTCAACTCACCATTTTCAGAAATATCAAAGACCACACTGTCACCCTTGACAGTGTACTGCACATGCTGGCAATGTGAATATTAATGCTGGTCAAATTTAAACTAAACAGCTGTTGAGCACACATGCAGTAAATGTGCATGCACACAGATGTCCCCATCTCTCTGTCCCTAGAAGCCGCACACGCACGCACGCACGCACACACACACGCATGAGCAGTTGGTGTATATGTAACACTTGTCTGAGAGGAGATAGAAATAGATCAAGCCATGGCTTGTCATAGCAGGAGTTAGCCATAATGACAAGAGGTGTTAGAGGCGGAGGAGACAGGAGGTGAAGAAGAGAGGAGAACAGAAGCGGAGAGGGGTATAAAAAACACAGAAGAAGGGTAGTGACAGAGCATGTGGGAGGGAGGTGGAAAGAGATAAAGGCAAGAAATGGGGGAGAGAACAAGTTGCTTGACTGTAGGGGAGAGAACATTTAAAGAGGAAAAGGAAGTATGAGGGAGATAATTTTAATTAACCTGGCTAGAGAAAAAAAAAAATAATAATAATAATAATATATTAGAAATTAAATGATTAGTTGATTAATCAACTTGTGAATTGACACAAAAGTTAAAGTTAAGTGAAAATTGTTAATTTGGCAATGTTTTTACGAAAAAAAACCCATAAATTCAGTGGTTCCAGGTTCCCAAATGTGAACATTTTTCCGGTGTTATGCTGGGGAGCAAGGACTAGGACCCAAACGCAAAAACCCCCAAGACAGGCTAGGAGAAACTTAAAGTCTTTTAATGAACCAAAAATCACTGGAAGTGTCCAGGGCCAGGGAACAAAAGTCAAACAACCAAAAATCATCCATGCAGGAGAAAAAATACATAGAGACCAAACCAAACAAAAATACAAAACGTTCTTACTTGCAAACAAAGGAAACCAAGGTAAGTCCATGAGGTGGGGAAAAAAAGACACAGGTATGGGAACAATCACGGGGAAGACACACACCCAGGCAAGGAAACAGACTCGGGCATGGAACACAGACGAAGCAACAAGAACAGGGAAATAACAAGACTTAAATACACCAGGCAATGGGCAACAGGTGAAACCAATTAGGGCGGGGCAGACAATGACAAAAGGAGGGAAACAAGACAAAGACAGGAAGTAGAACAAGACAAGATACACAAGGGCCATGATTTCAAAATAAAACAGGAACAGTGAACAAAGCTTAAACTAAACAAGAATCTGAAAAGGTCCAAATGTCCACAAAAGAGATCCAAACAAAACAAAAGAGTTCAAAGACCAGCCCCCTTAGGGGATAGTCATGACATTCGGAGTCTTCTGCGATAGTGTACTTAAAAGAAACTGACAAAAGAAGCAATTTTATGATATCACCTTAGGTTCTGGAAAACTGTGATGGACATGTTTTTTTTTTACCATTTGTGCAACCAGCTCATCTCACTCTCAGATTCACTGACCCCCTCATCCAAACTAGTGAACCATACCTGCTGGCTGCTGTAATCAGACTGGTCTGTTTTCTGACAGGTTACTCACCAGCTAACTCCCTCTAGATCTGCTCTGTCAATTATGGAATGACCAAACAGGAATTGACATGTTTCCACTGAAAGCGGATCTGATGTCATAATGTGTTAAAATCATATCATTAAATTCAAGGATAATTTGGGTAAATATGTTGAACAAGTGAGAGAGTACATTTAAAATATATAAGCTAACACATTTTCTCTTAATAAGGTTTCTCTTTAAAGCAGACAGATGCCCACAATTGTGTCATGACTAACTGGCACTCAGGTTGTTGTCTAGTGAGGGAGACTATTTATTGTCTGTCTCACTGGCTAATTGGTCAGACAGTGGGAGTGAAATCAAAAGAGACCAAAATCCACGCTTGCCATTACATTTTGGCCTTAAAGGGTTGAAAACTGTTTTTCCAATCATATATATGTACAGTTTATATATGTAGATATATACATATATATATATATATATATACATGCACAGCTTTGACAGAATGACCCCTTCTTTGAAAGAATAAATAAACTTGCTTCTGCAACAAAGCAAACAACTTTTCAAGCTGATTTTCCCAGTCAGTTTGTTTACTTCAGGGCTCTATGTTCTCCTCCAAATGTCTGCAGAGGATGTGTCAAGTTGGCCCCAGGCAGGCTGCCAGCTTACCTGCAGAAACTGTCTTCTTTTCCATAGAAATAAAAATAAATAGCCATGGTGTCCACGGAAATGTATTGGTTTCTGTGATGGATATCTCCCTCACTCTACTCTGTTGACCTTCCTACTTAACCTTCTCTTCTTCTGCTGTTTAGCATCCCAGCAAGAGAACCGGCCCATGCTCAGCCATGCATACCACCAACATTACAATCACACATGCAGGGTGCACGCATAAGCACACACCGGCACTCACAAACAGACACACAAAGACATAAACAAACGAAGTCATGCATAACAGATCTGTTATGACAGGTCTGATCTGATTTCACTCTCTAGGACACAAGGCACTATATGTCATTGAAAAAAGAAACAGATATTCAAATGCATTTAACAAGTTACGCAAGCTCGTCTCACAATCTTGCAGCTGAAAAAAGGCAAAAAAACGATACCCAATTGCTTAATATTTCACAAAACAAAGCCTAGACAGATGAAGATAAGCAGGTAAATGACAGAGCAATCTTGCATTTTGGAAATGAGAGAGAAAAACAAAATAGAGACAGAAAATGAAAGGCGGCAAGTGAGACACAGAGAGGAAGAGCGCACACACTATTTGCTAACTTGGTGAAACAAAAGTCCACTTTTCAGCCTGGTGACAGGTAATCAATGAGGAGAACAGGAGAAAATATGATAACATGACAGAACACAAAGAGAGCACATGCTGCAGCTGGACACAGAGGTAATGACACACACATATACACGTGCACCGGCACACACGCAGCCACACAAATGCTCAGGCAGAATTTAAAGGTCATCAGCAAGTCTGACTACCCAGAAGACAGCTGGCAATCAATAGAAGAAAGAATAAGATGGAACAATAAGCAAGAAGGCTGTTACTTGGGTATTTCGAATATTTTGTTCCCTTAGAGACGAGAAAACTTGGTTGTTGTTTCAGCTGACCTTCAAATGGCATGAACGGTCCAAATAGCATTGGAGGACATTTCATTACATTTTTCTCCTTTTTCTGTAGCCATCAAAGTATCGTCAAAATGAGATTAGAATACATAAACAATAAGCACAAGAATGATCATCTCTTGCCTGGATTTTTACATTTTTTGACTTTTTGTCAGAGGCAGTGGATTCTTCTAAAATTGCATTTGACATCATCTCTCTATTTCTGTTGTCTGATGTAAGATTTTATCCCAATTCATGCAGCTGTTTCTGCTTTCTGAAGACCATGTAATAGAAGTGTTTTAATCTATTATCAGTCTGTAGCATCAAGAATATCTCTTTCTCTCTCTACTAACACCACTGTCACACTGTGGAATATTTATTAGTGTTTATGCACGTGTGTCTGTCTCCATGTTAAAGAGACATTCACATCAAGTCTGTGGCAGCACTCTGTGAAATGAGAGCTCTCATCCATTTTGAGTGATACTTAATGAATGTAAAATGGGTTTACACAAGCGTGTGTTTCCTTGTGTGAGAGCATGGCACTATGGGATTACGCGTGTGCAAGGATCAGTTGGAGTTTGTTTAGGTCTATCTCTGTCACTAAACCATACGCGTTATATTGCTCCTGTCGAATTAATGTGATCTGCAGTTTGTAGCCTTTTGATGTGGTAATTTTACTTGGCTGAATACACCTGAAACACTTCCAAGATACAAAGAGGCCAAGAGGCATCCTGGGGAGTCTTGCAAGGACACATTTCAAGGAAGCAGGGGAGGAATATTAGTATGTAGCTGATATTTTACCCTGAGTGGTGAGGATAATATAGGTGTCTCTGAGGGATTAAAGTCTTCTGCTGCAGCTGGTGTCAAACTTTTTTCTACCTCCGGGTTTGTGGAAGAAGCCTGTACAGATGCTGTTAAAGTCTTGTTTGTTTGGGGAATAAATGTGGAGTAAGCAGAGCAAGTGTCGTCTCAACTAATTATACTCACACAACGTATATACGCACACAAACACATACACACACACCGAAAAAGTAATAAATTAGTGTGCTTAACCTCTGTGTCTCCAGAAACACACCCTCACCCTCCTTATCGAGGGCAGGTGACACAAACGATGGTGGCTCTAGTAGTCAAGCAGAAAATCATGCAGTTATTGGGGTATTTAATGTATCAGACACACACACACACACACACACACACACACAAAGAGCAGGCATTCTCTGGGGACAGTCACGTCTCCCTGCTTGATAATCTATCTCCATTAGGCACAAGTGATAGATTCTGATTAATAGGGGCACAGGCAATAAACACACATATACACAAACACACAGAAATACTGACAGAAACTCTTATTAGCCAAGCACCACAATCAGCAACACAATCACAATGATGTATTATTGGTGTGTCGGTCACAAATGAAAATACAATTTATACAATTAAGATATGTACTTATTATATTTTTTGCCTGAGTAAGGTTTTGGTTGAGTGAAAAACAATGAGCGACTTTCCAGAGGTTCATTCATTCTTTCATTCATCTACTCATAACAAATACATAACATTTATATAACATATATAAATTATATAACATATATAAATGTTTGTCATTTTTACCAAGGCATTTGTTAATAATTACAACTGTTTATACATCAGTTGGTGAACAACTGACACTGTATAACACATCTGTGTGATTACAGGAACAAATCTTCTAGTGTTATATAGTACATTTATATAATAAACTATTTATATGTACAAATTACATTACAAATTACAATACATTCACCACTAACTTTAAAACTGTTCATCTGCATGTTTAAAACCCAAGAAAATATAATATGATGTAAAATTATTACCATGTTAATTATTTATTGACTAATTATACACAAGTTATGAATGCTTCATAGAGGGGTTGTATTTGTTGACAAATACATCATCAAACCCTTATATCGGCTTACAGTAATGTTATTGTGTGCTAAGAAACATTATTTTTATTTAATTACATACTGTTTGTAAATGGGGATTGGGACAGGGGTTAAATCATAAATATGGTCCTAGCACCATTTGAACCAACTGCTCAGAGCTGCCTCATGTTTCGATGTCACCAATGTAAAAATAAAAACAATAATAATTAATCTTCAGATTTGAGACCCATACACCTACTTATGGGCCACACCTCAGACAGCTCCTTCTTTTACTCATTCACTATTCCCTGTAAAAGACACACTCAATAATTAGCCTTAGAGTGAGCGGTAAATTGAGATTTCAGACACTTGAAAATCATCACCAATGTGTGCCGTCACTGACAGGTCTTGTGTCACATAACTCTAATTAACACATCTATTAAAGGCAAAGCAGCACACAATGGGAGTTTCATCAAAACGTGACAAACATGGTATAGACATTTTTTATTCTCACGGGATGCAGAGTACACCCTGCTCTACCTGTGGCTCACAAGAATGCATGCGAGTCTTGTAATCTTGTAATGTGCATAATGCAAACAAAACATTTCTTGCTAGCGTCACTTTTTCTCTCAAGTTGTAACATCAACTTGTTTTTTGCCTCAGTTTGCACTGCCAGAGACAATTTGCATCAGTTTGTGTCCAATTGCAACTGTGCATTCACTTTACATACAACTGCAACACCTCTATGATAGGCTTTGTGTTCACTCTGAACGCTCCATTTGAGATGGGAGTGTAGCTTTGAAAACCAAACACCTTTTTATGAAACTGAAAAAGCTTTTAGTTATTTGTTATTTATTATTTATGGGACAGATAAAGTGCACACAGACATATTGAAATCAGCCGTTCAGCGCAAGTATCATAGTGTTTATAGCAGATGCTAATTTGCAGCACCAGTCCCTAGGAGAGCTTTTGAGAAAAGAGGAGATTAAAACTGTGAGTTAAAAGAAGGTACACTGAGTACAGCGAGATACAATAAAACATGCATTAGTAGTGACATAGCTCAATAAAATTAGACAGGAGTACAGGTTTGTTGCTGAGCCAACCAGGATTTGGGGGCAATAAATTTCAAGTGATCAGGTAGCATGTTCCACGACTTTGCTCCTTTGATTTTAAAAACAGATGCCACATAGTTATGTCACAGACAAACAGGAGCCATAACGAAAGCAAAATACAGATTGTTTAAGGCCATACCCTCAGGGTCAGATAAATGAGCTTACAGTGTCAGTTGCTTGGACACTTGTTAATGAGAAGCACTGTGTTGCCACATACCACAATGGGTCAATTAGACAGGAAATCTGTAAAGCCATTAGTACCTTAATTGTCCATACAAAAGAATAACTGTGGCGCTTTAGTGTGTTTCTATCTATCTAACCCACACGTAGTCTGCGTTCCCTGTTCTCTCTGTCCCTCTCTCCCATCATTTTCTTGGCTGTGTACTCACCAACAGATCCAGCTAAGCCCTTTGCAGTCCACCTTTCATTATATAACCAGAAATAGATTTGAGTCAAGAGTTTTTCACACAGAGAGCCCACAATACAAGCTTCTCCACTCTCTGTGACACAGCCTCTAGACACAGCAATTTCATTTCTGCCTGTGTCCAGCTCCATATCTGTTCTCCCAGTTGCCATGCATGCACAATCATGTATGTGGTTTGTGCACACGTACACACACACAGGCCCAGATGGACACACACGAGCAAAGCACATGCAGTACACTTACGTGAGACAACAGTGTATTATTTCCCCTGTGACTTTGAATGGCAGGGTTGAGTAGGAACATTGAACCAGATGCTCTTTAATCCTGTAATGAGAAAAAGAGCCAACCACACATGCAGACACACACACACACACACACACACACACACACACACACACACACACACACACACACACACACACACAATAATCTGTTAGACACAATACTGCTCTTTTAATCCCGATCCCTATCTCCCTCATAATGATGACACTAAGACTCCCTCTCCTCTATTGCAACTAATCATTTATCTGTTTATCTCACTGCGCACACTGAGAAACACAGATTGCCTTTGTGTAGCCGTCTGTTCCATTCTAACAGGCCAAGAGGAGGACTGACAGGCTGGTGAGCATAGAGACAGACAGATGTGCAGACAGACAGATGCACACTGATCTGGGTTCAGAATGCGCCAGTGGGTCCAGTCATACTTAGCAGTCAGGATTAAGTTTGGCAAAGGAAATGGGGCATGTTTTACATCATGTTCATGCCTTCTGAAAATGAAAAATGTTCCATGCACGTGCATGGAAGTGTACGCATTCGCACATATGGGTGTGGCTGTACGTGTGTGTGTGTCTACAACTGTATGTATGCAAACTGGAATCCAACAAACAGAGTCTGGTAACCAGGCAACTGATTCACTCCTAAATCTTTTAAAACCTCAGATACTATTGTCATTGTTTTAGAAAGTGCACACACGCAGACACAAACACACATACACATGCGGATGCACACAAACACACAAAATCCCTATGTGGCAAGTGAGGTATACTTAGAATATAAACAGACCATTTCTAAGCTACAAAAACTTTGAAACATATTCTCTCCCAGACGTGCTGGCATCCAGAAATAGACGACAGCGAGAGCACATCACACGCTTAGGCCTGAGACATTGGACGGATAGATACTGCATGTATACTAAGTGAAAGGGTAAGGGGGGAGAGAGAGAGAGAGAGACGGTGAGAGAGGGGTGAGAAAGGGAGGTAATCACAGTTCCACCCAAACAGATCTTTCTCTAGCATGGCTGGGCTGAAAATCAATAGCACTTCTCCTTCTCCCTCGCTCTGTCACCAGCGCTGCCCAGAACAAACTTCAACATACACATGCACACACACACATACGAGCACAATTTGTTGACAGAGAGAGATAAAGCACGAACACAGATAGACAAATGAACACATGCATGCACAATGGATGATGCACAGATCACTTTAACACGCTCACACACAGAGTCACGCTCGTGGGCCATGTAACTGCCAGCAGACATGAGAGTTTGATCAATACAGTAATATCAGTGTTTACAGCAGCCACACTCTCTCCTCTGTTCCCCCATTTCTTTTATTTTTGCCACCATTTTGCCTGCCAAGGAGAAAAAAAAACCATACACCCACTTTTATCATAAATGTGAGCACTCTTGTAGTTAGCCTGTTTGAATGTGAATGGTTCACGCGCACACATTCACACAAAAAAGCAGTGCAGGGAGTCAGTGTGAATTGGAATTAGTTGGTTTCTGTTCTGCCACTTGCATACAATCATGCACATTAACTTTTTATTATACATTTACCAAGAGTGTCCCTTTGTGTGTCTCCAGTTTTGCATTTGTACATACCCTGGTGCGTGTGTGTGTGTGTCAGGATAATGGCTTGTTTGTTTATTTGCCGTTTGACACTGGTCCGCCCTCTCCTATTGATTAGTGCTGCTGCCTCTCTCTTTAGATCTCCTCCCAGTTGGCTGGTTATGAAAACACTATTGTTGGAGAGACAAGTACTTTGCCTAAAGGCTTCAAATGCTCGGTGCTGTGATTTCACAGGTGGTCATAGTGAGGCATATCCAATATCCATGGGTGGAATTGACCACTAAACACCAGTTGTGGCTGCGCTGAACCAACGCTTAATACCTTTCTGTAACTCACATTAGCAAACACTTTTTGGTTTTCTATTGCCCTGTCTTTCTCATTTTAATTCCTCTCCTGCACACATGCCCATGTACATCCTGACAACCATTCTGACAGACCTGCTGGTAAGTCTGATGTCTGTAGGCTGGTTGAGTAGGTGACATATTGCAACTTGTCTCGTGAGTCTAAAACAAAGTACCTGTGGTGCTGCCAATAAATCTATGGAAGCCATTAGCCGGTGGCTTGAGACTCAGCCTTATCATTTAGAGACACACATAAACTCACACTCAATCACTCATTCACTCAGACACACACACACACTTTTCAACCTTGCACAATCCAAATTCTGGAGACTTCTGTAGTGCTTTATGTTACTTAAAGCCCCCTGCTTTCAGCAATAGATTATGGCTAATCTCTTTATAGCCCTAACTCTGTTTCATCTATACCATCTATAACTCAGGTATTCACCCTGTGGCCCAGAATGCAACTGAATCACTGAAACACTAAGCCTTGGAAAAGATTGTTGTAAGCAGAAAAGATATTTATCCACCTCATGTATTGTAGGTCCATCTATCTGGGCAAATTTGTGAATGTAAACAAATCTGATCAGAGCTGCTGGATACAGGTCTACACTGTCCGATCTGTCAAGTAGAAAGAAACACCTCTCTCACATTCTCTCCTCCTCCCATTTCTATTTCTGCTTCTCACCATCATCCCCCACTCTATAGCCTCTCTCCTCCACTCATTCCTATCTCCATCCCTCCATCTTTCCATTTCCTCGCAGCGCTTACCTCTCTATCCCCTCAGCCTCTCTCCATCCCTTGAGGAGAGAGATACTATCTCCTCACCCCGCCCCCCTGCATCCCTGTCCTCTTGACCCATGTGAAGGACAAAGCAGCCCAAGCCAGCAAACTTAGCTAAGGCCTAAACGCTTAGGAATAATCCCCTTTTGTTCTTTGTCCTTCCTTGAAACATGCCTGTGCTGGACATTTTTCCTGTTGCCCAAACTCTTTGTGCACCTCTAGGGCCTCATTTTTGCAAGTCATTAGCATGTATTACTGTCTCCTTTGCCTCTAGCATCAAGTCAAACTCATCTCCAGAACTCCATATCTATCTATCACAGCTCCATAAAAAACCCAAGATCGTCAAACGCTCTGCAGAGGGTCGTGTTAAGATAAAACGAGAGGGTGAAAAATCAATCCAATGCCTCACTAATTTGTGCGAGAGGAATGAGGATGAGTTGAGAAGTCGAGTGGAGGCAATTGTGAACCTGAGAACTCAGCCAGCAGTGAAACCCAATGTGATGGTTTACTAACTGCTAGGGAACAAGGAGACGAGGGGAGACTGTGAATATTCAAACTGATGAAAGACAACCTGAAGGCTTATGAATCTTTAAGGGATCAAGGGAAGGAAATAAGGAGGTTAGAAAAGAGATTGAACAAAACTACTTGGCGTACATATTTCTATAGTATATATACTATATCTTGTACAAGCAAAGTAAATCAATCCCTTACTTCTATCAAAACAAGCTGTTTTATTGACTGTTAACGTGCAATGTCTCTACTCCAGTACTGTGTTTACCTGATCCAAGAGTGTACTAAGATTTGCACTAACTACTGCCGCTCTTCAGTGCCAAATTAGATTCATCTGGAGGCAGCACAAACACAAACAAATTCAAAGGCGCGCAGGTTGTTTTGGCAAAAGAGTGCATAGTAGCCAGGCTGCTACTTTGTCAGCTGACTATCTAACAATCTGTGGGCAATGTAGCTGTTTAAAAAATAAAAACGTCACTGACGGGGTGACCTCGGTACAACTCTCTTTCATTCATACATGCATATCTCGAGGAACAGATGATCATTTGTCGCAGACTCACAAAGACACCGGGTGAGACACATTCCTGCACGCAGAAAGCCTGATGCACATAAAATGCATTCCCATGAAACCTTGGAGGTGAGCGTGCGTGGCAGCACCATCCATCGAACAAAACAGCAGGACCACTGTAGCACACCTCACCTCACCTCCGACTACAGTAGGTCAACTGCATCTTTATTCTAGAAATCAGCCCCTTTAATAATTTATGCAACTCCATCAATATTTCAGTCATAAGCAGTCATATTTCTGTCCTGCCTGTAAGACTAAATCATTAATGGCCAATGGAACTCTTAAAAACAACACAGCAGAGAGTTGGTGTGTGTGTGTATGTGTGTCTGTCTGTCCAGACACGTGAGCTGCTGACCCTGGGCACGTCAGCGCCCTCTCATGACCATATCTCATACCCATCCTCCATGATTTGTGAGCTCCAATCCTTAAATCACTTCTGCAACAGTGATTTAACACTCTGGGTGGCATGCTCCTGATTAAAAGGAAATTAGTCTTTATTTTTAAACTGCATCATCAGTTGAGACTTATCTCCAGGCCCTCACTGGGAAATACCATGATTTCATGCTGAAATTGCTTTTTTGTGCAACTATCAAGTTTTGAAAGCAATTTACTGGAAGTGTAATGGCTTTCACATTGTTGTTCACTTCATAAAGAATGTCAGGTCTGACTTAAGGCTGGAGTGACCAGGCAGCTTCAGAGCAATAAACAACACTACTGTTCCAACTGCTTCCAAGATGGGAAGTCAGAATGAAGAATTGTTGTCCTTGTATTTCATCAGACACACTAAAGCAATTAACTTGCACAAAGATTAAAACGACTTTATAGTTTAACAAGACCAGCGTAAAAGAGACAAAGATGTTGCACATCATTTAAAAAAACAAAAAAACAAAAACTCTTTTAGAGGTGAATGGGACAGGACTGCCTCTACATGAAAGCCATACGAGCGTCACTAACACGAGAGCTTGCAAAATTTCTTCACAGCTCCCTGGTTTCATTGTCATCAGTATTCACTGACCAGAATGGATGAGAGTAATAGCTGGTAAAATGGCCTGACTGTCACAGAGCAAATTACTTTCATTTCAACGCGGCACCATCAAGCAGCGAAAGCCACTGACATGTAAATAGGAGACAAAAAAAAAAAAGAAAAAGGCACTTACACAGAAGTCATTGACATGTAAATACCAATGGAGGGAGATGAGAGATGAAAGAGAGAGAGAGAGAGAGAATAAGGTAACAACAGAGAGAGAGAGAAAGAGACAGAGTCAAAGAGACAGAAAGCTTTTGAGTTTTGAAGTGCTGTAATGGTCCTCATTCTCATTCAGGTGTAATTTAAATGAATAGGTGGGCAATTTGATTGATAGAATCTTGAATGAGGCTTTCGCTCTGAATATAACCCATGAAGAATGGAAATAACACTCTGCTCTTTATGAGTATCCCTCTCCGTCACTCTATCTCTCCTCTCTAGCCAAGTGCAGCGCCACCCATGTGAGACAGAGTTGTACATGAGTCACATAATATCCTCTCTTTGCACCGAAATGGCTTCCTCAGCGTGTCAAGCTCTGCTCCAATGGCTGTCTCTGTTGCATCTCGGGCCTATGCTGTATGAGTGATGACAGGGAGCAACTGGCTTCCATTGGGATCTAATCAAATGTGAGGGCCCATGCGGCTGCAGCCTGATAGAGAGGCGCTTTAACAGAGCTGCTCAAGGGAGACTCATCCATCAACCTGCAACCAACCAAAGAGCACCGGGCTACCGCTGGCAGTGATGGAGAGCTCGCTGACTGACTCAATGGTGGTGTGTGTAAGTGTCTGTCTGCACATGCGCGCGCTTGCAGGAATAAGTAGATGCAACAGATATACAGTATAAGATAACCGTGTTATCCCCTGCTTTAACCCCGACTTTAAAATGAGTTATGTTTGACAGTGCGGATATCTGATATCTGACAAGTCTGGTAACACAGTTATTTGACATTAGATGAGGCCTTCAGGAACACGGCAGCAGCTAAGAGCACAGCTCATGAAATTTAGTGTCAGTATCACTGTCTTATCACTGACTGAAAGTTATCAGTCATCACTTAATACAAATAGGTGTCCATTGTTGACTATTCTGAGATGCACATTGCTCTTAGGATGCCAACCATCATTGATTTTTTTTTTCATTCTTTGTTTTTAGTGGTGAATCAGCAAATGACATCAGCAAAGTGTTTTCTTTTTTTTTTTTAACTAAGCACAGACATACTTGATCAGTGGAGTCTGGAAAATTCAGCCTGTGCAGAGTTTACCTTGTCTGAACTTTATTTTTTAACTTAAAGAAAATATTTTGAGTGGAGCAAAGAAAAAAAAAGGATACCGCATGAACAATAGATTCTGAGAACAGATCATGGCAAGATTATCTCTTTCCCTTAGCTTTTGGGAAAACGGACAGAAATATGAAAAGCGAGAAAACCCAGAGCGAAAGAGACAAGAGAGAAATGAAATGAATGAACATCTGATAAGGATCAAGTGATTTACTGAGTTCAAAATAAGAGATGGGGTGGAGGATGTGTGCGTGTGTGCCTTCCTGTTTCTTTATCAGTGCAGACAGCAGGCCTATGAGGTCAGTACCTAATCACAGTGGAGGTTAGATTTCTATCTTACTATCTTCCTCCACTTCTCTATCTTTCTATCTCACTACTGGCCTCTCTCTCAGTTGCTACTGTCTGAGATTCTCAGAGGGGCAAAAGGATTCAGATAATATTAGTGAAACGTTTCTGGGTATTAACTCACACAAACCCACAAACATAAAATGGAAAGTGTTTGGATTTTGCTGGCTAAAGTGAGTAGGCACGGAAGGTTTAGCAAGGGCAGCAGTGGGTGTTACCTTTCTAATCAAGCATGGCATTGACTTTATGTTTATTTGGTGCTTATTTATTGTTTACTTAGTCACATTACCTCTCCGCTGTGTCCCTGCAGCGACACAGCCATAATTCACTCCCATAATTAAATATCTGGCTGAAAACTCAAAAGCCTGATTTTCTCCAATTGAATTCCCAATTCCTCACAGATACGCTGCATCAGCTTAGAGACTCACTGAGACTCTGGGTTGGACGATGTTTGGAGGCACGGAAAGTGAATATAGAGAGAGAGGACTGAAAAGGAAGTGGGAAGAAATTGTAGGAGGAGGGGAAAAAA
This sequence comes from Toxotes jaculatrix, assembly GCF_017976425.1. NCBI lineage: Eukaryota > Metazoa > Chordata > Actinopteri > Toxotidae > Toxotes > Toxotes jaculatrix. Next base: position 12,165,028 of record NC_054397.1, read on the forward strand.
GAACAGAAGTTTAGAGGAGGAATAGGAATTCAGAGAAGACACAGAGAGGAGCAGAAAGTAAATTAGACAGAGAAAATTAGATCAGAGAGAAGCTGAAAGATGTAGAATTTTGTGCCAGGAGAACATTTGGCCAACTCTCTCCTTCTGGGCGTTGTCCAGGCACTTAGAGATGGGTGACACACACTGGCATCTGTCTGTTTGTGTGTCAGTGCATTGTGTGTGTGTGCGTTTGTGTGTTTACGTGTGGTCATTGGAGTTTAGAGATTACAGCAAGAGGTGAGGCCAAACTGACAACAGCTGTTGACATACAAGCCACATGACATTGATTTATTTTTGATTCCAGTTTAATACCCTTTCCTAACCCCATAACATACTCACACACTCGTACACACATGCACACACACATACACAGTTATAAGTCAGTATGATTGATATAAAAGCTGTCATTCTCTCTCCCTTGCTGTCAGGCTTCTCTTATCTCCATGGTGACACAGTGACAGGACTCCATCTATCCCAAACACCCTGACACACACACATACACACACATGTTTGTGCAGCTATCCTTGTTAAAGCATTGCACTTCATTGTGGATAGCCTAACCCTAACCTCAACCAGGACCTCTGAAATAACATTTTGCCTCATTAGGACTTGGCTTTGGTCCCCATTAGGACTACTGGATCAGTAGTCCCCATTGGGACTACTGGACCAGTAGTCCCCATTGGGATTACTAGACCAGTAGTCCCCATTAGGACTACTGGTCCAGTAGAGGTAACAAAAACACACATACACACACACAAACACACACATGCACATTCATACAGATGCACGCAAACATATACTGTGGAAAAACACTCGTAAACACATGTGCATGCATACACAAATATGCTTGTTGCAATTATTTATTACCTCCATTCATCTCTTTTTGGCATCATCTTATCTTTGAGAGTGCCGAAGGGACCAAGTTTCTCCACACGGATCATTTAACTTTCATTTGAAATCTTACGCACGCACACACACAAGCGGCACTTGAAGGCCTCTGGTGTTTGAACCTAATTCTACCAAGGTTTCGCCTCGCCCACTGATGACTGGGGCACAGCTGTCACACATCTGAGCTTGGGACAAGAGATTTTTGATATGGGGGTTTTAATAGGACTTACAGCTGGAGGTACACTGAACCAGAATGACAAAAGCAGCACACACATGAAACGACACACAAACACACTGTCACCGTTGCAAGATCTTTGCATCAGAATTCAGAGTTTCTTGAACTGTACAGTTTAGTCAACAGGTTCTTCAGCTGTTGGTGGAAGCAGAAGGGTGAAAAGAAAAAAAATAAGACAGAGAGACAGAAAGAAAAAGGGGAAGAAGCATGAGATGACCAGAGCAGTCGATTATGGAATACTACTACCCTCTACTGGATATATGAGTAACCTGCAGACAACATTTGTCTCACTTTGTCTTTCCACTTTGCAGACACACATTTATGGCACAAGTTACAGAGACCTTTTTTTTTATCAAGCAGAAGCTGCCCTCCGTTGTATTGATCCTAACCTTTCAGAACTTGAAACACATGACTGATCCTGCTTTCTACCTCTCGCTGGACTAAAAAAGGGCAAAAAAAGTCAATGAAACACAAAGAGGGAAAGAAGACCAAAGGAAAGCCCTCAGCTGAGGCTTTCACAGGCATTTTTGATGACTATGAGTCCTCTCATTGCGTGCATGAAGACTGTATTCTTGTTCCTTGTGTCCTTATCTTGAGGGTGACAAGGCACAACACGCATAACAAGCTTATGAGCTCAGAGCTTTCTGAAAAAAAGCAAATATTTTTAGCTTTAAGAGCAAAGTACATGCTGCACACACTGTAGCACCTCACTCTGCTGTAATAAGACCAGCCATATCCCAAAATATGTGTTAGGATTATGGTCTATTTTTATTCAAGGCTGTTTCACACGGTTACGCAGCAGCACATTCCAAATTTGAAAATGTTAGGTTAAGAGTGTGAGGACAATCAAACAATGCATTGGGTCAATCCCCGTTGGGGGGGATAATAATGCTCTTTTCCACTGTGCAAGGATTTCAATTCTTAATTGAACTTAATTTTATTTTCCATTGAAATAACTGATCTTCCTTTCTTTTACCATTACGTATGCTGTCAAGGTCAGTTTCACTCTGGGTTGATTTAGTGGCGAGAGAGTCTTTCAATCCTCTAGCTCTTGGAATATAGATGCTGTGACAGAGATGAATGCACACTGAAGGAAGACCATCATTCATTTAAGCTTAAACAAGCTAAGTCAACAATTTCAAAACTGGTACACACCCTTGGGTGTCAAACTCACAAGCAAAACCACACCAAAGCTAGGTCCAACATCTTCAGTGAAATATACATGTGCAACCTCCTCGGCATCCTCTGTCATATGTTCACATAAAGACTTGTGGATGTGCAGATGTTTTGAGCCCTCATGTTGCCTGTTTGTGAAGATTCTCATTTATCCAGGTCACGGTATTTCACCTCTTAGGGGAAATGTCCTCAAGAACCTCAAGCAAGTCCAGTTGCCTTTGTACAACACTTAGAAACACCCTGTTGTCAAACCACTGGCAAATTCATCACTTAGATCTTGAGCAAAGAGGGAGGATTCTTGCTCCATACAGTAAGCCCACTTAGTCCAACACAAAGTGGTTAATTGCTCTTGAAGATTGTCCTTTGAGGTGTAGAGGAGAGGTAAATAATAGGCACTTACAAGGTCTGAGGAGGGAGTGGTGGCTGAGAATGAATGGAGGATGTCATGAATGATGCCCACTGTGCTTTCTGCGATATCAGATTCCTCATCAGCAGAGGCCTGACCGCCATGTCTCCCCCTCCCCCTTCCTGTCTCAACCTTCCTGCGAACAGAACAGTGCCCAATTTGGCCACCAGCGACAACAAAGGAAAACAACTTCAGGAACGTAAATTAAACATACCTGCAGATGCTTTTGACTGTGTGTGTGTCTGTGTGTGTGTGTCTGCAGGCCCCTGCAGGCGGTCTGAATAATTAACAGGGCCAGTGAGCGAGGCAGGTTACCAGGCTGGGTGTTTTGTTACCCCAGCCTCACTCAGCACGAGCATACAGCATTAGATAACCCTATCTATCCAGCCGGCTTGTGTGCATGTGTGTGTGCAGCTGGCTACTTTAGATGATTCGACCATTTGATACCTGCAAAACCTCTTGCTGCGTGGTAACAATTCCCGACAGAAAACCTATACATCCCCTATCAAACTGAGACTGGCAGCATCAACTGCTGTAATCAACATCAGCCCTATCGGGTCTCAAAAACTGTAAGGGCTGTATGTGCTTGTCTGTTCATTACTGTTGTACTGCAGTACTGATAACATGCCAACAACTATTTCACAATAGTAGTAAAATATGTTGCATGATTAGACATACTTTGGTAATTATAGTACAACTTTTTCTGCACTTTTCATTCATGGTTTCACATTCCCCTTTAAATATATAGTTCAAAAGTAAAGATAATTATAGATTGTCTTTACACTTTTTTGTCTTGCTGGACACATTTTGAGAAAAAACATTTCAATCATCTCTGCAAACAAAATATGTCATTTTTATTCAGCATTAGTATTTTGTTTACATTGTTCTATTTACAACATGGACACACATGACAGGAAAATTGAGGACTCTGTCATTTTTAAAATCAAAGTAAAATGAAATTTTAAAAAAGTCTGTAAGTGAGGACAATATATTTTGGGGGAGGGGACGAGACAAGAATACAAATACTGCAGAGTACACTGGGAAGTTAAGAGTATGAAAACAGGTGGACAATTTGGGACAAGCAAGTGTACAGTTGAAGACAGAACAAAGAAAGTATTCTAGTTGATGGAATACAAAAGTCAAAATAACAGAGACATGTCAGACTACAGAGCAAATACAGTGACATAAGAGAGTGTTGAAGCATTTAACTATGTGGGCTATAACAACATTAATACTGAAATAATTTTAAAAAAATCTATTTTTTTCTCTCCTGACCCTGGTCATAGCTTGCGATGCACCTACAGGCCCACCAACGGCTGAACTTGTTAATGACAATAATGATGATGATTCAAGTATAAAAGTCTCTGTTTTCAGCAGGTCTGGATTGGGCTGTGCCAGTGTAATTGTAGCTCACAGAGAAAAGGAGGTCATGGAGCTTCTCTTAATTATCATACAGGATTTGTGAACATGTTGGTTGGATGTTAAGTCCTCAATAGCTTTTACTGGTTAAGTGATGGCATTTCCTCTAATTCCTTTAAATTTACATTTCTGTTTTTCTCTGTGCGTGAGGCATTATTAAGCTGGTAAACAACATGTTTGCTAGGATGCCAAAATTCAGCTGCAATTTGCAACTTTTAAAAGTAGATGTCCAGTAGATGCTGCTGGAACAATAGAGGAAAATAAAACAGTATTTGTGGCTTGGTGGTTTGACAAACCTTCCAAGTGGAAGTCTCATGTCTCATGAGATTTTTATGCCCTATGTCCACGAGCACCTGCCCTTCTGAAATGTCCATTAGCAAGATATCGAATGACCACACACTCCAAAGATACCCTTCCAGCTCACCCTGTACTTTGATCTCCCTGACAGGGGTTCAAGAAAAGAGAATTTTGCAGCATGGATCAGTGTCACTTTGACACATTATTATTCATTGTAGAAGTGGTGGATTTCACGTTTCTTGTCGAACTATTACAAACCCCCTCCATAGGTATTTAGAATTAACAGGCATGGTGGCTTAACGCTGGCCAAGAAACAATAGGAAAATAATGTGGATTGAACATGAGGTGATAAAAATTAAAAAAAAAAAAAAAAAGATGTGGATGGAAAGAAAAAATGAATTGAAAGAAAAAAAAGATTTTTTTGCATGAGCATACACCTTGTATGATGACATGAATTCATAGAATAAGTTAAAAGCCAGTAATTGTTTTTACATGACTCTCAGCGGGCTAAAACATACTTCATCTGCCTCATTTTATCCATACACTCCAGCTAAAGCTGTACAGTCATCTAAAACACACGGGCACTAAAACAACAAGCACACATACACACTGGTATTCAAGCATACGGCATACACAAATGTTTGCATTATAAAAGGCCACATACAGAATATGAATCATTCACACTCAAAGTTAATATTAATTATACACGGTCTAGTTTGTACATGAACCTCAAATGCTAAATCTAACAGACTTTAACTTACAGAGGAGAAGCATTGAATGAGCAGTGTAATTTAAAAACTAGCATTTGCAACATGTTAGACATTATCCAACAATTAAATCAAAGAGGTATAATGTACAAAGTCAAGTGTAGCACTAAAAATGGCAATCAAGTGATGAATCATTATTAATTAATAAATTGATGAGGGGGTGCAGAAGTAAGGCATGGAACTGACGAAGCAGACAATCATAAATCAGTAACGCTCTGACTCATCCCTGATCACCTGACTGGATGAGCTTGAGCACTTTTCTGACCTGGCCCTGTCTATCCACAGTATTTGCAGTAGTTCTCATTATTATATATATATATTTTATACCTTTTGATAATAACATCATCACCCTTTTCACACTGATGAGCCAAACAGCGTTCAGTGCAGTTATTCTCTACCAGGCCAAACCGGCAGTGCAGTCACAGGTTGGCACGACCGTGTGAAAAGGGAAAATATTTTCAACTCTCTGATTAGTTTGAAAACAGGACCACCATTATACTGTGGGTGGTTGTATCTGGAGAAAGCACAGACCTATGTATGCTTCCAGCAACTGCTGCAGTCAGTTTTTGTTTCGTTTCATTTCACCAATATAAGGGACGCAGTGTTGTGCAGATGTTGGCTTAGTGGAGGGAGTGTACATCTACCGTCATGCTATCACACCACTGATAAATGAAATAAATTAAAATAAGATAAGGTTCAAAAGGTCCATAATTAAAATGTATTTGTACAGTAATAAATAGATTTGTCCTCTATTTACAGTTTACTAGACACATTTTGAAGCAGAATTTGCCGTTAGAAACATTAAATCCTAAATATTTCAAAAGTCTTGCTTTGTTCTGAGGATGAGGGGGTTGGCGCTCAGGATTTCCCCTCTTCATCAGCCTTCCAGTGGTAAGGAAGGCAGGAAGACAACAGAGAACATGCAGGAGAGAAGATGCACACGTAGAAACAATGTCCTCCAATGTGTCTTTCCTGTGTTTCATCCTCAATGACTTTCCAAATTGGTGTTGTGTTGTTGTAGCTGCTGTTGTTAAGAGTTTCAGTTAAATTTGCCTCAGTGCACACATACACATACACCCACACACACACACACACACACACACAGATTTTGAGCACCCGATGCCCTGCTCTGTCCCCATACGATGCTTTCTCTTTAAGCTTGCATAAAACCTCTAAACCAAACCTAGAGCTGAGTCCCTGGGGCAACTTCTTCCTCGTCCCTCTTGGCCATTGGAAATATTAATTCATTTTCTTCTCGCTTTTCAAGGAGCCATTGCGTTTGTGTTTCCCATTGGCCATGCTCTCATTATGGCAGTGTCCGTTGGCCATGTTACCATCATCCCTGGTGTTATCACCTCCTTTGCTCTGGTCCCCGACCTTCCCCCTCAGCAATCGCACCAACCGGTGCAGGGCAAAGCCACTCAGAGCCAAGGCAGCTACTACTGTGACAATCACATCCAGCAGGAAGTACTGGTAGGGGGACACCTCGTATACGGCGGAGCGCAGGTGGTTGGCACCGTGGTGACGGAGGATGTAGCTGATCCAGTAGACAGCTCTGGTCACAGGGTGGCCTGGCTGATCTTTGTGAATGTTGGAGAGAAGACGTGCTTGTTGGCGGTACCTAGGTTGGGAAGAAACAAAGGGTGAACACAAGGGTATAAGGACAGTGATACAGTCTTAATGGGCAACTAACAAGTGCATATGAAAAAATGGCAAAAAATTATGTGTGCACCATATAATCACTGAACTGTGATGCCATAAATAGTCACCAGATGGCACTGATAAACAATAACATAAAATATACCCAGCATTTGTGTGTGACTGAACATGTAAAATCTAACCTGCTGTCTTTGATGACGCTGGTCAGGGCTGTGTAGAGGTCTTCCTCTGTCATGTACTTCCAGTGTAGCATGATACCCATACCTTTGGCTGCCACACGAGTCATGGTGTCATAGTGGTCTCCGAACAAGGGCACACCTACCACTGGCACCCCATGGTACATGGCCTCATAGATGCTGTTCAAGCCGCCATGGCTCAAGAAGGCCCTTGTGTTGGCATGGCCTATAAGGCAGAGGTATGAGGGATGTTATTTTGTGTGTTAGGCGGTATTAATTTGGTGTAGTTCAGCTAAAACACAGTGAAATTAAAATTTCCAATGTACCAGAACGCTATCCCTATCAAATCTTCTGTATAGCTTCAGTGTGATTTACTGTAGTTTTAAAGTTTGGTTTCCGGTACTCAGTGTGGTAAATATAAAATATAAAGTCAGCATCGACAGCAGCTTATTTCTTCTTTGTAAATACAAAGAGCTGACGAGCTACTTTGGGCAAAACCAGTTCACAGTTCTGTGGATCTGGTGGGTAATGTCATTTGGAAGCTGATGGTATTTTTTTAAATTCTTTAAACCCTTTGGTCCATCTTATTCCAAGAAGTGCCCTATGGCACAGTGAGTCACAAGAAAAAGATAGAAAGATAAATTTTATTGTTTGGTGACCTACCCTTGTAAAATGTCTATTACACACCTACCAGAAAGCCAGAGAGGCATAATGTTTCCACATTTGCAGTCTTGCCAAGGTGTTGTCACACTGTTGCAGAATACAATGCCAGATGCCAAATTGTTGTACATTCCTCATTCCTGACAGGCACAAAATGGCTTACACATCCACATTCTAGCTACTAATGTGGTTATGAAGTAGGTATAGGAGGAACCCTCCCACACAAAACCTATTCTGCCACACCCCAAACAACCTCTTGTATAAAAATATCAATGATCAGCACTGTGTCAAAGCTTTGAACCGGAGATATGAAGAAACCAGAGTTTTCAGTGGCTGTTAAAGCAAAACATCTAGGCTGATTTCAAAGATTTCGCAAGTGTTATAAAACACGTTACAGTTATATGGTCCAATACAAAACTGACTAAGCCAATGTGACTGCTGTTAAGAAAACTAGAATGGGAAATTCACAATGTGTGGCATCTTGTTAACGCACTTACCTAGTAAGTCATTCTGAGGCATCCAGTCAACAAGCTTGGTGTTGTTTCCAAGGTTACTAGGTGGGACTCCAGAGAACCTAAGGAAGGATAGAAGGAAATAATGAAGGAAGGAAGGAGAAATACAATGCAATGCATTAATATCACTTTTTAGCAGATCATGTCATAACAGTGTGTGAACACCAAGAAAACCTTTGATATTTGTGAATGAAACAGTCATATTTCACTTCAGTTATATTTAATCAGAGTGACTAGTTATTTCATTTTTTTTTTCTAACGTGTCAATCCCACTGACTGTGGGAGTGCAGTGTACACATACCACTCGGATTTGAAATGGATTCTCTATTACACTATATAAAGTCCAGCCCGACTACAACATTAAATGACTGAACATTCTGTTGCTGAAGCAATGACATTATTAGAACCTTTGTCAAATCAGTAACTTGTCAACTTCTGCAGGTACTCTTTATTATAGCTGTTATGTGAGTTTTTGCTTGTTAAAGGAATACTTTGACCTTTTGGATAACACGCTTTCTTGAACTTTCTTGCCAAGATCAGAGTGAAGATGGATACCACCCTTATGTCTGTACAGTAAATATGCAGCTTCAGCCAGAAGCTGGTTAGCTTAGCTAAACACACAGACTGGAATCAAGGGGCAACAACTCATCTTGCTCTGTCCACAGGGTTAGGGTTAGGGGGTTAGGGGGCTAACCCCCTAACCCCCTAACCCTAACCCTAACCCTAAGATAAGATAAGATAAGATAAGATACACCTTCATTAGTCCCACAATTTTACTAGTGCTACACTTCTTGTCTAACTATTGTGTAATGTTTTATCTTTCTCTGATTTGTTTTCACTGTCTTTCAATTTGTTTTGTTCTATCCTGTCTTGAACCTTTACTAGAACTGTGTTTAGCTTCCTACATATCTCTGTCCCACATACACAAATAGTGCGACCAGAAGATGTATGTATAGTGTGTGCACGAGATCATGTATACACATAAGGTTAAATAAATCAATGGAGTCAAATATTTACATGATGTAGAAAGCAAACAAAGGGAAATTCAAAGCTGAACCCTTTTTTCCCCCTACACAAAAAACAAAAAGCAGAAGGGCCTCGCTTATTCACTCACAGATTTAGGTTTCAACCCATTGTCTTTTACTTGTGGTGCTGAATGTGTACAGTATTGTGAGTATGTTTGCCAGTGTCTGTGAATGTGTGTTGTGGAAGCATTTGCCAACAAATGCAGCACACAATACATATGCATGCTACATTACGACCCCCATTTGTCCATCTCTGTCTCCTTCCCTCCCTAACTCAAACTCTTTCATCTCTCTTTCTCTTTTCAACAAAGCACCAATTCACTGTCCTGCCAATCAAAGCCTACATTCATGCAGCCAATTATCAATGACACGATTCATTTGGCTTGGTCTCTGTTCCTCTCATCAGCCTTCTTCCTTTTCCATCCTCTCAGTTTGGAAGGGCCACTGGAAGCCAGATAACCATTCAATACAAAGTCTTGAGGCTTACAAAAGTCTCCTGCTTCATTGTCTCATTCTACCTGTAGACCTGGTTAGACACCTATGTGAAGCACCATTGTCTGATATCTCACTATGAAAGGTCCGTGCTTTAAAACAAAGAGAGAATGTGCTTCATTTACCTTTCAAATTTAACACACTGAATTTATTTTTTTAAGGCAAATTATTATACACACATGTGCCAAAGTAAATTTTGCATCTCAATACAACACAATACTTTTTACCCAGACTGCCACAACTATGGAAAGAGTTTTGACAACCACCTACAACAAACAGACACTGCAACCACAATCTGATCCTCTTAGGTCCCACCAGTGACTCCGCCCAGCTCTTTGTCTGCACGCAAACCGCTAAATTTCTTTGAGTTTTCTCACCTCTAAAAGTCTGTAACATAGCGACTTGCTTGCTGTTGAATCCTGCTCCTAGCATGCTAGGCTGCTAAGGAAGTTGGACTCCATGAATCTTTGTTCCCCACATCTATAAACCAACACATTTCAATAATCTCTTCCATGCAATAAAACTGCAAATACTGCAGACACACCCAAATAAGATGGTACAGACAAGAAGGGTTGACTGCAGTCACAAACATAAACTATTCCCATGTGGATGAAGGCATAGAGGGCCAAACTGTTGGCATGAGGATTTACTAAATAAACATTGTGGGAACAGTTTGTGTGTGACTATTTTGCTTTGGATCCGCATGCAACAAAAGGGGTCATAATGCACCTGAGCTCATACTTCTCCCTTTTCAAAGGTGGTCTGATAGTAGTAGTTACCTTGAGTCAACAGACGTGTTCTCTGACTGAGCAAAAATGTGTCCTCTGTGTCACCTTTACAAGACATAATTTCTTTTTATTTTATTCATAGCAACTTTATATTATCCTCCACTGATTAGTTACATTTATTTTTGGGGAATACAAAAAAAATTCTACTTTCTTCTCTCATATCATCACACATGTCTAACTTACATAATGACTCTGAGGTCTCTTTCTTAGGTCAGAGGAATGGTTTGTCTATTAATGGGTAACTTATCCTTGGACTTCTTGCTATTTGGGGTCTTGAAACAATGACTACAACACTGACTAACTTCGACAGACCATGAAGACCATTGTGAATATCATTGAAAGTTCAGTATTTTATTTTCATTTGGTCAATAAAAACATATTTTGAACTTATAATCATAGTGCTTATGAAAATGCTAAAATCTAAAACTGAAACAAAATTAAACATTACTTAAAAAACAACTTAAAAAAAAGGAAATCTAAAACTGAAACCTTTTTCACATGTAATGTAAAAACTAACTAAAGCAAAACTAAATAAAAACACCTCATTTTAAAACTGAAATTATTCTGGCACAGACACACCTAATGAAAGGTTACTTGACCATTTTGTCGGTCATGACTTCATTGTAAACTGTGGAGTGTTTGCACAAGTGAATACCTTACGCACCAGCCGGCAACCTCTGCACGCAGGGACATGTAAACCATTAACGCTAACCCAGCTACACAACTATAGAAAAGTCAGGTTCAGGAATAATGTGTGTATCTGTACTGGAACCAAGGCTTTCATCCTGCAGTCTATATTAGTTATGCACTACTCAGACATACCAGAACAGATTGACCTATACAGTACACATATTCTGTTGTCTAATAAAGATTATGTAACCACAGTCAGTTTGGATATCCCATTAATTATTCTTTGAACATTTATGAGATTAAAAATACTCAAAAATAATGTGTGTGAATGTGGTCAATGAATCACAAACCCGAATATACTGAGTTGAAAAAGGTTCATTGTTAAACTTTAAAAGCATTGTGAAACAAGCCATCACACCTTTTAGTCTCATCTTTCAGTCCCAGTTTCACTCCTCTTTATTTTTAGTATTTTTCCTGCTCAGGTCACTGACAGTGGATAATTGCTGTGGGACTCTGTGTAAATGATTACTAGAGATTAGATTTCAATCACACCTATCTCTCTCACTTGGAAGACACAAACATTTTAGATAACTGTGAAGGGCCTCTTGTTATTAATTCCTCCTGAACACACACACAGTTGCATGTATTCAGTGAGGAGAGACACATGGAAGCACAGATACTATAACAGGTTTAGCTTTATAAACTAAGTACACAGACACAGTGTAAGTATTGTGACCAAGATACATACTAAGTGGGACATGACGGGAGAAAAATCTACTTGTCAGTACCTCCTGGTGTAAAAATTAAATATACATAAAAATATATCTAGATATAGATCTATATCTATATCTAGATAAAGATCTATATCTAGATATAGATCTAGATATTAATATATCTACATTAGCCCAGTCACTTTATTACATATTTTCCCTTCAAATTGGTTGCAGGAAATGACCGACAGCACCACGTTGTCCGGCCACTGTAGCAAACAGTAAAACCTACTACATAGATCTGACGTGTACATAACCATCTTAATGTTTGTGAGTGAGACACAGAAAGGCCAGTGGTGTGTTTAACTGAGCTCATGTGCTAGATAAAAATCACGTCCTATATGTGACTCTGCTAAAAAATACGGAGCCATCATAATTCGTTTTTATCAATAGATGAACAGGTTTCTTCAGAAGAGGAAAAAAGTCTCCTTAGGGTTAGTGTCCACTACTCTGTGCTTTTTGATCAACTGCATGACCTCAGATAATAGCCTGAAGCAAACGTGAGGTGGGAATATGGACTTCGGCCTCAAGAAGCAGTCTGTCATAGAGGAACAACATGTTTATTTTACAATGGGTTGCTAAACGGAAGTAGTATGGCTAATTATGGGGGGCCGCATAAAACGTAACTTATACACACTACATCCTCTAACATCCCCTCAGTGCTGAGTGGACTGTAACCTGCAGCTCACTGCCTTAGAAAGATCACATCTGTCACACTGACAGATGTGTACAGTGTGAGTGACAGTGAGAAAACAGATAGTTTACCTCCAGACGACACGCTGGGGCAGCCTGGCGAGGGCTCCTGCCAGTTTGTGAGCAATGTCATGGGAAAGGTACTTGACCCCAGCTCCAAACGACACAACCACAAAGCCATGCTCCGCAGTGTCATTCACCCACGCTTCGAAATCCTGTGGAAATATGAGAAAAAGACAATGAGAGCTAAAAAAAAAATTAAAAATGACCTACATTGTAGATAATTGCTAATTTCCAACTTAACAGTTGAGCTCCTCAGACTACTTTAAATGCAATAAAGATAAAAACCTGACATTGTAAAAATAGGCCGTATACATAAACTTTCTTTGTAGTTTTTATTGCTTTATACCTACAAGTTTATGTTAATTATTCAAGTAAGGTTTCTTTCACACTCATAGTGTGAATGATTTACAGCTTCACAGATAACAGTGCAACAATGTCATAAAACCCACTCTCTTTTGCCGGACAACCTTCCCAATGACAACACTGAACGACAAAAACGTTTCACAATGTAATAATTTGAAAGCAACTGGCAGATAGAAACTCTCAGATTATAAAATCCTTAACAAGTGCAATTTCTCATCTTCTAGCCGGTACCACTTGCAAAAACATTCCCATGTAGACGACTTTAATTCAAAATATTTGACGTAAAAATTGCTCACAGTGGAAGTTTATCAAGCAAGCTAGAGTCTAATGTCTAATGCATAAAGCTATTAAATATATGCAAGTTAATCTTCAGAACTTCAAGCAAGGATGTGCTAGTGATGCATTATACATCAACATTAAGGAAACAGTATTGATAGCCCGCAAAGTCACCAATTTTAATGGACCAGTATCATTTTCTTCCTACATTCTTGGATGTCCTCACATTGGGTCTGCGAGGAAGTAGGATTTCCTGTTTTATTGGGACAAAGTAAATCATTCTTTCAACAAGATAAACTGAGAAAAACTACAGAACACAGAAATGAACAATAATTTTTGGCCACAAATTATCCTTCAGCTAATGTGACATAAATGTTTTTGTCTTATGGTTGCGTTCTATATCTACTGCAATTTGTTTTATAATTTATGGATGTACATAAGGTCAGCAAGTAGTGTATTTCCCCAGGAGATCAGCAACTCTCTACAAAGTCCTAGTTTTGTACAAAATGTCTACTGTAAGTCTGCTACATGGACAACAATAAGATTTATTTTATTGGCTGTGCTGTGAAGCTTGTTTGGAACTCACAGTCCTGCTGTGGCCAGGCTATCAGATGTATAACAAAATCCTACACACTGACAATACATAATGTTCAACAAGTTAACAAGTCCACAAAGAAAAGCATTTTCATCTAATCCATGCATCCACACCTTCCTGAAAGGGTCCGTTCACCTTAATAATAAGCACCAATATTTTTAATATGTTCTGAGAAAACCTGAGAAAAAGCAGCATGTTTCTCTAGAAACAACTTTCTTGTTACTTTGGATAAACAACAGACCTTACTGAGTAAGGTCTGAGACCTTACAGTCTGACACTGATAAATATGGTAACATCTCTTGAGGCAATTCAAGGAAATTCATATGAGAAATATTACTTTGTAATGACCTCATTTCCTTACACACAACACCGCAATTACAAAATTAGAAAACAGACTCTGTGAGCACTGCTGAATGTGACAAAGGTCATATTTAACTGCTAACTACCCAGAATGCTATCTGAGGTTTATCAAAATGAAAAATTTTATTGATGGACCATAAACAAAACATCAGAACTATATTTTAAACGAGAGGAAGCCTGTGGTTCTCAGTGGGTTTTCTTCCAACTGACAGCTGCACTGACGCAGCAAAAACTAGAGACAGGACGTGCCTTTGGAAAAAATAAGACAATAGTATCCTCCTCCTCCTCCAGGGCGTTGTTCTTGGAAGCAGGAGACCTCTTCTAGGTTATACTCGAAGGACTTGTCTACATTACCTAGCAAACCTGCTTCTAGGAACAGGCTGTAGGGTGGGACTACTGGATGGTAAGACAGTCTGTCATTAGCTGATCAAAAATTTGGTAGACGATGTTAAGAAGAAGTCATAACAAACAGATGGGTTTTACAGAGCAGTACTGGTTTTTCATGTTTGGGAGTATGTGTGCACATGTGCATTTGGGATGGCAGCAGTGGTTTGTATAGTAAGATACTCATTTCAGAATGGTAAGTGAGGATGCATGTACTGACAATGGGTGTGGATTGGTGAGCAAGCAGCCATGTTGGAGTGACAAAAGCGGAGGACAAGTAGAGGGAGGGGGGTCAGTGGTCCAGCTGCGGCAGCTAAGGCTGGCCCTGGCACGGAGCAACCTAAGGGGCACACTGGGCTCTGTGTCCCAGCAGCGCAACCCTACTGTCCCCATAACGCAGCCTCAGTGACCCCATAAAAGAGTCTCAGTGTCCCCAGAGCTCTGCCCAGAACAATGGCCTCGTTCTCCCTCTACGTCCATTATAACCCCCTCCACACAACACGGCACAATGCTCCCTATTGGGTGGAGTGGCATTCCAAAATCCTCTGCAGTAGATACCAGCGGCCCGCGCTCTTGGCATTCGAACGCTGGACCAACCCCCCCATCACCACCGGCCTCTGCTCTCCATGACTCCCCCCACCCTCTCTCTGCTCAAAAAAAAAAAAAAAAAAACCTACCGTATCCATTCAACTCAAATACATCCTCGCCCCAGCATCGCCTATAAAGGCTCGCTTTGTGACAGGAAGTGATAATAAGAGATACCAAGTGATAGGAGAGACAATGGGACACAAGCAAGGGTAGACAAAAAAAATGCTGAAACTCAATCAGACTGTTAAGACAGGAGGGGTGCGACAATACAAGGACGGGCAGGCTGTTAATAAATGAGCTGAGGTTTGTGCAGTTACTATATGTGAACTGAGTATCAGCTTCATCATACATGTTGCAGCCAAGTCTTGATGATTTCATCTATTAACAACTAGTCTCTACTGAATGGGATATAAAGAATAGCAGACAAAGTTAATACAATAAAGGAAGGAAGAGGCTCTTCCAGCTGCCATTAAAGTTTGAGATGATTTTTGTCTTTCCATCCTTCCCATGAAGCTATACATTTGCATAATGTCATGGTCAGTTTCCATGAATTCGCCACTGTATTGCAGTACTTTTGTCACCACAGGCACAGAGCCCTCATTCTATGTTCCAGCACTCATGAAAGCACCCTATTTTTATTTAAACATGGATTTTAGAAATTAATTAGTCTCCAGGTATAAGTGACTGTTAACTGATCAGACACAAGGACACCTACTAAATATTATGATATGAAAATTGTCCATCAGAATTCTGCCATATGTTTATACTGTAGTAACATCTCTGGTTGTCAATGAATCATCTTCATCAGCAATGAATGGACTGATTATGACCACATTAGGATTTTATATGACTTTTGATTCAATGTGATGAAGCAATTCAGTGTATCAGGTATTTAATTTGCTGGATTAGCCCAAAAGCAGAAGTAGCTGGTGGGTTAACCGTTTATCCATATAAAATTTCTCAATTCATTTTTCCAGAAACTGCACTGACTTAACACAATGTACAATGACAATGTGATACATGTGATCGCACACGCTGTGAAAAAGGATTTTATCAGTATCGACCACTCCTACTCTCCAAGGATTTAAACAAGGACACACGGATTCTCAGAGGAGGAAACACTGCAAAAGACTTTTTGTACATGATACCACACAAAAAACTCTTTTCACCTGATTTTGCCTGTCTCATTATATGCTTATCAGCTGTCTGTGTGTCTCTCAGTACTGACCTGTGGCAGTGGGTTAGGGGGCTTGGTGAGGATGCCTCCTATGTACACCACATGTGGTAGGGTGGGCCTCGGGAATTCCAGAGCCATGTCAGTGCACAGCATCCACAGCCGACTGCCTTGCACCAAGTCAGCCATGGCCACTTGAGGTTTCACTCCATGTTTCTTCATAATCCGGTCATACTTGGGTAATGCAATATAATGGACTCCAAAGCGCTGCACCAGATAAACAGCAGTGTTTGTGATCCTCTGGACCAGAGACATGTGGTCTGTCAGCAGTGAGTTGAATTCAGGTACATATGATAGTGGGGCTGGGGCGCCAACCTCAGCAGGGTACCACAGGCCTGTGCTAAACACGGCATATTGCACGCCCAGGATATGAGCTATCACAAAACCACACATCTCATTAGGGTCCACCAGCAACAGGTCAAACTTGGCCTCCTTGAGGCGGGTCATTACCTCAGCATTGCCAACAACGGCGTCACAGTTCTGAGAGTAGTGGTCAAGAATGTCAAACAGTTCCAGAAATGTCAGACGGCCTGAGAAGATGTTGCTGACTTTGGACTGGAGGAAACTGTCAGCCGTGCTGCTGTTAAAGATCCCCGGATAGCGCTGTAAGTGGTAGTGAGGAGATGGGGGAATCTCACGACCCTCTGAAACTAGAAAATGGCTCTCATGGCCCTCCTGGTGCAGAGCCGTGGCCAGAGTCTTGAAGATGTACAGGTGTGATTCAAACATGATGGGCGGGACCACAATCACTTTAGCGCAGGATGCGCTGGGACTCCAACTGAGGAGGCCAAGGAGGATGAGTAGTGACGAAGGCAGTAGCATGGCTGAAATAACAATGAAATGAGCAATGTTAGCACAGCATGAAATTGAAATAAAGAAGACAGTATTCAAAAAGTTATGTAATAATACAGATATTAATCAGTGTTGCTCCACTGGTACAGAAACATCCTAGATTGCTGACTTTGGACTGCGTTAGATACATTTATCATACATCATACATTATACATTTAATACTGGGAATCACATGGGCGATTGGGGCCAAATACCATATGTCTTACTTCTTCAGAGATAAACCTGACATAAAATTATTGATCAGAAAAATTCCTGACCAAGACTCAGAGAAGGTGAGTATTGAGAGAATGCAGGTTCTCAGCTTCTTGTTTACAAGTTTCATTCACAGTAGTTTACCTGTCCTAATTAACCTTCGCCTTTCTTTCTCCATATTTCAACTGCCCCCCTTCATCCCTCCTCACTGTGCACAGCCGTCACTGACATGGTGTGGGCAGCACCAACGTCATTCTAAACCTCCAGCCGCTCTATTCACAAACACAAACACAATGAACCATTATCATTCCGCCATGCCATAGCCTGTGCCCTATATGCCTACACTCATTCTCCCTTTTAGTTAGATTAATCATCAACAGTGGAAACCTCTTTATGGAGAGCCTTCAATTATGCAGCTTTTTGTTTTAATCTAGAATGACTAACTTGTACTCTCCTTCCACAGGGTGTTACTCCTTAAGGAGTGCAGTGACCTTTGGAGGAAAATATATATGAAATCCCATTCCACAAGCAAAAGTGTCATTGTGACTTTGGACTGGGACATAAAGGAGCTAAGTAAGCAACGCAAAAAGCAAAGCCATGGCCAAAAACAAGTAGATTACCAGTCCATCATACAAAGCCAGAAGAAATCGCTGTACAAGGGCTTGAATCATGTTGTATAACTGTTCTCCTGTCAGTTACCATTGCATCTGAATCTATATCAAATGGCATAGCCCATTTTGTTTCTGCTGTCAATCTCCTGATAGCATCTACGCAGGATTATATGGTATATCAACCACCTGCTTGTCCACAATATGGAGTTTCTCTCCACAAACAGCTGTGGCCTGACAGGAAGAGGAATCAACGTGGCCACCATTTTGTTTAGCATTGTCTTGAGGATATCGTTACAAACACTTCTCAGTCCAGACTGTTGACGGTAACTATAGAAACCAGCCGCTGGGATGCGTCATGACTTAAGTTACTAACAATGGAGTCTGGTTACTGTGCACACAGGGAGGGCTGAGTAAATTATCTGGATTAAAAGAATTAAAGGATACGAAACGATGGGTAGATCTGGGTGAAGACAAAGAAGGGATGAAAAACAAAATCGGCTGTTCGATGCTGTTATATGTTATGAAACATTATTATTAAATGAGACAACTGTGTGAACTTATAGCTAGGCAAAATCTACAGTTACAATTGACATTCATTGTGTAATACTGTGATTAATTTGGACACCATAACTTTGTCCAAAGCTTTGATTATTATTGCTAGAAAACTGTAATTAAACACAACTAAAATTCATACAAGCTTTGATTTTTATAAATACACAATTCTCTCTGATCTAATGTATGACCATGGAATGCAGTTTATTGCGCTGAACATCAATTTCAGTATTTTTATTTAATTACGGTAACGTACCAAATTGTGATATATAGGTCATAATTTATTAATATTATGATACTGATTTTTACTTCTTCTTTTACTTCTTACTTCCTGATTGTCCTACTTACAATCAGACTCCAACAATTGCATCTAATTTTCTTTTTATTTTGAATGCCACATTTTATTTAGATTAAGAGCAAAGTAGCATGAGAAGAACTGAGAATGAAAAGAACACAATAGGCAGTTTTTGTGTAACCAACTACCGCTTTCAACAGACAAAATGTTGTCAGTTATTATAAACTCCAACCATAAAACGGTTATCATCTGAAATTAGCTGGCTTGCATCGCAGCTTGCTGTTATTGAAAATCAAACCAATTACAGCTTCCGCAGAAAGAATTTTCATCCATTCAAAGTGGCAAAAGACTGTAATTATACACTGATTATTACTCTCTAATACCATAATCTAGACTAAGATATTCTTAATTTATCACAGCAGGAGGAGCAGCCTTGCTGCTTACACAGTAGGGGTTCATTAGCTCAGTGCACCCTGATGAGAGGGGAGATGTGACTTCCAAGAACTGATATTAAGTCACACACGAGCTGTTTATTTTTGTGCCATATCTTTTAAATGGAGCAAGATAAACTGATCTTAAGTCTATTTGCTGGAAAAGAATCCAAATGAGGTCCCTTGAAGGACAAAACTGGCAAGACAAGGTCAGTAAGACTTTGGTTTAAAAGAAAGAAAGAAAGAAAGAAAGAAAGAAAGAAAGAAAGAAAGAAAGAAAGAAAAACACAAACCAAAAGGGCTTGGGCACACAGTTCACATTAGCTTTCAGATCATACAGTACAGCTCAATGGAAACCAGAGTCAGAGACTGATTTCTAAACGACCAATAGCTGTAAACTTGAAATTATTAACTGTAGTATGCAACTCTCATCATATCAAAAGTCAAACTCTGATAATGGCATCTATGATCCCAGCACACAACTTGGCCTAGTGTCTGCATTTCAATATCTGCAATAAAAGTATCTCAGTGTTTGCATGAAAAGTCACATTAACTCAAAGTCTACAGAAGGTTAAGGATAATGATGTGATATCTGTAAAATAAGACTTTGTCCTTCTCTGTACTTCATGAAAAAGTTAAGCGAAGGTCAAGAGCCTTTAAATCTTGAATTTTGGTGAAAACAGAATGAAAGTGGAAAAAAAACACTTGACTTTCCCATGCCAAGGCACATGAGAAGCTGTTTATAATGGCAACATGGTCTCTCTGCATGCCCTTATCTTTTCAGGCTTCATCAGCTTGACAGAAAGGTATATACAGTGGCTATAGATGAAGGCTTTTTTTCTCCATGTAACATGGTGAGAAAACACTTCTCACGATCCTGTTCAAATACATTACATGTCTTCTTTAATTCTTAAAATTATTTTCATTTTCTACCCAGGCCCATTGACCTCTTACTCTCTACACTATTTCCTTCCATACTACTTCTGCTATAACACAACCATCAACATACAGGAATGGGTGAGACTCTCTCCAAGAATAAGCAGTTGTTGTAACAAATAAACAAATAAAACAAGGGACTGGAGCATACAGCACGGTTTTAGTATCTCATTAAGATAATGTACTGCAAAAAGAGAGAGAAAAAGCAAAGACAAAAGTAAAGAAACAGGGAAGTAGTGAGTTATAAAAAGGAAGTAAACACAAATATATCCTGTAAAACATCCTTAGACAATATATTCAGCCCCTAGCAATAATTACTGGGGTGACATTTATTAGAGAATTAGCACTGACAAATGTAATACTTGAGTACACAATTTTTCAAGTATGGCAGACCTTCTCAATCTAGGTGGATTTATCCTTTTATTCCTTATAATAAGGTTGAGCTTTGAGCAAAGGCACACCTCATTGTACATACATACGTTCTGAGTGTTTAAGCAATACCACAAAGAATTTCTGGAGGATGACATTAATCTCAGTCAACATGGAAGTCAGACTGATGTCCGCCCGCAGGACTTTTTTTTTTTTAATAATAACATCAGGTGATCGTTTTGCGTTGGTGCAACATGATTGGTCAAACATTTGTCCTCATGTATTTACTCTCATCGTAAAACACTGTATGCAGGTTAAATGCGCTTTGAGGTGTGGTTCACCTTAGCTCACAGGTCATATAAATAATTTGGAGTTTGATAATGATTTGTAACCTCTCAGGAAGTTTAATGGACTCATAAAGTTTACAATTTTCATATCACAAGTCAAACCGATAAAATATCATGCCAGCGTATCTTGGCAGGACGGACATTTTATTTCAGTCTTTGCGTTTCTTGAGTTTAAGGCACACCGAAGAAAAAATCTTGTGCATGTGTCAAGGGTGAAAAAGACAAAAAAAAAAAAAAAAAAAAAACTCAGACTGTGGCCTAACAAAATCCATTTAAGACTGCCAGAGGGATGCTGCAGAAGATAACGGCAAATTCAATCCACTACTGAATTCACAATTAATCGCCTTGACAATTGATCGCCCATAGTGATTTTCGTTAGGGATAATTCACAGAGGACGTGAACGCAACACAGCAACCTGGCTACACCTGCGTCTCGGGGGGTTTCGGCTGTCGCACCTGAGCTTCAGTAAAACCAGCCAGGTAGCACGGAAGAGTTCTCTACTGGCAACTTCACAAATATCAGCTTACATGTATTAAACTATAGCCGCAGGGGGAAAAAATAAATAAAGAAGAATGAAGAAGAGCATATTGTTGAGTAAACCTGGCTGAGTTTACGCTGCACCTGTTGGGGCACGCACTTAGCTCGCTTGTTTGAGGCTTACCTTTTTAACTTGAATGTTGCTCAGGAGACGTGTGTAAAGGGGGAGGGATGAAGCTGCAGTAGTCCTAAAGTGTCGGGGAGATAAAAACCTGAAAAGTGATGAGGACTTGGAGGAAGCAAAAAAAAAACGTCTGTAAAGTAAAAAGGGTTCCCGGGTCTCGAGGACGGGCAGAAGCAACATTAAAGTCACAGCGCCTTTCACAGTGGCGGTGAGAGGCAGGACATGCGACGTTGCAAGATGGACAGGAAGGGAGTGGCTGAGGGGGAGGGGGCGGGTACTTAGGGTGGAGAGTATAGGACCATACAGGTACTTTGCCTCTGCTACAAGTGACTCCATCCGTGTTGATACTGTCAGCAGTTTGGATGAGTGTCATGGGTGTTGTTTGGACAGATACAGGAGGCCAACAACTGAACACATTTCTCTGTCAGATACATATATGTTGGATTAAACTGCTAATTGATCTCATAGGGATTCAGTTATAGGAAGAAAGTGTCTCTGAAGGACAGGAAAAACTTGAATGAAATGTATCTTCAAGTGTCGCTTGCAGCTGCCGGTTATTCTATTGATTACTTCTTGAGATGAGTGGATAATTTATGAATTTCAATACTTTTAGTTAGTATAAAACATTTCCAAAATGCTCACTTCCCAGCACTCAGTAATAATGCAGTTAAATGTTGTTAATCCATTAACAAAAGCTCATTGGTTTTACTTTATGTAAATATACGGCAAGTCTGTTAGTTTGTCTGTCTGTCTGTCTGTCTGTCTGTCTAAGTTCCCCCACTCACCTTTTGTGTGTGTGTGCTTCTAAAAGATTGATGACTGAGGGCTGGCAGATAAAGTTCCTGATGGTGCTGGAATTCAGCACTCTGTTCTACTAAACCATATTGGTAAAAATGCTTTGTAATACATCTTTATAATCAGCGGGATAATTAGCTATCTGCAGTAAACTGTTGTGCTGAGTCACATTATGACACCATCTGCCCTAGTGAATGTTCAGTATCAACAGAAATGCCACTTTCAGCTAATGTTTGTGAAGAATGTGTGATGACAGCTTAGTCCTCATTCACCCACTAACTCCTTTATTTATAGAAATACAACACAATCACATTATGCATACCCTGTAGTGTAGGTCTGACGCAGAAGAGGCTGTTGTGCTGTTTCAAAACACCTACGGGGAAGGTCAGGAAAGGGGGATGGGTTAACTCCCCACCCGCAAACAGTCCAAAGAGGACTGATGCTTATCAAGCAGAAAAGAGGTGGAGATAAAGAATTTAAAGAGTGAGTTCATTGCAATTACGCTGACGCTGGGGACTTAACTGTCACACAGAGAAACAGGTCTGTTTACATGGTAAACACACACTTAAACCGAAGGGGGATGCAAAGTAATGTAAGGGTGGGTGGGGGTTGGAGAGCAGAGCCATAATGTGTGTAGTTAAAGACAAATGGATGTTTCTTCTCTAACAGTGATCCATTTGTTTATGCATCTGCCCTCCACACACACACACACACACACACACACACGCACACACACACACACACACACACACACTGTTCATTTCTTTTGATACATTCACTGCCTTCACTGTCCCATTTCCTCAGCTATGCCCTGAGTTATCACAATCCAGTATGCCATACTGCTACTGGCTGCTGGGCCTGAGCATCCACTCAGCCCTCCAATCCTAAGAAGACTGTATGTAGAGTTGGAGTGTATGCGACTGCTTACTCGCCATTTGTCTGGCTACTGCCTTCACTCTCACTCGTCATGTGTCTCTTTCCCACTTTGCCCCCGTACACTATCTCTATCTCTCTGTTTCACTCTCTCCTTCCCCCACTCACCCCCCTGCCCCCACTCTTCCTATTCTGCTCTCTTTCTCCCTGCCCCCTCCCTCCCTCTCCCCCTCCTTTCCTTTCTCCCTGTCCCCCCACCCCCCTAGATATCAGGTGTGTTACCTGAGCTGTATATCAATAGTTAATCGCCCTGGGACACCCAATCTACAGAGCAGGACAGAACTCTCCCATGGAGAGTTGGTCATGGTGTGTGTCTGCACTGTGTGTGAGAAAGGAAAGCGAGAGGGGAGAGGAGAGCATGGTGCAAAGACTTGCATATTTTGAGAGAAGTCAAAAGCTGCTGAGAGATCTGGGAGGCAGAAATGGGCAAGGAGGCTGCAAACAAAGAGAGAGATAGCAGAAAAATGGGCAATCATAGGGAAGCAGAGGGAGTTTGGATTGTGCAGGGCTGTGCAATAAAACTGACACACAAGGCAAAGATTTGATGTATGCCTGAGTTTGGGGACTGCTAATTCCTCATAAACTAACAGAATGAATATAAAGAATAGTTTGAGCTTGTCTGCAAAGAATACAACTGTATTAAACGGAATATAAAGCATTTGAAGCAACACGGCTCCACGGTAAAATAGATGGACAACACTTGGAGAATAGAGGCCCTTGTTATCTTTGAATCATGTTTTTTCTTTTTTTTTTCCGCCTTAGTGAACAGGAATAAATTTAGGAAGACTCTGCTCTCATAAATGTTCTCTTCTGCTCCCTAGTGGACAAACAGTACTATTACAATACAATGACCACAAGCCAGCTTATATCTTATAGATTTTTGTTAAACAAATGATTTGTTTGAAATTATTGAGGTGATGGTCTATAGCAGTTCACAAACAGGTACTGTAATCCCTGGGAGGCATGGCAAAAGTTACACATGATGAACCCTTCAGTCACGCCTTTTCTGCAGCATTGCTGATGTGTGAAGGATGATTAGGAGGAGAATTCCTCTGAGAAGAGGGTGTAAAGATAGTGAGTGCCATTTGCTGTACAGATTGGAAAGCAACATGAGGCAAATTTGTGATTTGTGATACTGGGCAACATAAATAAAGCTGACTTGACTTGAACACTCCTCCTGCCAGATGATTCATTGATAAGAGAGCGCCATGGGCCAGTTTGCAAAGAATGCTGATGGATACATAGTCGTCAAACTGTGTCAGAAAACATATATATCCAAACATCCCAAATTTTCCTTTTACAGGCTCTACAGTATAAAACAGCCTTAGTTCTGCTGAGGAAACCCATCCAAGAAAATCATCCTTTACACTCTGGATCTGGGTGAAAGTCTATAAGGGTACATGGTTCTATATGTGCTGTTAATGTTCCATCATTCTGCCCACATTGTGGTATCAGAAATCACATAGTCTGCAGTGACTGACAAAAGCTGCATCTGTTGCATGATATAAGTTATATATGTACTTACCCTCTAGAGAAACAAACGTGATTATAATCCTGAAGGGCAGCAGCACTGTGTGTGTTGTCAGTAGAGCAAACTCTAAAGCTCTATGATTGGACTAAATTTAGACTGTATCAGATCTAGATACAACACAATACAATAAAGAAGATGTCAGTCTTAATAGCTAGATTTTTAAAAATGTCCCTAGGGCTGTTTATGTCTGGTTAAACTGGGATGCGGGCCAGTCGCTGGGTTCATGCAGTCATGTGACTACACAGACAACAATAAACATACTGTGGATCCCTTTGTACAGCATCAGAGTTCAATAAGACTGGTTTAATTAAAAGGTATACAAGACAAATTGTACAGTACATGAATATCTTATCTTCTGATCATCATTTACAGAGGCATCTGACTCAAAAAAAGGTGAATGGAGGAAAGTTTTGTACATGGGTAACATCTGTTTTGCCCTGGTCACTGAGGGGGTCAGGATGTCCTCTGTATATGTAGAAGAACTAAAAACAAAGAAAAAGCAGAAACAAACATAACAAATAAAATACATAAATAAATTACATATTGATTATTAAACAAAGATCATATCACTGACTTTATTCAAAACAGCTTGTGCAGGTGTTCTGCAATGGAATTTAGGCATTTGTCCAGATATTAAAATATCAGTGAGTAAATTTACATTTCATTTCATAAACAGTCATTATTGTGTTATTTGCCTGACCAAAAAATCATGTCAATAGTGTGAAGTGAGATGTGTAAAATACATACCTATGAACAATTACATAAATTGATTTTTGTTTTGAATTTTATTGTTTAGTTTTCATTCACATTCACATTGTGTCCACTGTCTTAAGCACTGGCTTACACTCAGCTGCCAGTGTATTGTATACAACTAGGTAAAACTAAAGCAGCCAAATGCAGCAATAAATCCTCCCTTCATGAAGGTTATTAATATTTAGTATTTGTTGAAATTGTTTCAGCGAGACTTTGATTCAGCTTTATGGTCATTTTAGGGAGCTGCAGAGTCTAAGGTGCTTTAAACTTAAAGGTCTTTCTAATATTTACTCTGTACTCAGTCATCAATCAATCAGCACCACAAACTGAAGCCTCCACAATGACCATATGGTTGGACTAACACCTCTATAAAACAGGTCCAAACAAAAACCAAACATTATAACCTTTGTGAAGGGAGGATTTATTGTAGGCCCACTGTATTAAACCACATCAGTTAAAGCTAGGCCTAATAAACTGGCCACTGAGTGTACAATATGTACACAGTGTGAGTGCCTTGAGGAGAAAACATGAGTCTAAGTCATGAGACTAAGGAAAGAGAGGGGATTTTTATAGAGAATATTTTTATAGAGAGCTGTAGGGAGGAGAAAACATTCACTTAGAAGAGGTTCTTATGATAAGTTGAGTTTTCACTGACAGTGAGTGTGAGGGGTGAATTTTCTGCTCTGCCTGGACTGGGAAGGTAACTTCTCATTTGGGAAGCCAGGTGTCAGTTGTCATGTCTGTGTGAAGCGATGACCTGGTCAACACAGGGAAAAGACAGCCAAGCAACTTGTAGTGGCAGAATATGAATAAACCGACTTATCTGTGGCTGTTGGAGCAAAACTTGGAGGTATCTGGGGCCATATCCTCTCACAGCCATGTCCATATGAGGTTGGTATGACGTGAGAATTGGGCAGATTTAACAAGTGGAGTTTTATGGCCTTCTAGATGGAGTAAAACTGGATGACCTGTTTCATAGGTGTCATTCCTAAAGTATGTTTTATAGGGCAGGGATTCCCAGGTGATAACAGAGCTCTGTCCTTTTATCTGTGGTATATGTACATAGGGATGTACAAAACACATTAAAATCAAGGACGGGAACATGTTTGCTTAATGTTGTTCTAAAATGTTAAAAGATGACCAAAACTGGTTTAAATACACAGCACAACACTACAAGGGACACAGACAGGAACCACCAAGTGTGTACTGTATATTACAGTCTGTCAGTGTTGTAAGTGGCATACAGAAGCTGTCAATGTTCACTGAGCTAGCTGTGTATTCTGTTGCAATCCATTACAACAGCCTTGTAATTAATTCAGAATGTGTATTGCAGGCAACTGCAGCACCACCCCTCAAAACTTACCATGGAGCTGAACCAACACATCTTCGACACACCATGGACAAAACTGAACACTGTATGCTTGATAACTGTAGTATTATTGCAAGGCATCTGATTGTGTATCTGCACGTTGAAGTCCTGTTGCAGCTGATTAAATTTTGTTTTTCACTGTAATGAGCAATAATCACCACCAGGGGGAGAAAAAACACCATAATCGAAAAAAAATCTGCAGCATATCCCCATTACTTGATTCAGAATCTCTGTATGTGCACCAACTTTAACATGTCCCGTCTGACTCTGGCTCTCCCAGCTACAGATCAAAGACCTCCTGTCTCAGACTTGAAACCTAGGGCTGTAAATATATTTCCGGCCATGGGAAAATTGGATGCAATAACATATGAATGCTAACTTGAACTGAAAAACTCCTATTTCTTTCTCTGTGGAAAACAGACTGTCATTTTGACATTATAATAGACATGACATGTATAATTTTGTTGTGGGGGTCACAGATATGGTGGGGTCACCTTCTCAAAATTTATGGAAAATCGTTTGAATGTAACTTACAGGAGTCCAGAAGTCAAAACACCCATCCATCCGTTCCCCCACCCCAGCCTCTCTCTCTCTCTCTCTCTCTCTCTCTCTCTCTCTCTCTCTCTCTCTCTCTCTCTCTAGCTTCTTGTCCTTTCTTAAGCTCACTCACTGGCTCTATAATCACCGTCTCAGCGATGACCATTTTGTTTCTGTCTGCCTTATCGCCTGTTTGCAGTTTTCCTCTCTGTCATTATCGTGCTATTAGCTTTTCATCCTGGGGCTAAAACACAGGGCTCATACTGACCTTATAGTCACAGCTATGCTCAAAACGTCTGCTTTGCAAGATAACACACTCACCCCCCACTCCCTCTCTCTCTCGTTCTCCATCTCTATCCCTCAAACGCACATACACACACACACACACACACTCACAAAGAAATAGCCATATTCAAAATATTCATGTGTATACACCTACAAACACACGTTCTGGACAAAACAAATTCTTTCACATACAAACCTAAAAAGAAAAACATCCTCACACACACACACAACACTGCTGTTCCCATTTTGCACCAATTGCATAAAACAGTTATTAGAGTTATTGCAAAACCAGCCACCCAAAATGTTCCATTTCACTGAAGAGTGGGGATTACATGAAATCCAGTTAAAGATTTAGACACACCTGAGTTTCTCTCTGGTGCAGCTTTTATATTACTATTCTTCCCCCATCCCGATGGAGAGAGACAGAGGAGGCAAGAGAGAAAAAGAGAGAGAGTGCCTCATATTATTAGAATGCTACATTATTTCCAACATTTTAATTTAATCATTGACTGTACTGTTAGAGTGACACTCATCGCTTTAAAGTATATAAATGGGAGCTGAAATGAATGAGAGAGAGAGAGAGAGAGAGAGAGAGACAGACAGACAGACAGACAGACAGACAGACAGAGATTGCATTAGGCCAAATACATTACATGTTAACATGACACAGTATAAAAACACAGGTGCATATAATAAAATAAATGATGACCAAATTCAACTCAGCTGCTTCAGTTTCAGGGTCCTGGTAAAGTGGTTCACTGTCAAGCTGTCATGACTTACTGGGACACTTGAATAAAACATAGCCATCAAAAATGTTACTAGGAACATCTGTCCTTTTCCAACCCTGACTAGTCAGAATATCTGCTGTAAAAGACGTTTCCGATAGTTTAGACACTAACGTGCTTTCAGCTTTGTGGTGACAGTGCCAGTCCATAAAGAAATTGTTTTGCAAGTGTGGTGTAGAGAACTTCCCTGCCCTGCAGTCCTGACCTCAACCCCACCCAGCACGTTTGGGCTGAACTGGGACACCACCTGTGAGCCAGACCTCATGGCCCAACATTACTGCCATACCCCACTAATGCTCTTGTAACTAAATCTTTGTGTATCAGCCATCAGGTTCCAAAATCTTGAGGGAAACCAACCATCCCAAAGACGTGGAGACTGTTTTAGCAGCAAATTATTGGTGTATGGTTTTGGGATGAAATGATTAAAGCATGAGGATGTCATATTTGGACGTCCACATACATACATCAGTCTTAAAATGCTACAATAAGGTACTACATGGAAGGTCTGTGTGTGTATTTTATTATTATTATTTTTTTTTTTTGGTACACTCACCCTAATTCTCCTCTGATGGATTTTCTACCTCCTTTTACCCCCAAAACCCTCACCTCATTCCTCTCTTTCCTCCCATTTCCTCCCTCCCACCCTCTAAGTGAGCAGGTGCACAGTGACAGAATCACTGGGCTGTGAAATCTCCGCTCCTTGAGACAAGTTTCATGCCTCTCCCGTTCAAATACACACACGCACACACACACCCATATAAAGGCGCACACACTCTCACATTATGTTGTTTTTGTCCCATTTTTTTTTAACTCCTTCCTTCCTCCATCTCTCCTTTCTCATCCTGTTCTCTCGGCTAGTGCAGCAATTGAGTCAACAATGTGTGTTGTTCGTGAATGTAGTTAGAGGAGAGAAAAGAGAAAGAAATTAACTCTAGAAAATTTAAACTAGAGTGGAATGAAAAAAATCTATGCAGAGTTTTATCAGGCAACAAGAGAAGCCTGTGTGTGGGGGCATGCTTGTGTGGATTTAGGTGAGAGAGAGTGTGTGTGTGCGTGCGTGTGTGCGTGTGTGTGTGAGCACTCTGTGTGTCTCTCCTGCATATGTCTCTGACCACATCTACATCTTTAATGTCTGAGACTGAATAATGTATGAACCCCCTGGGCTGGAAGACACACACACACACACACACACACACACACACACACACACACACACACACACACACACACACACACACACACACACACACACACACACACACAGCAAAACACCTCTTTTACTGCTTCCGTTTGCACAAATGTCATAAAGCACAAGCTAACGAGTCTTTAAAGAATGACCATTTCATCCACAGTCCTGCACACCAACGTCTTCACAAGTGTCTTGTCATAACCTAGATCAGATCACCTTGTGCTGATCTGAGAGAACAAAGCACAGTTCAAAGTAGACTGAGGCCTCGTGCGCCACCAACCACAGTGGCGTCTCTACTACCAGTTTCCTGTTTTCATGCTGCACACTTCCGGTTGGAGTAAACACAGAACTCACATCAAACATTTTACCTGTCTGATCCTGTGTGTGCTTCTGCTGTTGACCATTTAGCATCTCAGTTGCGCAAACCACAAGATATACTTTTGTGTGTCTCTGTGTGACGCAGTCATGCATGCTTCATACTTCTAATTTGACTTTCAAATATCTGCACTCATGTCATATTTTCCACATGCCTACACACACACACACACACACACACACTAGTCACTAGGATGTGAAGCTGAGGTCAAGGTTGGTTTCTACAGCAACTGTGCATAATAATGTCCTGACCCGCCTGACCACCAGGCTTCTCTGTGAAGAACTCTCTGGTAATAGTATTAATACTCTATAACTTTCGCACCTTCTCCATGTTTGCAAGGTTTTTGCTCTTTTTTTACATTTTCACATCGTCCTCCTCTCTCACCCACTCTTTACCTTATCCAGCAACAGAACCTGAATAAATGAGAGAAGAGAAACACAAAGACGCTTTGATACAGGGCATGAGGGATCACTGAAGGATTTGGTGAGCATGAAAATGATGTGAATCATATATGATGGCCTTTAAAGCCACTAAGTTTCAACATAGTTGATCATCTATGGGAGAATTTTTGCCAGACAACGATCTCCACCAACATCTTCAAAACATGATGTGAGGGAAAATCTTTTGGAAGAAAAGTCTTTCCTTCCTCTGGCTGAGTCAATGCCAAGGAGCACTGAAGCTGTTCTGGAAGCTCAAAGTCTCTCACACCTCACTCAACTCTCAAACATTCAAGGATTTCCCTGAAACTACCTGTGTGCCAAAGCTGCATAAAAAGGCCCTGTAGTGTCCTGTTGAAGCGTCAAGTAGAAATTTTGTGTTTATGTTTTGAGCCTGCATGTCCCAGAAAGGATAAAGTTAACAGAAAACAATCCACCATCACAAATCCACCTACACAAATCATCCTGAGTGGGCCATTCAGGTGCATTTCTTGTGGAAACTCTGTTATCTTGTAGCATCAATTTACAGTCCTGAGCAAACTTCTGCCAGGAATGTGAGCAAAACTCTTTCATGAGTCACTACTGTACAAACAAGCCTGAGCGGCTCCGGTGTGATGGTTGTAACAGAGCAGAGACATGGTATAAATAAAGGAAACACATACACACACAAAAGCACAGGAGACCATGCTCTACAGTATTTTTTTTGTCCCCCAATTTAACTTACATTATCTCAGCAATACTTTACTGTGAGCTAATCACATGAAGTTTTTTTCTGTTTCTTTTTGTTGTTGTTGTTTTTGTCACAGCTTTCTATATTTTTGTTTTGTTCTGGATCTATCTTCTTTCTAACTTTTGTCAGAGGATTGCCCAGTTTCTGTTTCATGAGACGTAATCAGTGAGAAACACTTTTGCGGTGGCCTGATAACAGCTCACAGCGAGCCATCAGGACTGTTTCCACCGCACTGAGGAGAAGCAGAGAAAAAAAAAAAAAACAGAGCGCAGGGCCCGCGTACGGTGCCATGCGCGTTCCCGTTTTCCGCTGCGCACAGAGAGAGAGAGAGAGAGAGAGAGAGAGGGAGGAGAGGGCTGCTCTTACTAGTGACAGAAAACGGCAGCGAGCACATACAGTCTGGAGAGCAGCTGATGCGACAAGGTAGGAGAAAAAACACCTTCGCATCATTATAGTCAGTGTTGACGATCAGCATGCACCCTTGATGTGATGTACATTGAAGTGCCTTTGTTTTCAACGAGATTGCGGCGTCCTACACAGCCTGATCCGATGTCCTCTCTCTCCGTGCTGTTGTTGTGTGTCCGCAGATGCTGAGCGTCGCCTTGCTGTGTGTGTGCGCCGTCGCCTTTGGACACGTCTCCGCTCGCTCCGACAGCGGCAATTTTTTGGATGATAAGTGGCTCGCGGGGAGATGGGATAAATTCAGAGATGTGAGTAATATTTCTGTCTTATTATTATTAACGCCTTATCCCCCCTCATTATCTCATTTACACCCCCGCCCCCTCCCTGCCTTCCTCTTTCCTCTCTTCTCCTCTCCATATAGCCACCCTCACCGGTTTGTGGTCATGCGCTCCTCGTTTTCTCGTTGTGTCCAAGCGACGTGTCACGGGGCCCGTTGTGCTGTTTGTCACACGTTCGTCAACCGCTCCACCGAGACAGTAAATACACTAACGATGGGCTACAGGGATGATCCTCGCCTGTAAACGTGTTTTCGCCCTAGCCACAGATAAGGCCTCTGAAAAAAAAAAAAAACACACACACACAAATGCACAGTGTCTAGCTGTCCGAGAGGCACCACTGAATCCCGGAAAGGGGCCTAATTATGGGCAGGTACAGGGAGATAGTCCGCAGCAGTGAGGCCTGGATGTGCTGTTTGGTCAGGAATGAACACCTGCCCCAAGGTAGTGAAGAGCAAACACAGTGGAGAATCAAGCCTGAGTATTATGTACAGTATGTACAGTTTTAGCCCTTATATTATTGTCTGTGTGCTGGCTATCAGTGTGCGTATAATATAGAAAACCACCATTAGTATAACAACAGATGCACAAGTCCCAGTTGGGAATATAATAGCATATTAACACGATGATACAAAGACCAAAAAGTAGAGCAAGTTCACTGTAAACTCACAGACACACTTTGGGTCCCTATGGGAATATTAAAGGAATATTATAAGGCATCTCAGTGGCTATGTATACATCTGTGTCTCCCAGTGGTCTCCTCTCTCTACCAGTGTAGCAGTGATTGTGTTTGAACTGATCTGGTTGATTATGCTGCTGGTGAGTGTCTTCACTGGCGGACTTCAACAAGGTGCTGTCAGCCACCATTACCCTGACATGTTTATATAAGGCCACTTAGTGCAGTAATGCTGCAGCTGATTGTCATGGCGCATACCATACAGCCTCTGATCATTTAGCCAAGCTGCCAGGATTACTGTATTCATGCTTTTCAGTGTCATATGGAATCTCTTTATTCATTAAACATCATTTGAGCAAGAAAATACTTGTAGCAGTGGGGTCTCTCACTCATATTTGGGCTGTGTAGATGCTTTAAGATGTTTTCTATGGAATAATAAAATGCATATCAGCTGTAGATTATAGATAAAAGACAGTGGAAATCAGTGCAATTGTTTGAGAGGAAATTAATGTCACAGATTACAGAAAGGAGCACAGTACAGGTAAAGGAAAAAAGACTGTTTATTTTGTTTATCTAATAGTTCAGTGTAGGTTCCAAGTGGTGTGTGTGTGTTAGAATATCTTGCCTCTAACCACAGATTAAATGGGTCCACACAACCAGAAGTGATTTGTATACGCTTGTGCTTGCACACCCTCACACAGATAAGACAAAAATAAGCACGTATGCATATACTGTATGTAGCATATATGTATACACGCAGAAATGATGAGAAACAGGCTTTTTGCTTAGGAGCTACACTTTGATGGGGCTGCAAAAACAACAGGGTTAACGTAACACACAAGAGAAAATACACTATTCACTCACACTTGCTTTAACGAGTAGTTATGTTCCACACATGCAGTAGATTTTTTTTAATGAGTTAAAGTCCTGGATATATTTGATGTCAGAGAGAGAGAGAGGCAGAAACATGAGCAACATTCTCTTTGATTTTTAAATATTATGGGCAAGTGCTGTCTTTTTTATACATGTTTTCATGCTTTATAAGTAACTTGTCACAGGCGTGTGAACCCATCAGCTCAGGTGGACTCATGTGATTCAACTGTGGTCCAGCTATTGGATTTGGATTAT
Source organism: Toxotes jaculatrix (assembly GCF_017976425.1). Classification (NCBI taxonomy): domain Eukaryota; kingdom Metazoa; phylum Chordata; class Actinopteri; family Toxotidae; genus Toxotes; species Toxotes jaculatrix. The sequence continues at coordinate 12,199,031 of NC_054397.1, forward strand.
GCAAATAGGGTGTCAGGAACAAATGGTAGTGAAGAAATGTGATTGGCCATGTCCTGTGCTATTTAAGACGAACTGAACTCTTTGAGATATATACAGTGAGACAAAGATTGTGTGTGTGTGTGTGTGTGTGTGTGTGTGTGTATATATGAGAGAGAGAGAGCTGAGAGAGCACAGTGACTGTGTTAATGCAAAATGACGTATATAAATACCCCCCGATGGTAATGAAAGGGCACTTAACCTATTCAGAACAGGATGAGATAGATAGATAGATAGATAGATAGGTAGATAGGTAGATAGATAGATAGGTAGATAGGTAGATAGATAGATAGATAGATAGATAGATAGATACCTGAGAGGCAGGTACAGGGTAATGAGAGTGGAAAGCAAAGATGAAAGACAGTGGCATGATTGGCAGTGAGTTGAAGGCTCTGTGTGCATTCATATCTGTGGTTTAACCTTGAGGCTCAGGCATTAGAGATAGAGGTGGAGCACAAAAGCAGTAAGTGCTCTGTATGTATGTGCGTGCCTTTCATTTCCTGTTCTAGTGCTGTGTCCCAGATTGTCGGTGCACAACTGTGTGCTTTTGCATTCTTTCACATAGGAATTAATCAGCACATGAAGGTATTCAACTAAACAACAAAAAAACAAGCAATGACAGACAGTCTTGGCAACCTTACTCATCTTTTTCTTTGTATGTTTGCTGCCAGTTAATTTTGTATCACTACTATGTTTCCGATGGCACAGAGGTCTCAGCCCCTGTACAAATATCGGCCCATCAAACCTTTGTTTTTATAAAGTCGTATTTATTACATCTTAAAAAAAAATAAAGAAAAAAAACTAGATAGTATTCACATTTAAATTGCTAATTTGTAAGTGGGTTCTATACCAGACTACAATATTTTCATACAAAAGCACAAGTGAAGTTTAGTCTGTTGAATGAATTCAGTCTAATCATTATCTAGATCAGAGGTGTCCAAACTGTTCCACATAGGGCCGTGTGGCTGCAGGTTTTTGTTCCAACCAATCAAGAGCACACAGTTTGACCAATCAACTGTCTGAAGACTGAGATCAGTTGATTAAATGAGTCAAGTCTGGTGTGCTGCTGCTTGGTTGGAACAAAAACCTGCAGCCACACGGCCCTTTGTGGAACAGTTTGGACACCTCTGATCTAGATGTACTGTAGTTAGAAGTGATGCTCATCTTATTATTACAGTAATGCATAATGGAACACATCCATCCCAATACTGTCGCAGTGTTGTCACGTACTACACTGTATAGAGGTTACAGCTCAAGGGGCCATTTATCAAAGCTGCAACTGACTGTTAGGACATGTAGTGCACAGCCTGTGAACACAAATTTGCCCTGAATTTAAACATCCTGTCAAGAATGTTAACTAAATGGATTAATGACCAAATTACATTAATTTAGGTTAGCATAATCAGATACGATACATATTTGCCTCTCACTGTTAACTGGATGAATACTAAATGAATACTGCTAACCCTGACAGTATCTACCCGTGTATTCATAAAACAATGTCGTACATACGTTTATAAAGTATTAGGAGTTAAGTTTAAAATATACTTTGGTCTCAAAACATTTTTGAACATGAGCAACCAATTTACACATTACTAACTTCTTTAGTTGCTAAGCTATATCCTACATTTTAATGGTTCAAAATGATTTAGCAGATCACTAATTTGAATCAAGCCATTTGCTACTCACTTGAGCTTATTAGGGACTTTACACACAAACTTATAGTTTATAGTTAGTGCAACCCAAACATGTTGCCTTAATGACTGTTTACTCCAAGAACAGCCTGTAATGTGATTTATTATGCCCATATGATTTTCCAGAAGTCTGGGAATCTTAGTTTGAGATTAAACTCTTTGGTTCCACTCCAGAGTGTCAGCCCTATCGTAATCCTGCAACCAATAAGGACAGTAATCATAATTAATAACAATAATAAATAATAATAAAACATTTATTTTCTCAAGCCAGTACTTTTTTAACTCATGTAGGCTACTGGTATTCTGTGCCAAACCCAGCTTTACTGTGACTGAAATTTTAGATTTTAGGCATGTACTGTCGCTTTCATCTTTCAGCAAGAGCCATAAGTGGGTTTCCTGCTAAGTGCACTAGATAGGATCTTGGCCACTGATGTACTGTAAGTCCTGTTAGAATGGTTTGAGAGGCCTGGGGCTGTCTTTGCTGTGCTGGTGCCATCTCAGTTTTTTAGACATTCTGCTCCGCTTGCTGGACCTTGGCTAGCTTACAGCACTGGCAAAGAGTGAAAAAATTAGCTGAGGAGGAAGATAGGTTTAACAATGACAGGAAAAACAGAATGAATGATGTGTGATGACATGCATGACATTTAATTGTATGATATATGTGTAAATTAACTGCTTGTTTACACCTTTTCATCTTCACCTCTCCTCTGCTCTCTGTTTTTACCGTTCATGTCTGTCCTGTGTTGTTTGTGTTGTGGAGGGTGAATGATGTAGGGAAGGTAGAGGGCTCGAGGCCTTTTCCACTTCAAAGCACCTCAGTGTGGATTTGTGTGTGTTTGTGCGGGCATGCATGCGACAAGCTTGAGCAAGACAAGCAGAGCCAGTACAGTGAAAACATGCATGTATTTCTCCTGTTAGATGTTAGCGTGGAGGCGGCGAGGAGCCAGGAAAGGGAAGGAAGTCATTAGGACACAATTAGGAGGGATAATATGTGATCTGTAAAAATCTGAAGTAAAGGTGAGAAAAGTGGTTGTCAGAAACAGCATATGCGTGAGGACTCGTTTCTGTGGACATGAAGCTAAAACCACACAAAATCAATATGCACAGTAGCAAATTAGGATGTTAGCCAACAGAACTGGATACACACACAGTTGTGTTTGTGTGCATTTGTGCAGATGAGGGTTAAAGTCTGTTATAACTGTGAGGGAGAGAGAGGAACAGAGGTGGAAAGAGATGGAGAGATAAATTGAAAAGTTGCTATTTTTAGCATACACTCAAGAGGCCATTAGACCTATTGTTGAATTTTAGGTTTTCTGTGGTTTTTGGAAAAGTGGGCGGCTGGTTGCATGTGCAGCGAAGTGCATTCATCCAGTAATTTCATGATGTTATTTGTAGTGCTGACAGATTCTGGCACTACAGTCAGTGTTATGGTGATAAGTTTGTTTGTAGAACTGTGTGTGTGTGTGTGTGTGTGTGTGTGTGTGTGTGTGTGTGTGTGTGTGTGTGTGTGTGCGTGTGTGTGTGTATGTGCGTGTGTGGATGTGCATATGTGCATGTTTTAGTGTGCTTCTGTGTGTATGTTTGTTTGTGTCTGTTGCTTCCATTAAGGAATCAGACCGCAAGCACTTTTTGTTGTCTTGACTGGTCTAGAGGGCCTGGCCCAAATAAGGCAATGTTCTCATTATTCAGTCGCAACAGTCGACAGTGCTAGAAGGGAACCATCCTGAACAGAAAAGTACTTCACGATTTGGTTTTATATTTGGTGAGCTTTCAAAATATGGGCTCTTTTCATATTTAAATGTTGTGGTATTTAATGCTCACAATTCTGAATCTGTTTGACAAAAATAAAAGACAGAACCACTGTTGATTTTTTTTTCTCATTCTAACACTGACTTTTATATGAGTGGAAGGTAGAGAGGGAGAAGTGATACAGTAAGTAATGAAGAGTCTGGAGTGAAAGTGCAGATGGTCAGAAAGGGCCAGCAATGACGTACAAGAAAGAGAAATTAATTAGAGCTGAGAAAAAGCAAGAGCTGACCCTTTTTCCCTTACTCAGAACAAGAGCGAGACTCCTTGACAGTTAAAGTCATGCTTTTTGAAAAATAACTAGGCTCTTGTGATTAACACTGTCATATACGTGCACAGCATTCAAGGTTTGGGGCACTGTGCATACAGACATATATACATATAAAGACACGTGGATTTCTAAAGCTCCATATTAAGACCTGCAGAATCAGCTCAGGCTAGTTGAGCTGTGGGTGAAAAGGTGATATGCGGCCTTTCAAATGAGGCAGCATGTGTATTGATAGAGCTATAATAATTCCTTAAAAGCATTGTTGCATTTAGTATAAATCATGAAACCATGAATCATAAATCATTCAATTGTACTGATGATATGCTAAAAGAAAATAGAACTAACTACTTTGGGTTGAGCAACATTTAATGTGAAATGTCGGAGTCAAACTACAGCATCTGCAAAAATGAAAAAAAAACAAAACATGCATCACTGTCATGAAATGCAGACCTGTCAGTGTCTGTTTCTTCAGCAGGTGACAATACAGGAAACATACATTTCTGAATCTGCGTCTCGCAAACAAGCAGTGGAGACAAGTTCAGGGTGTAAATGTACTTCAGTTTCCTGAAAAAAAACTGACAGCTTGTTAAATGAAAAACGAAAAAAACAAACGTGTAAACTTTGCAAAACTGCAATGATGCAATGAGACAGTGCAGGAAGAGAACTAACGTACACTGCAAACTGAACAAAAACAATGCAACACTTGATCCAACATTTATACCAAATATAATTTGGTATAAAAAAAAGTAGCTCTGACCTGTTCACTCAAAGAACTTTATACTAAGAACCAGTTTACCTTTAACCCACCCAAAATCATACTCACACTTCCTGTCCTACCAGGGCTGAAAAGTTGAACTTGATATTGTTATCATCACTTTTACGGGTAGTACTGCAGATGTTACTATATTACAGGATATACAGTACAATTATCTAAACTTTGATTTACCAAAATGCAACAAGTGACACCTAAAAATCAGAGTTACCAGTGACTGAATTGCAAATTGAATGAATATAAATAAGTGTTTTGTTTTATTGCTGTTGCTAAGGCCTCCCTGTCTCCTGGCTGATTCACAATTCATATCCCTGTTGTCTCTACAGCACAGCATCATATACTGTAGCATATCTCCAGATGAAATGCTATATGCCTGCAATATATAACAATAGTACAATAGATCTGTTCTTTACATGTAAGTTTGCATGAATTACGTAAACTGTACACCAAAGAAAACCAAAGTTAGAAGAATTCAGACATTTTGGGACAGAGCTCCCACTCGCTACTGTTTAGGAGACAGTTCTGCTGTTTTACTCTTAATTTGAATTTGATACATCCTGTTTGGTGAAGATTTGCACAACATCAGAATGTGCAAATCTACAATACAGAGCTTTAATTGGGTAGATAAGACTCTCATTTCCGTCAAACACACTGTGGGATTTATGCTGATAAGAATTTTTTTTTCTCCCGTTTCCCTCCCTTCCTATTTGTTCTGGCATATAGAACTGAATGAGTCAACAGACGCACGCACACGCACACACAGACAAAGAGAGCGAGATAGAGAGAGAAAGAGAATATTTTGTTTTCTGACTTAGGACAAATCACTTGGTGCCAAAGCTATACATGTGCAGTATTTTGATAATAATAATCCACTAATAATTCAGAAAATGGATAGTAATTAGTAAATTAAACAAGTAAATGTATGTAATTTCTAATTTAGTTTTAGGGTATTTATGATAGTGTTGGCTACTTCAGCTGCAAAGAAGAATTATTATTTTGTTGCGGGGATATTTATTGATTTGGGATAACTGTGTTTTGTCATTTACTTTTAAAGCTAATGTTCAGATTGTGGGGACAAAAAAAATGACACCCACAAAGTTAATCTAGGTTAGGCTAAGACTTGTGGTTATGGTCAGGGTTGGGTTAAGTCTCTAGAGAGGTCTGTAAGTAAATCAAAAACTTCCTAAGTGGCAAAAGCAAGTGTGTGTGAGAGAAAGTGAACGAAAAAAAAAACAATAGCGTATGTTTTTATGCAGATAGATGAGATAACAAGACCGGGTTATCACTGTGACAGAATGAGAGAGGAAACAGTATGCAACCTCTGCAAAAGCAGAAGCCCTGAGACAGAACTGACAGTAAACCAGACAGTGAGCTCTCTGAACCCAGGCTGAGGACAAAGACACAGACAAAAAGATGGGTGTGTCTCCGTCTTGTCCTTCTATTAAAAGCCGGCAAATCACTCACCTCTAGTATATGCAGTCCATATTTAGACTGTGAGAACACGTCCGTACGCGATGGACTGAATCACTTGACTGTATCTAGGAAGGTTTTAGACAGGTTCACTTTTAAACCAATGAGGGAAAGAGCCTTGTTACATCACATTTTTTTATCACATTTTCCAGGAATATCCTCTATTAAGCTTCTGATTAAATGTGTTTCTTATGAAATTCCATATTTAAGGTCCTGTTTTTAACAGCTACGTTGTAATGCTCTCATTGTGATTTACAGTGAACTGGAGAATTTAGGCTCACTATAAAACGACTTCTTTGAAGTTTTGATAACTACAGAGTCAATCACATGCACCTTACAGTAAATTAGGTTTAAAAAAAAAAGTCATACATATGTTCTGCTCAGCTAGTCAATGCAGATTTTACTGGCTGATCATAATTTAACTCTGAAAGGTTTTTGTCAAACATAAACCTGACATTAAACCTTACTTTACTTACACTGAAAGCCTCATCCCTTCACTTAACTGTAAATAATTAAACACATTAATTTCCTCTTTGAAAGCCTGTTGTCGCCAGTAATTGAAATCCACTTCATATTGCATTTTTATAACCTGAACCTAAACCTGAAAAGCATACTAAAAATTTCAAGTGTGTTCAGCTGGTAAGATAGCCTCCCTCTCTTGTGTGTGTATATGTTCTGTATGGTACATAAACAAAATTCCATTTGGTGATGTAAGGGACAAGCATTACATGCACACACACACACACACACACACACACACACACACACACACACACACACACACACACACACACACACACACACACACACACACACACACACACACACACACACACACACACACTTGTTTCGGCCCCTTGTTTCGCACATGACAGCATTATCTTTACTGAATGCATGCATGCCCCATGTGTTTGTAATTCATGTTGTGTTAGTGTGTGTTTCCTAGATTTCCATCTGTTTATTACATTATGCCAAGTTTCCCCTCAAAAAGAAAAACCTAATGAAAATGAATTTCTTACTTCTCTGTCTCTATAATGCTTTCACCTAAAGGAAGTGGAGGTTTGTATGACTGCTTAATAGTCTTATGTCTATTATGTATTGTTTACATTAGATGTCATGTGAGCAGCATTTCAATTATTTCATTTACTGGTTAACCCTGTTTCAGGAGCCTGGAACATGGACTCCATCCAAGCCCTTCGATCAAGGTGGGTGTGCGTGAGAGAGCTGGAGTGGTTCTGCTGTTAGCTTTACAATTTAAAGAAAAAAAATCACACACACTTGAAAAGACAAATAGCGCTAATCTTTAAATGGATGGATATGTATCTGCATCAAAATATACACAAAGATAAACAATCCTGGTGATTGGGGATGGTGGTCAGGATTTTTGGAGATTATCTACATAAAGTTAAGTAGGAATAGATTAGGGCTGAATGAGCGTGAGCTGTACAAAGTTACATGTGAGTCACACTTGTTGCCACTGAGTTATGGCCACTTACATTTATTATGCTGCCAAAATGCCACCCACAGGTAAAATGCCTTCAAATTTCGCAGGATTGCTCATAGTCAGTACGTGAATGACATCTACACTTGTTTGCATTTGCATAATACATTTAAGAAATATGGCAGTTTTTGTCAAATAGGTCATGCCAGCAAGAATTTGGCAACCAGTTATAGGGACACAGTGTGAATATCAAGAATCAGTAACTAAGGAGAAAAAGGTTTCTTCCAGAAATGCCATCTTCTAAATTCAGTGCTTAAAACTGAAAAATTTTGATGTTGGAAATTTTTTTAGCTGGAAATGAGCCTCTTCTGATAGATTCGCCTCAAGGAAGGAATCCAGGTACAATTACGGTTCAGTCTGAAACAGCTCAAGAGTCATGAACAAAAAAAGTAAAGTGTTTGACAGATGCCACATGATCATGCTATCTGCTCTAAAAAACAAATTGCTTGTTTCTTGGTGTATGGCCTAACTCACCAAATTTCACTGAAGTCCATTCAGTAGTTCTTACATTAGATTTACCTTCCTTAAACTATTAAGTGTCCCACTAAATTTTTGTCTATTCCCTGGAATTTAGATGCTCTAAAAGACATTTTTGCTTGAATGTGCAACATCATGTGAAACACGTGAAACATGACCACTCAGCATCAGCCCTGTGACTCATCAAGACATAATGGCAGCAAGATAAGGACAGTGAAGACCTCATGTGGGATCCTCACTCATGCTGCTCTGATAAAAATACACAAGAGCTGCTATCTCTACACACACTGCACATGTACTCTAATACACAAATACAGTACAAACTGGTGGGTTGTTTTTTTTTTGGTGAAAACATTTCACATTTAGAACCTTCACAACAATTTTTACGTGCATCAGCGTTTGTAATTTTGTAACTATGACAAATTATTTTCACTACACCAAGAAGTTGATTTATGTAGCAAAAATATACTGAAAAAAAAAGCAGATTGAAAGTGATTTTTTAATTCTTCAATCATCTTCAAGGTATTATTGATGGTGAAACACACATCCAGGCACACCAGGACATGAACACATTCACTCTCACTTATCACCGTATCCTCAAACACACTCACACATGCATACACACACACTCACACACACACACAGACATGTCAGGGAAACAATAGCATTAGATAGTGCGTTGGAGGATGGAAGCAGGATAATCTGCCAAAGCTGCTCAGGGATTACAGTAAGGTTCTTTAGAGCAGAGGTCATTCACAAACTGTTCTGAGATCAGCTGAGAGTCTTAGAGAGTGGCGCTCTGAATGCTGACAAGTGGTCAGGAACAGCTAGCTTGTCTTTAACAACAAAGATCCCACCCTCTGTTTTAAGATTCAGATCTAAAATCAGCTCTTACCTTCAAAGCCAGAGATGGCTCTCAGCTGTGGGATCTGATACCAGACCAGTTTGAGGATGTCAGCAAGAGCACACATGAGACTGAGACTTAGTGCAGGCTGATGTGAGGTCAGAAGAAGCCTCTATAACCAGTTCCATCTGTTTTTAGCTGTAAGGATACTTAACGGTATTATGGCTTTGAGTTCAGCGTGAGAGAGACATTGCCAGTGAGAGACTGTGGCTAGAAGTAGCACACACACACACACACACACACAGATCTCTAACACCTATCCACATAGCTTGGTTCTGTAAAAACAAAAGGAAGTACATGGTCCAGGAACCAGGAACCATTGATCTAGAATTTCAAAGAACAAAAGGAAAATATAACCTGGGAATATTTTCCCCCTGTTTACACTCATGGGCTTAGTCTTTCAAGGAAGCTCTTTAAATAGACTCACACACTTACAGTGGACATGGATATATATACACACTTCAAAGAGTTCTCATACAATATGGATGCTTTGTGTTTTTAGGCCTTGATCCAGCCAAGGACCCCTGTCTGAAGATCAAATGCAGTCGCCACAAGGTGTGTGTGGCCGAGGATTATAAGACTGCCACTTGTGTCAGCCAGAGGAGAGTTAGGTAAGAACACAGTCCCTCACTCGCACACACATACACATACTTGCTCTTTTAAACAGCCTTATGTTTCAAAGCTTTCCTTCAAATTTGTATTCAGATGTTTCTGTGACAAAGCCTCAAGTGAAACATGAATCAAATCTCTTTAATACTTTCTCTTTCCTCCTGCCTCATTTTTTTTTCCACTGACTTATTCATGCAACATGATAAGCAGCAAGCAGGGGTGGCTGTTTTTCTATTTTTCCAGCTGGTCTACTGGTTGCCCAGCTCTCTTGTGACTGTTGTTTGACATTACTGTTTAGTCCAATTACCCCAGCACTGGCACTGCCTTACAACGGACACAAAGTCCTGCCAAGTGATATGAATGGGCTTTGTATGTGTGTGTGTGTGTTTCTGTCTGGGACACTGCAGACTGGACAGAGGACAGTAACGCCATACTGACCTCATTTCCCATTCTTAGCAACAACACAATTATGACTACACACTGCAAGCAAATCGGAAAATAATCGCATATAAATCCTAAATCCTTGTCTCATTTATGAAATTGATGTAAGAACAACACAATAAATCACAGACACAAAATGCTCGGAAAACACTAGCTTTGAACGAAGCTGGAAGAATAAGCAGTGCATTGCGATGAAGGATACGGCATCGGATGCATACAGTGAGATGTTTTGTGTTTGTTCATGTAAAATAAGTTTTTTTGAATCTCCTTCTTAGCTTTAAAGATGCCAATTTGTACCAGAGCCCAGGGTCAAAGTGCAAACCTTGCCCTGTGGTTCACCCCTCTCCTGTTTGTGGAACTGACGGCCACACCTACTCCACCAAGGTACCCGCACACACAATCACAGCATCTTTTACCCATAATAGAAACATCTGAGACACAAGTTACTTTTTTCATTTCCTCTTCATGAGACACACATCCTCTTTTTACTTCCACTTCCGTCTCATCCCTTCTGTCTCTGTGTCTGTCGCCCTTGCACAGTGTAAGTTAGACTACCAGGCGTGTATCACAGGAAAGAAGATCGCTGTGAAGTGTCCTGGCATGTGTCCTTGCCCCTCGCAGCCTGAGCAGAGCTCTGCAGAGAAGAAAGGTACACTTTTCTGCACACATGACTGCACACTGCAAGCTAGGATACTTTACAAAATAAACAGTAAATTCTTCTTCTTAATTAAAAAGACTTCAGTGGTGCCCAAGCTCATGTTTTAAGCCCCCTCCTGACAAGCTAAAGCCCTTCTGCCCTGTTAAAGTGTCTTTTAGCATCATGCTGAAGTTTCAGGGCAGCTGTGCTTTGCTGTGCTGCAGCTGACTCTGAATTCTCATCTCCATAAGGGAGTAGAGGGACAATAAAGCATCATTTTTCATTAGTGTTATTATTCCTCAGTGTGCAGTGAGTCGGACCTGAAGGAGGTGGTGAGTCGTCTGAGAGACTGGTTCAGAGTGCTGCATGAGAATGGCAACCACAAGAGAGTCAAGATCCAGAAACCAGAGAAGAACAGTGAGTAACATGGCCTTAGCCTTAAAAAAAAACAAAAAACAAAAAACAAAACAAAACAAGAAAATACAAGTTTCATCATGCATCAACAGTCGTCGTTACTCTATATTTACCCTCTTTTCTGTCTGCAGAGTTTGAGGTTGGGGCATCACCTATTTGTAAGGACCCTCTGGGCTGGATGTTCTCCCGCTTGGACACAAACTTTGACCTGCAGCTGGACCAATCAGAGATCAAGAGCCTGGACCGGAACGAGCCATGCTCTGATGCGTTCTTCAAATCCTGCGACACACATGCAGACAAAGTTATAACCAGCTCTGAGTGGTGCACATGCTTCCAGAGGTACACAGGTACGGTATCTGCACATGCACTCACATGCAAATACAAAAACGCATTCACACCTGGATTTATACAAACACAGACGTCATACAGCTTCTGCAGCTGCTGTCTTTTCCCTTTCAGTATAAGATACTCAAAGGGAAATTCTGACTTCACACAACAGTATCAGGTCTTATTTTTCATAGTTTTCTACACAATAAGGAAGTTAGCCAAACCTTATTTGGAAAAGAAAAAGTAAATAGAAAAATATTATTACCAACTATTCAACAGTCCATTGTATCCTTCACAATTTATAGACTTAGGTTCAGGTTTTACTTTGACCTACTATATTTAGTGTACAATGACAGATTACTATCAACATCATGGGTGCACTTTTGCTTTTACCTCCAAATAAAGTGGTTTAGATAATTGGGCTTAACTGCTGGCTTCTTTACAACCTGCCTGAACATCTGAGTGCTTGTGTTTTTTGCCCTGTCAGACTTCAATGTAGTTAATGTCACCATTTTCTCACATCTCAGCAATAACTTTTAGCCCAGTGGTATCAGTACCATTGAAGATGATGGCCAAACTGCAAAAAGACATCTCAAGTTGCAATAAACCAGAAGTTTTCTCAAATTTAGAAACTAAATCCTGCAGACATGGAAATAATAAGGCACTTTCCAGCCAACCAGAATGTCATATTCTGCCTTGACATTTACAGAATACATTACCACAGTCTGTAAAGTATAATAAAATGCAACACAATACAATACAATACATTGCATTAAAACACTATTGTATGAGACCAGGGTTGCAAAATTAGTTTTTTGGTCCTAAAGAGACAGAATTTACTGATGAGTCACTGGCACTGCACTGGTAAAAGCAAAGACAGCAGGATAGCAAACATCATGACAAAAGCAAAAAGTACACAAAGGAGGCAAAGTTCACACAAACAGATGCATTCCCAGAACAGCAGACTTCTGCAGTTTGTTACCAGAGTCCCTTGTCTCTTCTTTTCAGATTCCCCTTGTAAAGCAGAGCTGTCCAGTATCAACAAAAAGCAAGCAGGGAAGAAGCTCCTTGGTGAGACACACACGCTCACACGCACCGATGCACAAATACACACACACAAACGAGCGCTACCCTGAGTCATTGTGCCTGTCTCTGTGTTTTGGCTTGTGCGTGTAGGTCAGTATCTGCCGTCCTGTGATGAGGAAGGCTACTACCGGTCCCACCAGTGTCACAGCAGCAGCGGACAGTGCTGGTGTGTGGATCGCTATGGCAACGAGGTGGCTGGTTCACGCACCCATGGTCCTGCAGACTGCGGTAGGCAAAACACTGAGAACAGGGAGTCAAGTTTATGTGTTTGTGTAAAAGAACAAAGAGATGCAAGGTGATGTGCAGTTAAAGCATGATGGAGGAAAATATTTAATGATAATAGTGTCAACACAATTTTTTTTTTTTTTTTGGGTTTAATTTCTGTGTGTAGGTGTGATTTTGGAGTCCTCTGGAGACCTCGGCAGTGGAGACTCACTCTTCACTGATGATGATGAAGATTCATTTGTCCTCAACGACCAGACTGGGATGGACGACGAGGATGACGAAGATGAGGATGACGATTACGACAACGACGAATATCTGTCGTAATTAAAAAAAAAAAAAAAGAAAACAAAAAAGAGAAAAAAGAGAAAACTGTTTGTTTGGTCAAACTGCACGTTTCTAGGTGACTCCCCAGGCAGATACTTAATCGTACTAACAGCCTATGGACTCCTCTCTGTGTATTGTTTGTTCATAAGTAAAAAAAAAAAAAAACAAGAAAAAAAAAACAATATTCCTGGCAAACGTTTATGATTTCTCTTTCTGTCTAAGTATAAAATATGATTGGTTAATGGCACTTGTTCACTTGTGTGTCAGCCAAACAGAGAATATGACAAGGACTATTCGACAACCAATCCAGTGCTCTGGATTTGGTTACTTGTGCAAAACCTCTCCCTTCATTGGACAGTCCATGTCTTCTAGTGTGTCCTGTCCTTGTGCAGCACTCAGATGCCTGACTGTGTTGATGCCTGAGGCGCGATGTTAAAGAGATTTCCCCTTATTCATTCCTTCATCCTCTTCTTCTCCTCCCCCCTACCCATTTACTCCTTATCAAATGTTCCTGTGTATAGGTGGGAAGCTGATGATGTAGATAAGAGAATATTGCACTCTTTAGGTTTCTTTTGATCTTGATTTGTAACTGTGACTGTAACTGTGTGGAAAAACAAGATAAGAGTTAGACATGCTTCATTAGGAGAATCAAGGCAAAAAAAAAAGCAAAAAACAAAAAAAAAGTGTGAAGACATGACACAGAACCGACATGCTAGCTGTTTTCACTGAGACACAAATCAAGTCAAATCATCTCAAAAGGCTCAGCAACAAGGAAAGACAAATTACTGCATGGTCGGTGGTGTTAGGGGAAAAATGTTATTATTATCTATTTTTCTAATCCATTGCTGGATGAATACAGAAGATGAAACAGATTTGTCGTAGCATGTCTAATACTGTGTGATGTTGTTTCAGTCTGTAGAACCAGAGGCTAAACCTTTGTGGAACTCAAAACATAAAGGAACTTGAGGTCGAACATTTCCCTCAAGCTTGTACAGATGAAACTACACTTATATAGTCAGAAACTGCTTAAGCCACAAATCTCTCTGATTAAAATGTTTACTGACCTTTAAATATGACAGTGAGCTCAAAGAAAGCCTCATCAGAGTTCAGAAAAAGACATGCTGTTTTTAAATTTTTCAGATACAAGTCTTGGGCTTGATGTGATTTGAGCACACAGTAACAGAACAAATCTCTTGCACAGTAATAAAACCACAGAGCCATGCAGACCTGTTGATAATGTCTGGCAGGGGATAAAGGGTAAGGTGTGCCTTGTACTGGTAAGGACAGATGGCAGTAGTAGTTGGAGAAGCATGCTTACCGGTCTGACTTAAGCTCATCATCACACTGCATAAGAGTGGCTTTACTGTCAAGCTCAGATACTAGTTGAGGGTTTGGTATGGCTTGGCTTTTGGGTCTCACTTATGATGGTGTTACATAGGCCATATTTCAGATTGTTTGAGTTGTTACTTAGGATAGCTAGAATGTAGAGAAGCACAGAGATACTTAGCAGTTAAGTAAACACTTAGATTCTGCTGGATTTGAAAATGTTTTATATATTAGTACACTGGCTAGAAGAAGCTTTGGTTTAGACAGCTTTATATGAAAAAAGATGATCATCTTACAGTGTTTTGCTTTTATGTTGTTTCAAAGGCTTGATTTGTACCCGACCTGCTCTAACTACTTATAGTGTATATCTGCCAGGGTTGAAAACTGAAACTGATCCCAGATTTGTGTATTCTTGATAAGTCCTGTGACTGGTTATGCAGACCTGGGACCTGCTGTACTATATTAATTTTCAATTAATAATCTGCCGTCTGGCTTCATTTTAAATCAAACATCTGTTGAAATTCCATGTTAAGACCTGAAAAGTGCCATTTAAATGTCCAATAGTCCTTTTATCATTATTATCACTGTTGTTTTATTTTATTTCTTTTTGCTCCCATCGTTCCTTTTAACTTGGAATTTCAATTCACTTTACGAACTGGAAAACATTTCAGTCTTAAAGTGTGCTGTTTCATGAGTGTGATGACATGCAAATCATTTTAATGACCTCAGACACTGTAGCCACTCTCAACCAATCACACACTGTCATCACAGCTCTGATAGTGTTTAAAAGTTATGATACAGATGCATTTTTTACAGTGTATGTATGATTTGCTGAAATAAAAGCTATATTGACCAATGTTTGCTTGAGTGTATTGTCAGCGTGTGTTACTTGGAGGACAGAATCCATGCAGAAAACCCTTCTTTCTGCATGATCACATTTCTGCTCCACACTGAATGTTTAAGGTCTCTATGTGCTCATATTTAGGAATAGACAGAAAAGTTGCAGGGGATTCTGTGTGATAAAAGTTGAAGCATGTCCTTGTCTTCCATTTTAAGGTGTACAGCTGTTGTTCAGGTGTATAATTAGTTCTTAAGATGAAATGAAACATCTGCCATAAGTGGAAGTTGAAAGTGTTTATGCATGACTTCAATTTAAAAAGACAGAAAGCTGACAGTGGTCAGGAGTGACAAACTCTGCTTGTTTGTAGGAAATGAGTTCTGTGTGCAAGAACATTAATGCATTATGTAGGAGAAGAACAGGTGAATATTTTATGAGTTACTGTCACACCCACACCATACGCCATACATGCATGCATACGCACAGCACATGGGAGCACACGTAAACACATGTAGATCAAAACACATACACAAAATGAATTAGTACAGGAAAAAGGCACACTCACTGACCTGGAAAAATTTGTTTCCCTTTTTTCATTGTGAGAACCACAGTTTTTCTTTTCTCACATCCAGTCTGGTGTGAGCAGGCTGCAGGAATTCACACAATGCGTAAATATGTGTGTAAGTGTGCGCGTGTATGTGTGTGTTGGCAAAAGGACCTGTCAGCAGCTCCAGCTGGGGAAGTCACTGGGTAAATATCAAATCCTCCACCCTGTATGTGCTGACCATGAAAGAAATGTGGAGAGATACCATCTCCATTGGCTAATTTCCACACAGTGGAGCCTGTTGCTGGAGACAGTCCAACAATAAAAAGTGATCTGCTAGTGTATGGGGAGACAGAATGACTGAGCACTGATGGGAAATGCCTCAAATTGCAGGAAGCACTTTTGATGTTCGGAAATCAGGTTTCTTGGATAAGCAGTTCTCTGTGACGCAGGTTCTTTTATAACTTCCAAACTCTTGTGGATGATGAGGTATTGTTATGGTGTCACCTACCATGTGTGTGCTATTAGACATAATAATGCATACTGGTTGGGTGTTTACTTCCTCTGATAATGACGATTATGATCCCTGTCATTGCTCTCTATTGTTTTTTTTTTTTTTTAAACTGCTTAACTCTTAGTTTGCACATTAGAAGCAGCGGTGAGGGCTCGTTTTTATTGTACATGTCTTGTTTGTGTACTAAATGTAAGCACCGTCAAAAAAGTCTGAGCTGAGCTTCCAGGGTAAGCTGCTGAGGAGGCAGTATGGCTTACCTTAATGGTCAAGTCGCTGTTGGTCAATACACACTTTGGCACACGCACACACACGCGCACACACACACACACACACACACACACACACACACACACACACAGTGGGCTCATGTTACTGTGCCTGAGTCAGCGCAAACAATAGACATCCATATAGCTGGGGGACAGGACAGGTTTAGTGGTTGTGAACTATTTACCAGTTGAATCAGAGCTTTAGAGCTTCTGTCAAGAAGCAAATGATTATTTCAAACGTTTCCTGTGCCCAGAACACCATAGGATGATATACAGTAAGAATTTTCCAAATCAATAAATAATATGCACATTCCTGCAGATTTTCCTGCAGATACTTTATGTTGTAAGTAAAAAAAATATATTCTGAAAAACCCCCAAAGTCCAAAATACAGTGGCATTTCAAGAAACCTAATCTCTGTTGTCTTGTTTCAAAATATATATAAAATCTTAGAGGATGTGGCTTTCATAAGAAATGAAAGGCAACTGATTTGGCTCCCTAAATACTGGCCATTAACTCACAAATGTCTGCCTGCTTTGTTCACTATAGTAACTGTCATTAAGTGAAAGAGTTTCAAAATATAAAAGAAATGTCCCATTCATTTTGCCGCTTCCTGCTGAGGTGGACTCTAGCAAAACATGTTTTCCTGTCTTTAAGTCCAATGACAAAAGGTTTCCAGGAGTGGTTAGTGTTCTGTAAGTACTACAGAAATCACTTAGGTGTGACTCACTACCAGCCATCGAGCTGTTTTCCTCTGGATTCCTGAGTTTTATGGAGGCAGACAGCAGTGCGCTGAGAGAGCTTTCCCATCAATAACCTCTAACTGCTTAGTGGCTTGATTCTTGCCTGGTCAATGGTGGATTGGAAAGAAACAGGAGGGGGTGAGGCAGTAATCTGTACATTAGTAGAATGAGGATTCACTCACGGGAAAACAGATTTATGGCGGACAAGACTACCTCCAGGGTGATCATAAACATTTCTGATCCACAAGGTAACTTCAGTGATATTGAAGGAAAATAACCCTTCCTTCTATAAGCTGTATTTACTTCAGAATATGTTCACATACTTTAACAGCTACAAAAAAATGTCCAACTGCCTGTGTACATGGAAATAAATTACATTTAAAATATATGACAAAACATACTACAAAAAAAAAAAAAAAAAAATACTGAAGAGATACCAGCAAAAATATAGCTATTGTCACCACTGCAGAGTACACTACATACATGAAATATGGAAAATGTCCAAAAAGTGATAAGAAATCAAAATGTTAATGTAATTATTTCCCATATGTGGATTCAGAGAACCCTAAACTTATTAGTCCTATTATAAGGCTATAATGTCATTTTGTTCTCATTATTTTTGAAGGGCATGACAACCACAGTGGAAATGTCATTCATTTTTGAGGATTTGCTGCCCCCAGGTGTTTGAAGTAAGACTCTACAGCTGAATATTTGGAGCAGCAACAACTTGCCCTTATCCTATCAATGCCACTGCTTCATTGTGCGACAGATGTTCTCAGCGGATTTCTGTTGTCTCTATATGTGTTTGTGCGTTTGAGGAGGATTTTAAGCTGAGGTAAATCTCTAAGGTAAATATGTTACGTTTTGTGATAAGGTTTAACTAATAGCCTCTAATGAAAGTCTGATGACAGGAAACACTGCATGACAACATTATGTTTGAACGATTCTCTGCAGGCTTTTATAAATGTGGGGTAAAGGTCAAACAATAAAAATTATTTGTTTTATTTAAGTATAAAATTTAATAAGTAAGAAACAACTTGAACAGCCTTTGACAAAACACAGTTAGCGATCCATGTCAAAATGTACACTGAACCTTTCAAACCACAGCTAACACTGATAAAAAACTAAAAGCCAACATGTTAAACCATGTTAAATCATACATATTATCGTTTAAAATGTAATAAAAGGGAAAACTCAGTAATAAAAGAAAAAAGATAAAACTATCAAATCCATCTTAATAATGAAACACAAAACCAAATGAGTTTTTGCTATAAAACTATTAGTGTCAAACTTTAAATTGCAATCCCTCTTTGTCAAAAATAATTCAACTCAATGCATCTTTCACTGAAACAGTGTAAAGCTTCTTTATATAAGGTATATATAAGGTATCGTTATCTTACTTATGTCCTTGGTGAGATGTGTTGGTAAACTCTGAGTTAATCTTTAGAGAATTTTTAGTGGTTTTGGCAGTCTTTCTGACACTTGATCAAGCTAAAGTCCCCCCACGTGCCTGCAAGACAAAAAATATATATATATTTTTATTTTAAATTTATTTGTTCTGAATGTGATAACACATGAACCCAACCAGGTGGTGTAATTTTGCAGCATCTCACTTCACAAGTTTGTTCTTTATTTGCTTTCCAAATGGACTGAAACAGTTTATACACAGTAAACTGATAAGACTAAAAAGATTTTCCAACTCACCATGGACTTCATCTCCCGTCCATCTCCATCATCCGGCTTGTACCGACCCAGTTTTTTGCTGTTCTCAACAAATTCCTGGGGAGAACAGTGTCATAGAATCATTATTTTACTTGCTGTTCTTGTAAATTGTTAAAGAATGAGAAAACATTAGGGCCTGAGCCAAAAATGCTTCTTAAAGATCACAAATCCAAGAAAACCAAATTGTAGGATTGAACTGATAAGAAATGCTTTGAAAAGAGTCAATAAGACCCCACATACACACGCTATGCTCTCACCATTAAGGCCTTGTCCATGTAGTACTCCCGTCCAGGACTGCCATCATTATACTTTGTGTCCACAGCAAAGCAGAGGAAGAGGACATCAACCACATTCTCAAACACAGAAAGGAAGCAGTGGGCCACCAGGAAGGCAAACAGACAGACGATGAGGAGAGGCAGCACCCACACTGTGTAGTCCCTCTGGTAGTTCAGAGCCAGGACGCCGGCAAAAGCTGTACAGGAGACTATAAGCACCTGAGGGTGCAGATTTAAGGCGGGTTAGAAAACATTAAAATCTGTTTGGTTTGAGGAAGTATCTCACATTAAAAAATTCCAAAGTTGTTTCAATGCAAGAATGTATGTCTCTGAGTGGTACCTTTCCCAAGAAGAGGACAAAGTCGCCCACAGTGTTTATGGCGGCCACTCGGAGAGCATTCTCCACCAAGATAAGGAAAGCGTCGCGGGCTGAGGTGCAGAAGTTGGTGCTGTTGATGGCTGTCGCAGTGTAAGCATTCTGAAATGATATGATACAGTCATGTTTACCATAGATGCTTGGGATCTTGTATCTACTGTATACTTGATTTTCTTCCTTCACCAAAACGAGATTACTTGCCTGATTCAAGTACGCTAAACACTTCTCAAGACACCACAAACAGCAGACACAGGCTTTCAGCATGCAGCGAGCACAGGCGTTTTCCTGTGAGAAATGAAGAAATGTACAGGTTACCTTAACAGCAGTGTATGTACATATATATGAAAAATGCCAGAAATGGTAGTAATAGTTTTACAGCTAACCTTTCCTTTGAGCTGGCTGTGAATGTACGTTAGGATGAGACGAGGGATCTTAACAAGCGTGATGATGAAGGAGCCTTTGGCCAGAGTACCCAGGTGGTAGCGGATGGTACGTGCCATTGAAGAAAGGATGGGAGTCGCTGGTAACTGGGACTTGTTCCTTAAGTTAATCAGATACAAGCAGAAGACATAATTGAAATTATATAGCCTAAAAACTAAAATGATCAAAATTCTGAATTTTTTAAAATGTATTTATTATATTTATTTGCTAATTCGCAAAATTAGCAAATACATTACATCTTCCATGTGGTAAAATACAAATTATTTTACTGTTACTCTTTTCATACCTTGTGAAATAGTAGGTGACCACAGCTCCAGCAATGGTCATCTGCTGGAAGGCAAGAATGAACTCACTGATCCAGATGAGACCCACAGCGTGATACCACACCAAGTACTGAAGAGGTCCCTGCATTTGATATTCAACCGTGCCTGTAGAGTTGTTCTTTATCGGTGTCCCTGTGAGGTCAATACGAGAGAGAGAGAGTTTGGACATGAATATTTTTTATGCATTTAAGCCCCTCTGCATTTCCTAGATATTTTAACGCCTTCTACCTCGAAATAAGAGCAATAAATCGTACCTGACTGACTTGTATTTGTAATGCTTGCATGTCTGCATCATATATTGATTATGCAGAGACACTAAACACTCACCTCTATCACTTAGTATTGCTGTGACCACTGACCCTCATTTCTTGCTGTTTCTCAACAGACAACTCAACTGCTCTATTAAAAGGCAGAAAATGTCCCCCAAAAAGTCATTAAAACAAAAAACTGGGCCCAAAATGAACTGGGTACTAACTGTCTGAGACACATCCAAAATATACCATGTTACATAAATTCTCTATTTATACTTGTCAACACTTCTTCAAAATCACATTGTGCAACATCTCCTCTCTGAACAGCTGCAAAATCTTTGTCTTCACACTTCTGAAGAGAAGGAGGTACTAAGACGAGAGTTCACACTGAGTCAGTAATGTACAATTTCACTGCAGCTGCAGTTGTAATCATTAATATTTACCCTTTTCCACACTTACAGCAATTTAGACTGAAAAATAATGAACATGAAGGAAGAAAATGTGATGTTGTGACTTCCCTTGTTGCTGGCCTGCTATTTAAGTAGTACTCTGGTAGAATTAAAAATCAGCTGCAGAAAAGAGAAGTGGGAGATGAAGAGAGAAGCGGTTCTTTGACTCCATCCTCCCACATCACGAGACTGGCACAAGATTCCAGATGTGGGAGTTTGGTCATGCCACAAAACCAGGACAAAATGTCACAAGTAACTTAATATTCTTCTTGTTTGGGAAATGGTATCACTATCACACATCTGATGCTAACAACTAGTCCGTGTGCTGCACTGAAAATTAAAAACTAGTCTGAAACAAGTATGCAGCAACAAAAGCACTGTTGTGAATGAAGTTCTGACAAGCATCCACATAAATTAACTACCAGCACTGGATTGCTCCACCAGTATTTGTTCTAACCTGCAGTCCCCAGGAAGAGAAGCACAGTGATCCAGTAGACCCAGAAGAGCATAAGGCAGAGGAAGGTCCAGAACGGCTGTAGGGCCAGCAGGGGAAGATGGATGAACACTTTACCCGCCACATGGAACAAGGAGATCGTAAGGGCCACACGTTTCCTCATAAAGAACATCACCAAGAGAAGAACTACCTGAAAGTTTACACAAGAGTTTTCTAGTAAGCTATTATAATCACTCAACTGAGCGGTGGAATTAGATAAATCAAAACAAGTACACCTTTTCTGTCAAAGCAGGAAAGAATTCGACACGAAATCCTGTTGAGTACTTTGTGAAACAATGAAAAAAAGTGCTTCATTTACGTACCAAAAACACGTCGGACACATCAGACATACCGTGAAAATCGTAGCACCAATTGCATACACCATCAGGGCCTTGACGTTGTCTGCAGCCACTTCCTTCCCAAAAGCTGATGTGGTGTTATTCATCATGGCATTCCTATGGTCAGCGTACAGCCACCAAAGGACACCTGTCCCACCTGCCAAAAGACAAATTCTTGGCTTACATCAGCATGATGCAAATACGACTGCCAGAATAAAGCATGAAAATATTTAAAAATGTCAAAAAGAATTACATGGCGAAGCGTACGAGAGCTAAAAATTCAGAAGGTTATGTTCAAAAGTTACCTATAGAGCCAACGATGACCAGAACCGTTAGAATCCACACCAGCACTTTGGAGATGTAACGAATGACGACCATCATGATCAGGGACAGGACTGCATCATAGAAAAAAAAACACAAAAAAAAACAAAACACACAGGGCATCGTAAGTATACAGAACACTGGTAGCATGGAAAATGTTCCTACAAGAAGCAGAAAAGTGCTGATTTTATGGCATCTGTTCATTGTAAGGTTTGATAAAACAACGCATTATCTGCAACATAAATAAAACACAATACCTACATCTATGCAGTTGATCTCAATATCAGTGGCTGTGCTTTATTTAAACAGTAGAATATGAAGCTGAGAAAGACAAAAGCCCAGACATCTGATGAATGGAAAGACTGTCCTCTTATAAATCACGCAGCCTTGATATCTAACAAGGATCAAATAGTTGAGATGAAAACTGTCTAAAACTGATTTAGGATCAGTTTTGTCTTTTATGCTGTACCAATGAGAGGAGTTAGAGCAGCCCTTAAATTAGTGCCCGCGGGCTAAACTTCAGCGGATACAATGGTGTAACCACTCAGACATTTCCTGTTATTATTTTGACAAAAATAGCTTCTCTTCCAACAGCTGCCTTCCTACTAAATCCTCCTGAGCAATTAAAGCTGTACTGTGGGAGCAGCAGAAAAATTACAACAAAAAAAAAAAAGCCCCCAAAACATTCAAGTGGTTTCTCATAGGATAAAAGTAATTCATTATTCATCAAAGATATCCATGTGCAAATGCTAAGCCAGACAAAACTGTGTGTTATACCTAAAGCCAGAAGACAAAGGCCCATGATGATCTCCTTGCTGGCCATTACCCCAGCAATGACCCGGCGCAGCACAGTGTTGTCACTGACGAATGTGATGAAAGCCTGAGCAAATTCAGCATAGCAACTGATATCCACAGGAATACAGCGGTGGAGCAGCGGGACAGCCATACTGCAAACATGAAAAAGATTAAGAACAGGGGTTCATTTATTTTAAATGAGCAGTGGAAACTTGAAGACTTGAAGCATGAGACTAAAGACTCAAACTATCTATACTTTTATTTATTTGGTCCTTTTTTTCCTGGGACTTGACTGAATGGATGGACTTATGGACAATTTTAAAAATGGAAAACACAGCAATGCTGAAAATACAGCAGTTTCCTCTATAAACACCAGAGATATAAACATCTCTGTCAGTTCCTGTTCTGGTCCAAACATATTTTGCCCATATCAGCGTCACTAAACCCTTGACAAGCTCTAAGTGGATGTGCCCTTTTCCAGGCAGTAATGCTGACATTAAAAACAGTGGAGAAAAACTGATGTAGTAACTGTCCTCTTCATATTTTAATTGTCTTGTTAATATTTTACTAAAAGATATACTTGATTACCTTCGTGAAACAGGGAGTTTGGGACATTTAGTGAATCTCTCTGAATGGCTTGTGTATCTTGTAGCAGAAATATCATAGGAGCAGAGATGAGAGCCTAGTAACAGGAAACCAAAAAAATTAGGTAACATGTTCAGTTTCAGTGATATTGAATAATATTAATTATATATAAATATAAATATAAATATATATAATTTATGTCCAACATTCGCTATAAATGCACACCACGCTCCCTATTATCTGAAACATTTTTTTCACTTGTGCAGTTTTCTCACCGTTACTCAGAGCAAATTTCTTTAAATCGCTGTGTGTCTTCAGTTCAGTAGTGGGGCATTTGGAGACACATAGGGCAATGGACTTGATCCTCCTGTTAATGAGGTCAAGGTTGCAAGGATCTAGAAAGAAAACATACCTGAGGGGAAGAAAAATTGCAATTTCAGGTTTCTTAGCTCTTAAGTATAAAGCGCTGCTACACCCTTCCCTCCAAAACAAGCACCCCGCCCCCCCTTGCTGAAAATATCGGTATATTTTGTTATTACTATGTCCACTGGGACTGTTCTGTCTGGGCAGAAAATGAAAGATGTTGACATTTGCTACCCTGTAACACAGATCCTTCTTTGTAGCAGAAACGCCTTTTACTCAAAGCCACCATGGGCAATCAGCCCATCAATAAAGCATGACCCTTTGTTTCAGTAGAACTGGGCCTGCAGGCTGATGGAAAGCTACTGCCCAAAAAGGGGGAGCACAAGCAAAGATTCCTCATATAAATTATGACAAGCAGAATTTGTGACATTTCTCTTCAGATGATAAGTATATCACATTTACCTAGACATTTTTTAGGGAGAAATTATTTTTAAAAAAGAGATGTGCTCTTAAACTATGCGATTCATTCAAATATATGAAGATCTCAGGCAGCAGAACACAGTGCAATGATGGGTCAGTGTAGCTCTGTGTGGGTGATAATAATCTGAGTTAACTCTGACTGATGACATTCAGTTTATGCAAATTAAGCTGCTTGAACAGACAAAACTTCAAACTGTCCCGGACGGAGAAAGCACTGAGAATTCTGCTCAACACGCTACAACACTTGTCTGGTATGTCTTCTGTTCACAACTTCTACAACTTTTGTGTGATACTGAATTACTGCACTGCTATTCGGAACGTGTCATTTTCAGGCAAGCGGAAGTAGGTCATGGTCTGGACAGCTCAACCTTGTCAACTATGTAAGCCAGAACAGGAGGTAAACTTAAGTGTTTACAAATGCATCAACTGCTTGTGCTTCGCAAATTAGATTAGGATTACATGATGCAATCCTTGCATGTACACATGTAATACTGAATGACTTCTTCTGTGCCACCAACACTCAAATACAAGGGGGCAAAAGAGGTCTCGACGTGCCTACCTTGATGTGATAAATCTATAACTGAATTATCTGTCATTGCAATCGATCTAATCAGGAAAACAGAGCAGATGAAAATACATAAGGGACATTTAAAGGATTTGACAATTTAAGTTAAGTGTGTCTTGATCTATAATAACTCATTTCATTCAAAATAAAAAAGAAATTAAGCTTACATAAATAAACTCTGATGTTTCACGTTAAGTCATTTTTCAATAATCCGACTAACTTGTTTGCTGTCATGTCCTGGCCACTGAGCGGTACTCCCTCGATCTTGGTGTTATTCTGACCGCAGGTGTTGCCATAACTGTCATATCCTGAGATAAGCCTGGAGGCAGCTCCTGTGGCGACGGGATAGCCACAAATACACGCCTGCAGATGACACAGATTAGAGGAGGCAATGTTAACTGTCTGCATGAAATATAAAGATATCATGCACTAATAAGCAAGTACTGTAAGCATGTAAGAGACAAAGATACACACACTACACTTTATTGGGTATCACTAAAACTAAAACTTGCTGTACCCAATAAACTGCCTGTAATATTAAACAGTAATACAATTATTCCTCCTGTTTAAGAGAGATTTAGTGATGTTTGATGAATGCTCCTGTTTTTCTTAACGTCTCTTTTATCATTATGTATTGTACTTACATTACTGTCTTTTCTTGAGTATTTTGTACGTTACTTGTAATCTGTCTGTGCTAAAATTATAAATAAGATTGCCGATTTTTACACTTTCTTCACTTTTTTTATGGCTTGTTTTGGTTTTGGTTTTGTATTTGCAGGGCACCATTGTGAATGAGAGCTTTGTTCTCAATTGGTATTCCCTGAATAAATAACTAATGGATGCTGATTCTACTTTGTGTTAATTTTGAAGGCAGTAGTTTTGTGGTGCTGTATAACTGTACTGGGTTATACTGAGCGCAATCCAATACAGTTCTACCCTCACTGATATAAATGGGGTGGACTAAATATTAAAAACACCCCTCAGTGTAACGCAAAACAAGTCAGTAGCTACAAAGCATGCTCCAAAATGACCAGAGTTGAATCTACAGCACTCTAAAGCAGATTACACACACACACACACACACACACACACACACACACAAAAACGCCTGTTACAATATTCATGAAGATAAGTTTTAAAGCATGGCTGGTGTATTCGACTGCATTTAACTATACTTAATGCAACTAAAGTCTTACCATTCCAATACAAAACAGTATGAATATGATGAGCCATGGGATATCCGTGCAGTGGCGCTCCTCCAGCGGTTTCCATTCACGTTTTCTCTGCCAAGGCATAAATAACAGACTTGAGAGGTTATCCTCCTCGCTTCTGTTTATGTTGGGACTGCGGTGCAGTGGCGACCCTGCTGTTCCAGAAATTCAGCTGACAAACAAGCTATTGTATTGTTGCTGTAAAACAAGCGGCCGCTGCTGATGGAGAAGTGACGTTAGCGCTGCGTACGCCGAGCGAAGCTCGTCCGTTTCAAAGTTTTGAAGTGCAGCCATAACTTCTAACATATCTTTATGTCTAACTTACCTCCGTGCTGCCACAACATCCCATTGTCAACTACGCGAGAACACAACTTCAGCTAAACAAAAAACAAAACTTTAAAGGCGTTTTCGTCGGTCAAACTTTTTCAGCTCATTTCACTCCTGTATTTCTCCTTGCCCGTATCTTCTCTGTTTTTCTCTATGACGCAAGGACGCAAATACACACTTTTATTTAAGTCTTCTTCACTTCATTGGCAAACGCCCATTTTAAGAACGTCCCCTGTCTGCAGGTGAACACGGAAGGCGTCAAATTTCTTATGCTGCCTTCACTGGCACTCAGGAAAAAATTCTATTAAGTGAGCTGGCTGAGGAAATCGCATCAACACAGCTGGAACATTAGCAGCCGTCGAATCATAATTAAAAAAAAAAAAACATTCATCAAAGTTTAATAATTTTTTTTAAATAATGTTTGTTTTTGCCAGTTGGATAGCACTGCACTGCACTTTTTTCAAAGGTTATATGTTTAGAATTATAGGTTTACTTTTCGTAGAAGCAGCAGTATTTTCCTCATTCTAGTTTCCCATGAAAACGGAAGTCCATGTAGGATTTAGAAAGTTACAATGGGTCATGAACGTAACACAGTGGTCAGTACACTGACTGGTAGTAGTTGGGACGCACGTGTAGAATTTGGCGCCGTTTGCTGGAGTAAAGAAGTAACTGCCAACTGTGAAGACTTCTTTAATTCACAGCTGTTTACAGACTTGTCGCTTAATGGCAGAAAACGAAGCTTTAAAGCGACTGCTAAATTGACTGAAATGAACCCAACTCAGGACCAATTGTGCCACCTCGCGGCTGCCATATTGAACCCATAAAGGTGAGTAATGTTGAGCTAGTTTAGCTCAGGTAGTGATTTTTTTTTTTTTGTCCAGCTTCACACCGTGTTAGCAGCTGAATCTCATTAAGATGGCTGTATAATAAGTTTCAGTGGAACAAACTCAGAGGGCCAAGCCGTTTAGGTCACCTTTAGCGTATATTTCTGCATTTTTTTCTTTTCAGCCTGTTAATTTGGCTGACGGTGTGCTCTAAATAACCTAGCTACAGGTTAAAAATGTAAAATACATCTAAAAGATAAGGTTACTTATCTTCATTTAGCATATCTTAGTTTATCTAGCATATGGTGACTTACCTAATCTTAGTGTGCTCTTCATCTTATTCTTTCTTTTTTCATTGTGCTGCATCACCTAGTCAAATTCTTCTGTACACAATACCTATGGCGAGGGAGGCCATTCTGGTTCATACGCATCAGCTCCACACATTGATAAATATGAGATTTTGTCGCCCCCGTCAGTCTGTGTCAAGTTATTACAACCCATTTTTTTCCATCACATGCTAATTTACTTATTAATTACAGGCTGTCCTATGTAGGCCTGCTGCTGGGGGACTATGGGACTTGCTCAGAGACACTTGAGCTGGAATGTATGCTGCTGACAAAAAGACTGCCCCTCCAGCTGAAAGACCGTCTCATCGCTCACTGTGCAACCGAACCGCATGTGGTAGGAGCATTCCAGAGGCACACGTATTTAAAAGTAAGCAAAGGCAAAGGGTAATTATTTAGTTTCTTAGGTGAATCCTGTTTATGTGTTGCATCTTTTTATTTCTGAAAGATCCCCCCTTGTGTGTCATTACTTCTTATGAACAGCATTTCTTTTACCCTGGATAACCTTGATCTGTGTTCTTGGACTTTTTAAAAAAACTTCCAAGTCACGGCTGATAACTAGATTCTGATCTTTGAAGTAGCATCTTTTCAGGGGCATATCACCTCTCCCTGCTGTTTTTCCGGACGATTCTTATCCTCATATTGAAGGTGACCTGACCCGTGCTCTTCCTGAACAGGCTGGAATGTCAAAGAGTTTCCTGCAGAAGGGTTGACTTGCGTCTTATTTTCCTTGGGCCTTTATTGCATAAATGTTTCTACTGCACTGCGTAGAAGACCGGAAGGGAAGGTAAATATTTAACTGTGGCAGTGTCATCCACTCTATGTAGGTACGGTTTTTCAGTTATGCTTTTGAAAATGCGTTCGTAGACCTTATACTTAATAATTTTGTACATTGTATTTCAGACAGACACACACACGTTTTCCTCATACCTGATAAAAGCTTGTATTGTGTCAGTGTAGGTTAAAACTAACTAAGGTTAAAACCAAGAGTAAGGAAATACGGATCTTGCAGGACCAGAACATGTGATGCGCAGCTGATTATGAATGCATGTACGTGAGAGAACAAGCGCAGATGTTGGGAGGTTACATTTGGAACGAAAATACAAATGAACATGGAGCGGAAACATAACTGTTCAGAGGTCCCTCTCATCAAATGATGAAACAGCTCCTGGACGCGCATCTCCTGACTCTTGGTCTCAAGTATTTCCTGCTGATGCTGCTGTGGCAACGGTGTCCAAGGACAACACATTTTTCTGGATCTCTATTGGAAGAGTCAATGCCAGCACAGCATATGTTCAGCAGAATCTTGGGTGGGGGGGTTGGAGTACGTCACTATCCTGGCCCTCACACGGTCTGGTCCAAACTCAAGAATCATTCCTCATAAACAACAAGACAGGAGGATAAATATTATTTGTCTATGTCCTCAGATACTTTTAAGATTTAAGCCGTTAGAAAATGTCCAGCTTTGGAGGATGTGATGAATTCCAAAAGGAAAATGTTGTGGAGTTTCTTCATACCACCTACTTCTTTTTTCTTTTGCAAAAATTGATGGAAGGGCTGGCGATGAATGAAGCACTTTTCAGTGTCACAGTAGGTTCTTTGTGAATCACTTGACCTTTGCTAAAACAGACAGTGCATCTTCCAATATGAGCCAATGAAATCAAATACTGACTGTTTTTTCCTCATTCATGTGGCTTTGCTGAGGAAAAGTAGTGTTGTTTAGTGGTGCCTAAATAAGCAGCACAAATCTGAATCAGAGTTTCGATATTAATGTAAGGTTCAGTCTTCAAACTAAGTGTGCATTCCTGCAGACGTTTTAAGGCTACAGAAGTGTGAGAATGTGCTCAGGTGCAGGTGGTTGTGGAGGGTGCAGGGTTATGGGCCATGTGTTTAAGCCAGAGTACACAAATGTAATCCAGCTGTTGTTGCCAACTAGCCGTGGCCAACTAGCCGTGGCCTGATCCATAAGGAAGTGTCTGTCTGAGGTGCTTGTAGATTGTGTGAGCAGAATTTACTTTCACATCATATCCCTGACTCTAACACACAACCACTTCTATTTTTTTGGTCCTTACTGGGATGTAATTTCTGCTGTAACAGTATGTTACAGGTTTGACCAAATGCTGTCCAACAGGGACTGTGACTGATGTTTGTCTTGGGATATTTGTTTTCTAGTAAGAGCAGTGCCTTCGAAAGTGGAAATGGGACACTGCTGGTCACTGAGGCCTTTAAACCAGGTAAGACTTCTAAAAACAAAGAGAACAGATGGTACACAGTCAACACTGACTCTGTGTGTGAGACAGTATTTTCCATTGTCATCATAAAAATATATGGTCCAAATGAGAAAAAGCTGTATCATCTTATTTGACAAACCTAATGACATGTTACAGTATCCTACAACAGTTACACACACACAGCCATACACACAATCATACACACAGATATATTGTACTCCCTTGTGTCATGCACACATACACACACACAGACCCTCTCACAACAAGATTAGATAGATTATTTTAGCATGCTATGCTCCGTATCCTCAATAACTTGTACTTCCTGTTCCCACGGTAACAGTCACACTATAACCCACAATCAGGGGCCAAGGACCCCCT
This sequence comes from Toxotes jaculatrix, assembly GCF_017976425.1. Classification (NCBI taxonomy): domain Eukaryota; kingdom Metazoa; phylum Chordata; class Actinopteri; family Toxotidae; genus Toxotes; species Toxotes jaculatrix. The sequence goes on from NC_054397.1 coordinate 12,229,343, forward strand.
CGGTTTCTCCCACGATGACTCCTTGCATTTAGACCCACATGAGCAAAGCGAGTTAAAATCAACAGATGATTGAGGACAATTTTTTAATTAAGACAGCAATGCAGCCCGCAACTGGCTTTTTTACATTCACTTAAGTTGCATCATCTACACTGGGATGTTTCATTCAAAAATATTGCGATTGCTCAAGTTCCCACCCAGGCCTCAAACACTGTTATTTAAACCGGCATGACTCTGGCCTCTTGAAAAGGAGTTCTTAACCACAGGGCACAGCGAGTGACAGGAAGGGATTGCAAGGATTTTGGTGTGGTTTGTTGACGTTATTTTTAGAACTTCAGATGAGCTTCTGGCATTTTGTTTAGCTCTCTTTTTGGTGTAAATGAACCCAACATTCGTTTTTGTAACTTAACATAACTGCTTGGCAAGTACAGTAGAAAATAGTTATTTAAAGAAGCCTTCAAAAAGGTTGCCACAAAATCTTCTCAAAGCAGTCTTTGTATATGCAAGGTCTCAAAATGATTCAGTTATGGGAGGGACAGTGTTTTTTTTTTTTTTCTTTTTTTTTTTTCTTTCTCGTCACCTACATTTTCCTACATGGGCAAATGCTCTGTGTTCTTCAATGCCCATGATTTAGACTGGCTTATTTTTCCAATAATAAACTATATCAGTGAGGAATGTGAGGCTGTTTCCTTTGGGCCCTCACTGCTCCACTTAAGAGGCTTGAACAGTGGGGGATTATAGGGTGAATCATGAATAGGGCTTTCTTAACCATGTATGTGACTGCTCTAGACATGTGACCAATGATGCCGCATGCCTATGAGAATGTTCATGCTCGTCCTCTGTGATGTGGGACACTGACAGAGTCTGGCCTGTAATGATGACTCTTAAGGGCAAATAAATATTCACATGCTAAGAAATAACTATATACGTAGGCATTTACACAGATTCCAGAATAGACTGTATTGCACACCCATCCACAGAAATCACCACAAAAAAGGAGAAAGTTTCAGGTTGTATTATCTCAGTTTGTGAAGTCATAGTCAGAAACAGGAGGGTTGGTATCATAAGTATAAGGTTATTTATTCTAAGAGTGAATCATTTCTAGCCATGCTAGGTGCATGGCACCAGGGAAGGCAGAGTTGGTCTGTCCGTAGATAGATATGACCACCACTTTGGCCCAAGCTGAAATATCTCCACAATATCTCAATGGTTTGGCTTTAAATTATTCAGATAGTGTATCCTACTGATTCTGGTGATGTCCTGACTTTTTCTCTGAGGTTGACATTTGTGATTTTGAATGATATGTCTCAACTATTGGATGGATTGTCATGGATTTTACACAAATTTAGGTCCCCTCAAGCTGAATTGTAATAACTTTGGTGATCCTCTTACCTTTTCAATTTTTGATTTTGGCAGTACTGTTGGTTTATCATCAAAGAAATGCACAATGATTCATATATCAACCTTAGTTGTTCTTTGTGTTTAGTGGTAATTAGCAAATATTTGCACATCATCTTAGCTTGGATGGAGAACATTTTAGCCATTTTAACCTGCTAAACATCAGCAAGTTAATATTGTCATTGTGAGCATTTTAGCATGCCTGCTTTTAGCTCAAAGCACTGCTGTGCCCAGAGTGCTTGTAAACTCTTACTCTTATTCAAGCTACATGTTGTTTTAATGCTCCAATTTTAATGCTTCAGCACTCTTTCAGCTCACACAACACCACACATACTGAGGCACTGCTGATGGGCATCTAGTCTCACATATGTTGATTGCACGTGTGTTTGTACAACATCACGGATGCATCAGATTGTGACGTAGACCAGTTGCCTTGTGGCCGTGCAGGACGGTCTGATTGGCACGGGGGAGGCCTGGTCTTTTAAATTATAGGCCTGTGTTGGATGTCCACAGAAGGTAATGAGTGGATAGCCTGAGTCATGCTCTGTGTCGGCCTCTGCACTTCAGTCATCAGCCATATCCACATGGAAGCTACTGTGACTGAAAAGATCTGTATTTTGTTACACTGCACTCGGGATAACCACAGAGCGCATCATGTGACATGTTATAGAGGAGTCTTGTTGAACTTGGATCCTTCCCCTTTGAGCATGACCATCTGTGTCCCTGGAGAGCCAACACTGAGAACAGTGCACAGTTTCCCAGCAAGGCCCCTAAGAAAAGAGTCATCCAGAGCCTCACCTCACATCTGGATGACCCAGAGGTTAGAGGCCATGGTTGCAGTGGTATTTGGAGGGGGCTTCATTCCAGTTTTCTCTTGTGCTTGGATTGTCTTGTCCCCATTGCTTTGGTGTATTCCTCTTTTTGAGCAGCCGGAAAAAAGAAAAAAATCTTGATAGATTTGGTCACAGCTTGAGTTTGTATGAAAGTAGGTGACATAACTTTAAGAGTACTTGAGCGACACAAAAGAGAAGATAAGATGTGTTATTGCCAAGTGCATTTTGCCTGTGTTTTGGGGGAGCATGAAGGTCTTTGACTGGCAGGCTGTGCAAATGGAAATCTGTGGAAATATTCCACTTGTTTTATTCCCCCAGTCTCTGTAGAAGTTTAAAGCCAAAGTTTGCTGATTAACATTTGTCTTAAATGGTCTCAGTGACATCAAGTGTAAATATCTCTTGCTTTGCCTTTTCTTTCTGCTAGGTGCCTCTGACAAATGACTATATTAGGCAATGAATTGCTGGCATTTGGGTCCTTAACTGCTTTTCTTCCCTTTGGTCTCCTTTATAACAAAGATATCAGGCTTAGATCCTTTTTTAAAGTTTCCCCATTGTCACACAATGTTTTTTCTGTGGTCATATTTATATATCTCAGATATTCTAAAGAATGTTTGTATAAATGCATTCTTAAAGCATATCTGCAAAGAGATCTTGCCCTGTATTTTTTTCATTAGTGCCAGTGTGTTTGGTTAAGAATGCTTGTAGAATTACATGATGACAAATTAAAAAAAAAAAAAAAAAAAGCATGCCTCGGATATAACTGCTGAAACATAAGAGCAATCGCTCCTGGCCCACAGCCAGATGTCTTACGAGGCAGCCTGTCTGTTACTAATCAAAACCAACTGGTGGGAGCTTTGCCCAGCTTAGTGTAATAGCAAGCTAAGGAAGAACAAAGTCAATTGAGAAGAGGAAAGAGGAGAGTTTTGAGAGAAGAAGTCGAGAGGAAGTTTCTAAAATAGTGAGGAGAGAAAGTACATTGGAGGAGGGTGGGGTGAATAAATGCGTATAGTGTGTTGGGTGAGCTGTGAGACGGGGGATGGGGCTCCTAGGATGTGACTCAGACTCCCTGTCAAAACCAGCGGGGAGGGGACCTGATGAGAAAAGGGATAGAACGGGAGGAGAGCAGGGGAGGAGTGGGGGAAAGAAAACCCGGCCCCTCTTACACCACCCCGACTCTTTGGCATTCAGCGTCAGCAAAAACCTAATGTGATCAAGATGGAAGTTGTCTATGGACTTTTCGCTGCTCCCCGGCTTTCTGCCTGCCTTTGGGGGCTTCACTGCCTGTCCGACAGTTTTACAGCGAAGATACTGACTGGAGTCCAGAAAATGGCTTGCAGAAACCTGGACTAAGGACTGCTTACAAAATAAAGCATATGTCAAGTCACTTGGAAAGAGATGGATTCATATTACTCAAACGTGGATGGATTGCTTTCAGTGGATGAATGAAAAGTCAACTTGTGAAACATCTCTGGATAACTGCACTCAAAGCTAATCCTTGATCCTCAGCCTATTTGTTGGATTATCACCTTGTGTTTAATTACTAAATATACTTCTCCTGGAGTGATAAGCTTTGTCAACACTGAAGAATTTACAAGAAGTAACTGTTGTTACTCCAGCGTGAAATATCTGAAATGTATTGAAGTGTCAGTTATTGCTGTTTGTTTGAGGACAAGTTGAAGGAACAACTGCTTTGGGACATTTTTTCTGACCTCCCTTATTTAACTAATAACCAGGTGCACGTACATGCCCGAAGGTGCAGATGACAGTTGATACCATCCAGCTCTACTTCTGAGGAAACTAAAGGTGAAAAGACAGAGAAAAAAAAACACCTGTTTCAAATCTTAATATTATTTATGCTCTTTAAGAAACTGTTAAGAAGCAGCTCAGTGACAATATGTGCGAAATACTTTTGAAAAATCAGTTTCTTTGCCACTGACATTTGTTGAATATGAGCACAAATATTGGTATTGTATTGAAATTACATGATATAAAATGAGGTTTATAATTTTCAGTCACTTACTGTAGAATACAGGAGGCCTATCCAGGATTTCCTATTGACCATATATATGTTGTTGCTTATGCTTCTGCTATGATTTTGTTTTTTTTTGTTTTTTTAAATATAGCAGATGTTGATTGAGTGCATCCTGCTGTTGAGTCCTTGAGTTCCTTCACTTCTGTACATTATGACCTAGAATAACAGGAAAAAAAAACACAGCACAGTATAGACCTTGGTTCTATTCCTGTGATTGAATCCACAGCATGTATTATGATAATTCTGAATCTCAGAAAACCCGCTGCTCAGGACCAGGACATTTCAGTTTTAGATTCTTTTAGTTATCATCATAACTGTTCAGATTTGTGGTTGAATGGGTAGGCGGAGAATGACAGTTAACCAACACCCTGTGAATTTTTCACAGTTCAAATTAATGTGTGTTGAAAGATTGCAGTGTAAATTTGACAGACTGGTTTGGCTACGGTTTATCTTGTAAAGATGTTAAAAAGTAAACAAGTGACATCTACATTTATCTTGATGGTTATCTGCATGTTTTGGGCAGTACTGTTGCACTTTATTCCTGAAAGTTTCTTAACACAGCCACGTCAAGTTCATTCAGTGTTGCTGGCATACTGTAATGTGAAATTTAGGGCCAGCCCTGTGTGAAAATATCAGTTTCCCACATTAGATTAACTTAACAGGGGTTCCTGTCATCTTATACAGGCCCAGCTGAGTTTATACTTTCCAAGGAACTGTGAATGCAATATAATTACGCCCCTCTTGAACTTCCACTCACAGCCTCCTAGCTGTTTAGTTTAAAGTGAAACATTATTTACCATATTGTCATCTGCGCATTCACTTACTGTAAACTCATAACTTGGAAGCACTGGCTGTCTCTTATCCTCATTTCTCTTCTCAACAGATCTGGTTCTCCATTTTCGCCTGGCCTCAAAAGCAGCTCTATGGGATAGCACAGGCTGTCCACCATGCCGGTAGCGATACGGAAAAGAAGTTGGGAGGAGCATGTGACTCACCCTTCAGGATTACAGTACAGCTATGATGATCTGGATCTGGTCTGCTGTCATGGAGTTGACAACGAGGGGCATTGGATGGGAACAGGGGCTTCCAAACAAGGTCGAAGGACAAGGTGTGCCTCTATGCCAGAGGGCTGCCATCAGCTGCCCACAGAGGACCTGGCTCAGAGACTTGAAGCGACAGCTTCTGTTGGGAATGACGATACTGTATCAGAACAGTTGAAGGTAATGGAAAACAATGAAAAAGTTCCACTGGATTTACAAGAGGAGTCAGTTCATGGCCCTCCTGAGTTGGTGGATGTTAACATTCCCCAAAGGGCCTCTGAATCGGAGCATCTCCAAACCGCAAACATGAGGAATTCTGGAGAGTTTCACTGTAACTCAAACAGTGGTATGTCTAGTGCAAATATTTCTTGTGCAACTGATAGCAGCAGTCACAGTGAGAAAATTATCAACGGTGAAGGTGATGTTGGCACAGAGAGTAGCCAGAGTCCCGACATCTGCAATGACGATAATGTCTTTAAAAGGCCACATATCTCCCGTGAAGAGCAACAATGCATCTTTATCTCTTCAAACAATGGGCTTCCACTGTCTGAATCTGCTGGTGAGCAGCCTGGCAAACTTCCAAATCATCAGGAAACAAAGGAGAGCCATACAGAGGGTTACGGCAGACCTCCTGAAATCTCTGAGGCCACATTAAACCGGTCCTCTGCTGCTGCTGAACTGGAACCTCAGACTGACCTTCCAGATGTGGAGGTAGAGAAGATGTCCACCTATGAGCATGCTGGTGCAAATGTAAATGTACCTATTGGTATGCTTCACAGTTCAGTAATGATGGAGGGTGGTGTTACGTCACCGTCTAACAAAACTGTGGAACCACTTGTGACTTTAGTGGTTGAAGGAGAAGGGGACCAAGGAGTAATTGAAAGCTGGAACGCAGATTCTGCTGACAAGCTGGGTAGTTTAAATGACCTAGAAACTCTAAATGAAAGTACAGGACCTAAACATCACTCAAGAGACATTCGAAGAGGAGAGCAAGATCATCATGACTGCACTGGAGTATTGGATGAGGATCATGGTTGTGAAATGTCCTGCCAGACTTTGTTGGAACGGCATAATATTGAAATGGCAGGGATGAGCGGGCCTCAGGGAGAGGAAAGTGCACAAGCAGGAAGCAGTGAGAAAACAGCAGAAGTCAGGTATGGGCCAATCGCATCATCTGATATTTGTCTCAAAGGTCAGTGTTGTTCTCTCACAGTTAAAAGCAATGTGTCATCTGAACAAGTGGATACTGGATATTCAGAAAAAGACCCCACACAGAGAAAGTACACTCAGTGTGCAGATCAGTATGTGGAAACGACGACCTCCGAAAGTCAACCAACAGAGGACATGGATGTAAGCTCGGTGTCCAAAGAGTTGTTTTTTTGTGAGGATCAAGCTATAGCTCAGCCGCTGGAAAATAGTTGTTCTAAACTGGACACTATCCTAGAAGTTAGCTGTGTTGAGCCACGTGACGCCCCAGTACTGGATCCTACAAAGAACACTGCTTTGAATATCACCCAAAATCCAGACGTTCAGCACTCTCATATGGATGATAAACATACAGCTACTGAGCAGCACAACCAAAACCTGCCATCATGCTCTACAGAGGTCAATGTTGAGCTCTCACAAGAGGGAATCCATGGTAACCAAGCTTCTGGTCTTTACTTCAGTGAGTCACCTGCCTCTGAGGTGGCAGATGGTCAGAGGGAACACCACAGGCCAGGAGCCACAGTCTCTAGGATGGAGGAAACAGATGAGGCCGCACACATAGCTACTAACAGCGACACACACCTTGCCAGTCCAGTTATAGATGGAACGAATGAGCCTGGAGATATCAAAGAGGACGGTGTGGTGAAAGTGCGCATGAGAAAGGTAAGGCTAAAAATGATATAGATGTAGAAGAGATGCAGTGTGACATAATTAATATTAGCTGTGATTAGTTTTGTATTTGTTATGTGTGGTAACTGTGGTTTGGGCACTTCAGCATGTTCTGTCTTAAAATGAACTGACACTTACTGGGCATAAAAGGCCTACAAATAATTTTTGTCCCACACTCTGGCAAGCGTCTAGGAAAACAATGACTTCACTCTCACATGCTTACAGATCTGTGAGTGGGGGGGATCTGTGAAATGTTTTACTCTTTCTCAACCACCCATTGCAAAACAAGGTCCTATAAGGGCACGAGGACTATGAATGTCGGGGGGGTTTGCAACAGCTTTCTCGAGCAAATGCTGTACATTGTACTATTTACACTCTGCTAGCCAGTGAGCTTGTAAGGCACAGTAAACTAACAAGCAATTCATGAATTTGCTCACTGGAACAAAGCAAAGGCTAGAGAACTGACAAAGTATTTATTCGCTATTAGTAGCTGCAGCGATAGCCCCTTTTGGAATGACAACAAGACTTCCATTATTTACAATGCAGTGTGCATTAAGCAGGCATGTTGTTTAGACAAGTACCACATTGTGGAAATCCTTGAGATATGTTCTAACTGAAGACGATCACCCTGTTGTAAACAGCGACCCTTATAGACCCTGATAGATCAGATTTGTATCTTTTGTAAAGGTTTGGTGTCCTAGTTATAAAAATTGGAGTAACACTACATCACCCCTATTTTGCACTGTAAGTGATATATAAACATTTAATAAAAGCTGTGTAACACTAAAGCGTAGTTGTGAGATGTATAGATGCACAAATAGGAGGAGAAGTGTTCATTAATGTACTGTTCTTTTCTATTGTCAGTCATTATCTGTTTATACACCAAGTGCTATGTATAAATGAGGAGAAGTGATACTTGTTATATATCCACTTACAACTACATTATACTGTTATAAACCAATTAATAAATGTTAAAGATAATCGGTTATTTTTTTAGGTTTATGCATTCCTGTGATAGGATATCATGAACAGTGTGCTACACTGACGTGTGCAACTAGACAGTTATTCATTAACAATATGCTGCATGGTGATGACTTGTGGTAGTGTTTGGTCATGTGTAGGTGCAGAAAGTGTTTTTAACTCGCTCCAGTGTATTTTTAGTGTAGTAGATCTGTATGTACCAACACAGATAAGGTGTGATGCCATGTTGTTACTAATATCAGACAAGAACAACCCCCTAATAGATATCCATCCTTGAATAGAAAGCCTAGAATTAGCTATGATACTGAGTGAGTAATGTATGCAATCAGTCACAGTATTTGCATGATGCATTACTCACTGACACTCTGGTTGTGTCTCTGTTCCTGAAAAGCATATGAGTTGTGTGATCCTAGAGGTTTTTCATGTATTATCATTACATTATTTCAGCATAAACTACGTGTTTACACAGAGACTGTGGAGCTCGTCTCAGTCATGACCAATGTTGATGTCACTCCATCAGCTGCCAAAAAGGAGAGAGCACAGTCCAGTGTGGGGACATGGAAAACCAGTGTCGCACTTTATTACCACCGGCTCCAATTTCAGTCTTACAATGACTTTAAACCTTTGGATTAAAAGCCCAAAAAACCTGGCTGCTGGACTCAAAAAGAGGAGTTCAGCCATAAAAGTGGAAGACGCCAAGGCAATCCATCTAGCATATGGTAATGTCTTGTCTTCTCTTTGACAGCACCACAGGGTTTTCACTGCAGGGTGTATTTACATTCGTATGAAGTACTAAGTAAATGTGCTTAAGGCAAGGCCATGAAAAATTAACATTATTATATCCCCAAGAGAAGTAACATACAATATTTAGTATAAAGAAAAAAGGGAAGGAACTTCATGAAGAAAATTACCAGACTGATGTTATTATCTCTCTAGTTCACAATGGCAACAGCCATCTGGAATTATCCCTGACAAGATACTGCACTAACTAATGACAATGTTCCCAGTGGACTATGTTATTGTTGCAGATTCAGTTTGTAAAATGAACCCATCTGGTTTGCATAATGGCTTGAGATTAACCTGATATTGTGCTTTGTTACAGTGTTTATTTGTTTTAGCAACAAGGCCTTATCCTGACCTCAGGGCCAAACTGGCTCAACAGTCATTCATCTAACTGTAGACGACTTGGCAACATCACCATCTCTGTGCTCCCTCTTTTTCTTTCTCTGTCTTTCTGTCCTTATTTATTAATTAAAATGCTTGACTTTTGGTCACTGTTTGTGAATGAAATATGCACGTTTGACAGAGTGTGTGTGCAGTATTTTTGATGCATTGTCACCTGCACACTATGTTTATCACAGCAGAGAAAGAGACCCTCAGTTTAATGGACAGGTCTGAGAAATGGGATGCAGGCCACCAAGTGTAAGAGGGCGTTTGAAAAAGAGAGCAAGGAAAGGGGAAGGAGGGGTCTGAGAGTTCAAACAGTGTGGGAACTGTCTCCCATCTCAAAAAACAGGAAGTCGAGAGGAATGTAACAGAAACCTCAAAAGATGGGAAAGAGAGTAAAGAAACCTTCTGAGAGCACCCAAACCACCAGAATGCCCCCTAAAAAACTTTGCCTCTCTGAGGCGCCTGACATTGCACTACACTTGTTTTTTACTGTGCTGTTTTGTGGTTGTTATTGCCATCTCGAGCCAGATGCTTTTGTTCATTCAGTGAGGTCTCGTAAAGATGTCATTGTTTTACCACGATACAATGTTTCATTGTGAAACTTCGCTAAGGAGACAGAACGTAACGATGTGCGCTGCCGCTAGCTAGGAATGCCAGTGAATGCTTCAATGTGGGACACATTTCCATGACACACTCTGGCCTCGATGTCTATTTGCTCTCTCAGCAAACCCAATAGGAACTGCTTTTGACAGGCTAATTGGACACTAACTGGAAAATAAATGTAAGCGCAAGTCATAAGACGTTATTAGGGAGCCAGTCGCAGGGCTGAGGCTGTTGCCTGTTTATTATGATGCAGATTCTATCTAGGACCCATAAGCCTGTCAACAGCGCACACATTGGCTTTAGTCACAGCTCAGTCCATGTGAATGTTGTCATCCGTACACACCCACTGTAAACTTAACTCAAACAAGATCAAGCCACATTAGCCACTTCACACACACAACATATTTATATGTTTGAAGTATTTAATTCATCCTGCATAATCCAGTGAGATTTCTCTTTAACGCATCACATTCAGGAACAGATGCAGCACATGAACACAACACACTGTTAACATAAGTCTGTATCTTTGCACATATAGTCACAGTGGCTGTGTCCCATGAGCTCACCCTCATAAAGTGTTTTACAGGCTCTGTTAGACCATATTGTAACAAGGTTTGTTTGGGACTAATGAGCCAGCTGTGTGATGTAATTTCTTGGGGGTCCTCTCGGGAGGGAAGCTCAGACAGAGAGCCACACCCGGAGCCAGAATAAAAGATATGCAGAAATAAATGAAAACATTTACTGTGTTTAGAACTGCAGAGATTTTTTTTTTTTTTTTTTTAAGTTTTTGAACTTGTAACAAGAACCTATATTGCCTCAGAAAAACAGGATTCATGTATAGCAGAGGATAGAGTGGGAGGTGGAGTGTGAAGGTGGGCTGGACTTTGTCATTTCACTTGTTTTACTCTAGACGCACCACCTGAGGTCAGTATGAGACTTGTTATCGCAGTGTTTGAATGGATAGTTTAAAAGTGCATATAACAGGACCAATGGAAAAACATTTAGAGTCTTGAAGTCATATGTTTACAAAAAATGGACCAGAGATGTTACAAGAGATATGCACAGGGTGTGTGAAAAAAAAGCAAAGGGAAACAAGGAGGACTGTCATAGGAGCAGAAAGGAAGAGGCTACAGCAAGAGCAGAGGGTGAAAATGCTAGGAGACTTGTTAACAGAGGTCGGAAAGGAAGAGGAAAGAAATAAAGGAATGTATGGAGCAGGAAATGAAGCGTGAAAATGGTTCAGAGCAAAATTCTGTATTATTTTTGGTATGAAAGACCAAAGCCAAAGTTTAGTTGACATTAATTGTCTGGAGACATCACAAGCAAGCGTTAATTGTCGATTTGATATAATTGACAGTTACCTTGATGTAGATGAAAGTAAAGCCAAGAACTATAGGGTGTGTTGAGATGAGATTGAAATTTTCATGCCTTGCTGCAGGCAGGAAAAAAGCTGATGGATCTTTAATCTTTTAGGTATGACTTAACAGGTAGTGTTCTCTTATTTATTGCTGATTAAATGATAAAGGAAAAAAAAAAGTAGTCACTTTCCACAAAATGCGCATGTGAGAAAAATAGACTAGAAAACAGCTATCTCTGACGCTTCTTCCAAATGGAGCCTGAACTGGAATGAACTGGAATTATTGATTTATCTAGTTTATCGGTAGTTAGATGACTGCACCACAGAAAACACATCAAGAAAAGAACCTCAAATGTCCCCTGTTCAGCTCAAGCATGTAACTGGAATGTTGTTTTTGGTACATTCAGGTTATTTCAATTTTGTCAGCTTATAGTAAGCTGTCTCCACACTGAACACTTAAGTAGGCAGGAAGACAAATTCATCATGTGAATGCCTAAAAAATCTTATATACATCTCTATTTATCTATAATCATTTATCCTGCTACATTTGTGAGCTCAGCACAATGCTAATATATATTTTTTTCCCTCTTATTTGTCTCCTTATTCAGCGTGAGCATGCTCGATTAGACTCTATGGTGTTGCTGCTAATGAAGCTGGACCAGTTGGACCAGGAAATTGAGAATGCCCTGAGTGCCACTTCCTCTATGGACAGCACCCCCACCCTGCATCGACGACAACTCCTGGTACATACCTGCATGTTACCAGTAGTTTCTGCTGCAAACCCAAACTTAACCTGCACTTACTACTGCATGTTTTTTTTATTGCATCGCATGGATTCAGATAGAAACTTTGTTTTCATTCATTTTTCCCTCACATCTAGTAAACTTCTCAGTCACCTAGTGACCACTAAAAGCCATAGTACTGTGAAAGGCACTGAGGGAGCAACGTTCATCTGACTCCTTTCACCCATACTGATTAACTGTGTTGGGTGTTTTGCATCTACAAAACTATGTTCTTAATCATCTCTAAAGAAATACCAAAACAGAGGAAAATATTATTTGTAGTACAACAATGTAAATCTTACATTGCCATCTTTATCTTTTACATGTGCAGGAGTTGGATTTAGGATCAGTGCCAGCAGTATCACAAAACCCTCCAAATCCACACATTCCCACTGCCTCCACCTCCGGACCCTCATCCGCCCTTGGAGCGAAACCTAAGAGTGGGGTAAGTCAGGAGCTATGCATCGTATCAGAATACCTCAGCACCAAAATTAACAAGACATGAGGTGAGACCTTAACATATGGAAAGATTACATTGGCAGAATCTAAGCCATTGGGTGAGAGACTTTTGAACTTGAAACAGTGAATAATTTGGTTTTCATACCAAAACATCTAGAGCATGAGCTGTTTAGAGACCATTTAAGACACCACCCACACGCACACATATGAACATACACACAAGATCTGCTGCACTACAGTTTCTCACCATCAGTATTTACTTCCTTTTTGACTTCCTCTTCTTCACATTTCAATTTTAACCTTTTGTTAACTGAAATGGTCAGGTTTGTCTACAAGTTAAAAGCATCTATCCCAGAAAGATTCAGAGGAATTACAAGAATTATAAACTGTACTTAAACTAAACCTCCAAAATAATTTGGGTGTTTTTAAGACCTTGAAACATTGATTGTACATAGCTGTGGCTGTTCATATTGGTTTCTGGTTTTTCTTGTGCATCCGTGATAGAACAATTTAAATTGTTTTCATGGTTTTCAGATGTGCATAGAGCTACTGTTTAACAGTTTTTTATGTACCCTAAATAATATGTATTTCTCTTGGGGCATAGTTGTTCAAAGGTTTAAATAAAAACAGCAAACACAGAGGGCACACACACATGTACATGTTGGTCTTTCTACAGTTGTGTGGACACTCGTTGACACAATGCATTCTCTAGCCCGTTAACCTGACCTAAACCATCACAAATAAATGCCTAACCTGAATCCTTTCCCAAACTCTAACCTGAACCTTAAAGCCAAGTCTTAACCTTCAAACAGCCCTTGGAAGTTGTGAGTACCACCAAAAGGTCCTCAGAACAGTGGTTTCAAACCAAAATTTGTCCACACAACCATAGAAAGACACACGTATACACACACACACACACACACACACACACTCATAGTCAATTTCCCAATTGTAGGAATGTCCCCAAGCACTTAGGGCTTAGCCAAGCAGACGCTAAAACTCTATAATTAGCTGGTTCCTAAGATCTAGACCCCTTTTCCCCAACAAAGGGGTCAGAAGGGGGGTCTGTGAGGTGAAAAGCCAGGGCAAGGGGGAGGGAGAGAGGGGGACACGCTTCAAGTGAGACGTGCGTCTTCAAACCCCTTGCTTGCTCACTTAATGACTTTGTCAGCCTTGCTCTGCCATTGCCTTCAGAGTGAGGGCAAAGTGAACAAGGCCAGTAGCCAGCGGACTGAGCACTCAAGCTGACTTTTACAAGTACTTGTTTGAATGGAAATGTTAATTAACATGATCTTGAGACACTTTATCTCATGATGAATTGATGCATAAAAGGATAACACTAAATGTCAGACAGGATGTTTCTGTTGCACAGCAGTCCTCTTATCTTGCTAGAACAAAACACTGTGACCTGTGGAAACATCAGAATTCCTTGACAAAAAGGACATCTCACATTCCTGAATTATCTCTCGCAATTCCTTCTCGACATTGCTTTGTCTTGTTGCACGTCACAACTTTTCTGCCGTCACACAAAAGAGGAATATTACTTGGTACATTAAGGAGGCACAGATCACATATATGATGTGTGATGTACTACATCCATGACCAACTGTTTCCACAACCTCCATTCCTGCAGTAACCCAAGGTAACTCGCTAAGCCTGGGTAAACACTGCTTTCACTGCGGCTAATAGGAGGCTTTTTACAGTGGAGGCCCTGTGGGGTGATTGATTGAGGCCAAACAGATGACGACTTCATGAAGGGGATTCTCAGTGGTTAATAGTTGTAGGGGTCTGTTGAGTCCTTTCAGACGCAAAGTTTTGTGACGCCGACTTAATCTTTTTAGCTAGACAATACAAATCCTTTAAATGATGTAAACACAAGGCAGATGTGAAGAACAACCAGGGTTGAGGTTAAAGCTTTAATTCAGCCAGACATCACAGTTTCGTTTTACACGATGATAAGTTGACATTAAAAATACAACACATGTAATATAATAGATCATTTAAGTACAGACTAATTACTATCATTTGTTATTATATAAAAACATTACTCAGTTCTAAATAACAGGGTAGTGTGTAGTACCAGCATTTTGCCATTAAATATTCCCAGAGGGGAGTGTGTAACCTTTGGTTCCCTTTGATGCCAATGTAATCTCACATTATAATGTGAAATAAATTTTCCTTTCTCCTAGTATTAGCCATTATACTCTACCCTGTACTGCTTATTTCTTTGATTATTATAGATTATGGGATGACTGAATTACCAGAACTACTTACAGTATAACAAATACACTAATATAAACTTCAGTCTCAGAAATTACTATTGTTTAATCAAAATCTCTATGACACTGTCAACAAAGGCTGAATATTACAAGCTTCAGAAAAATAGGAATGATTTAAGGGGCTTTTGGATTGCTTTTTATTGGAAGGTGTTGTTTTTTCACCCCATATACAGTGAATAGACATATCCAAAATCAAGTCATACCCCTAAAACAAACCTTGTATCATAAGTACAAAAACAGCCAAAATCCCAGAAAATGTGAAAAAAAGGAGCCAAATCACAAACTCTGTGCTGCATAGCATTTTCATTAGCATTTGCATGTGTAAATTATTCATACAGTCACTTTCATTACACTATCAATTGATCCTGGCCCAATTCTGGAGCGTTCATTTAGTCTTCCATTGAAAGTGAATCTAATTGGAAATAATTAGACCCCAAGAAATCTGTGAAAAATATGTAAAAAAAAAAAAAAAAGTTATAATTTGCAAAACCATGGAGAGATTGAAAGCATACAGCTGTTACTGTTATTCATCAGCTGAAGATTTTGCCAAGCCAAACTAGCAGTTTGAATGTCTTCAAGCCAACAGCTTGGCCAACAATAAATGTGGGGACTTGGGACTGAAGTCACTGTCACCACTTGTAATGTTGGCTGGGGAAAGGCCAGATGCTTCGGGGTTGTGTGAGACCCATGTACAGTGGCTTCAGAGTATTCAGAATCTCTCACTTTTTGCACACTTTATTGTGCTGTAGATTTAATTTGAAATGCATAAAAATTTTGCAAATTTATTTAAAAAAAACATTTCTTTGAACTCTTCCTTGAGTTGACCATTCAGGCAAACTGAGTAACTGTGCAAAGAAGGTCTCAGGCAGTGATGAGAAACAAGTCTCTGACTGTCCATGAGTGGCCAAGCCAAAAGCCCTTAAACACCATCTGTGGAGAGACCTGAAGATGGCAGTTCACAGATGCTTCCCATCCAGTCTGAGGGAATTTGAGAGAATCCGCAAGGAAGAATGGATAAACTGTCCAAATCCAGGTGTGCAAAGCTTGTAGAGACTTTACCAAGAAGACTTGAAGCTGTAATTTTACTTCGTAAAAGCTGTCAAGGTGACTTTCACAAAGTACTGAAGGGTCTTAATACTTCTTGTGAGAGAGATTGCAGCTTTGTTTTTTAAAATAAATTATCAAAAAATTCCAAAAATCCTTTATTCACACTGTCATTATGGGTTATTTAGTGTAGATTAAAGGGTGTAGGTCCATTTATCCATTTAGAATAAAATCTACATCACAGTAAAGTGTACAAAAAATGAAGAGGTCTATAATTGTTGTTAAAATGAGAGTTACATATGTAACTAGGGTGCTATGAAACCTGCATGGACAACAGATGCGTATCTAGGCAGTAAAACAGCTGCAAACCTCTGGTGTTGAAAGTCAGGGGCCAAGAAATGTTACTGTCTCATCTGATGTTTTGTGGATGATTGCAAAGGACTGGTGTGTCTACATATTTTGATATCAGTTATGTTTGTAGAGTCCGTGTGAATTGTGAAGTGTTTATCTTTGTGCATTTGCATTCCTTCCATCGTATGCTGGATTATGCAATACTGTTATTGCTGTCCCCCGTGACACCTCCTGGCATTTAGTACAACACTTTGGTGTGACCGTTCCAAGCACATACTCACGCTGCCTTTTATGTAACCATGATAAATGCTGGAATGTGGCTGTGTTGATGGTGGTGATGAGAGGACATTCATTTGGCACGTACAGTATCATTCACTCACTGCTGTGGATAAAACACTGGGTTTAAATGAATAGATGCTTGGCTCTTGCTAGCTTAGCTGGTGGCTATTGTTAGCCTTCAGCAGGTGGCTGTTATTCTTGCATCGAATGTGAGGCTAACATCTAACGGATGTTGTGCCACAGCAGGTGTTTTTTTCTCATGGTGGAACTGCTATTCTTTGCCCAGAGTGTTTTTGTTGGCAGGTTTTTATTACTTGCTCAGTGTAGCAGGTGTCTCACAATGTTGTTTGGCTTACATTGTTGTGTTGCAACAGGTGGGTTTTATTTGGTTTATAGACGGATTTGACTGTATATCATATTTAGGGCTGCAACTCAGTTATTTTCATATCTGATTAAGCTGCTGAATTTTTTTTTGATTAATTTATTAATCATTTGCTCTATAAAATTAAATAAAAATAGAGAGATGCTGTCTTTAAAAGACAAAGAAAATCTGTTACCAATGAATATTTGGCATTATTACAAAGAAAAACTGTCTGAAACAATTAAGTGATTAGTCAGTTGACTAATTAATTAATTGATTCAGCTCTAATTATATTCCCTCGATGAAAGATTTCCTTCTTTGGTGTCATTATTTTCGATCTTGAGCAGCGCGAGCTTCAGTGACTTTGTCATGCATTTTTAAAGACTTATGAATTGAATTATGGATTGTCACTGCAGTATTAGCAGTCATTAATTAGGCTTTATAAGTGTAATCTGTAGTGAAACTGAAGTTATGCACAATGTGAGAGCCATTTGTTATGTGACTCCATTTTTAGAGCTCTGTGGCTGCGGAGGATGTGCCAAGCCACAGAGGCGGGTGGAGGCTGCTGACCCCTGACCACCTTCCTCTGAATGTTACAGTCGGAAACAACATATCAGTCTTGGCTTTCCCACCAGTAAGACACATACTCAGAATCCCCTAAAGACCTCAGCTACTGAACAAGGCACAGTGCCTGTTAAATTTAGCACGGGGGCGTTTTACATGTCATGCATACGGTGACAGAGAGGGCGCTGCCCTCGTCCTCTCCGTCTTTGGTAAACATTCCATAACAGGGCAACCTTTAACCCTTTGTTTGGATCTGTATTCTGTCTCCAGGCAACAGCGCTCCAAACACAACTTCTGTCATCTCCTTTGGTGGTTTGCTGCTGTTTGACACATTCTGAAATGAGTCTCTGAAGTTTCCATGTCTGGATTCAGGTGCTTTTTTTTTTTTTTTTTTTTAGAGATGATTGATTATTTTTATTTTTATTTTAGAAAGACGGAAAGACTTTATTGCCTGTCACTTGGTTATGTATGTACATAGCTCTTTATCTGTCTGTGGTTTAGGGGACAATAGAAGTGCTGTGGTTTGCGTGCTAAGGTCACTAGCAGATCTCTGCTCTGTCCTTCCTCTGTGTTCCGGTTTGGCAGCCTCACAGTCCCCAAACATCCTTTATCCAAACCACACCTTATCGATGTCCCACTCAAGTAAAAGACTCAATATTT
The DNA here is from genome assembly GCF_017976425.1 of Toxotes jaculatrix. NCBI lineage: Eukaryota > Metazoa > Chordata > Actinopteri > Toxotidae > Toxotes > Toxotes jaculatrix. The sequence goes on from NC_054397.1 coordinate 12,247,408, forward strand.
TGCTACTTTCATTGCCTTCTATTTATTTCTACATTTGCTCCCACTCTCTCATTCCCGTCCTTGGTCAATAACACCATGTGCAGCAGGCATAATTATGTTTGCCTACATTCCACCCGCATATTTGGCTTAAAGACTGTAGTAGGCCATAATGAGTCAGCGAGCTATGAAACCAACCGCCATTCAGGCTGACAAGGGGTGCCAGTAGTGGCTCTGGTCATGGCCACGCTAGCCGCTGTGTGTGGTGTCATTGTCCCCAAGGTCATTCCTCTGCTGAGCACAGCTGTAACGAGGAGACAAACACAGACCCGCTGTGATTTAAAAAAAGAGGGTCAGAAAAAAGAAAAGGCTTGTGTTTGGAACAGGATGTGGAAAATGAACTTCTCCTCCACCCCCACAAGGAAATCTTGTTTTTCCTGCCGATTCAAGGCTATAGCCTTTGCATAAAGCTCTCCAAGAACAGGAGAGAGAAGGACAGAGTGAATAAATATATCTCTCCTTTTTTTGTTGGCAGAGTATCAACAGAAAACAAAATCCAAAACAAAGCAGAGCACACAGCCAAAACGTGGTATCATGACATTTATTTGAATTGTCCACATGTATCAGCCTGACTCATTGTGCATACTGAACATTTTGTCAAAATGGATTTGGGCTATGATGTGCTTAATTGTTTCACAGAATGAGTTCTCTGTTTTAGCATCTCTGTGGAAGGCAAATATCGCATAAATCTCTGTTTACACCCTGTGCTCAATGGCAACTCTCTCTGTGTTTGTTTTTATGACAGCATTCTGTGGCATGCCGCCTAAATCACATCAGTTTCATCACCAGTGTGATTTATTTGCTCCATATGGTTTTTGTTTTGTTTTTTATTATTTAAATGAGTCACACTTTTTTCATCCCTACTGTATTTATTGCTAACGAGTACTTGGTAGTTTTAAAGGCACGCACTGAGTCAATGAAGCAGAACGCACATCTTTTATGCAAAATAGACATTAAAAACTGCAGGGAATAGTTGCTGGATGATGGTACTTGTTGACAGTAAATCTTAGGGATGACTGGAAAATACAGGCATTTGGAAACACCCCTGCAGCCCGCTGATAATGAAGCGCCATAAATCACAGAATGAACAAACAAACTGAATGCACTCTCAGAAACACACACTCGCACAGATGCTGAAACATGTACACAGGAATGCATTGTAAAACCAGGTGCAATTTAGGCAACACTTATTCAGGCTTGTGGTTCAGGGTTTTAATTGGGACATTCAGCTTGAGTGTGTTCGCATTTTTGTTTAGAGTGTGTGCTTCCATCCGTGTTTGCCTTGAAGTTACATTACCTCAGCCAAGATACACCTGAGTGTCTTGCCCAATTAATTGTCTTTGCCCTCAGTTTTAATGTCTAAGGAAAGAATGCGGCCTACTCATTAAAGGTGTTTGGTTTTCTTTTTTTTTGAAGAAGAAGAAGAAATGTGTTTACAGTTAGGTTACCCAATGTTCAGTGCGTTGCTGACTTAGATTAAGCAAATGCAATACCCATCAAAGCAGTCAGGACTATGCATTCCTCAGCAAATGTTACAAAACTGTGACCCAACAAGGCCTCGCCCACTGGTCCTTCTGGTAAGTCAATAAGCTGTGGGGCCACCACAGTCCTCTACCGAAGACAGTCTAATCCCTCTGTGTTGTTAACCCACTCTCTGCTTTCTCCCAAAAATGTCAGCAGCTAATCCACAGGTAAGCATTGTTGATGCAGTTGGGATCATAAGGCTTATCCCTATTAACTTTGCTCCTTAAGCCACAAATTCAACCTGGTGAGCAGGAACAGGTGACACATTTTGTCTCTTAATCAGTGCAATAAGTGGGCAGCACAATAATGTGAACAACACAGTCCCATATGTTTTTGTCATGTTGCCAAATTTTTTATCCCGCATTTTGAAAACCCTGTGTGGAGCTGCTTGGTAACTTAATAGAGAAACGTCTGGCCTGTTTTTGTCAGAATCACCTTTAATGATCAATGGATTGATGAGTGGGTCAGTGTGTGTAGGCTTTGTCTTGGTGTGCCTGTGTGCAGAGAAAACCAAAAGAGGAGGGAAAAGAACAACATCAGTATATTCTCCACCTGTGATGTGGGTTAGGGTTAATGTATGCCTTTGGTGCAGTTTTTTTCATTCTTTTTGAAAACTGTGCCTGTTTTTCGTTTTTACAAATCAATGTTGAAACCAAGACACTTCAAATGGCAAATTGTTATTTTCCTGTTTGCTTAATGAACCGGACTTCTGGGACCTATTGTAATTGGTACATGTGTACAGTATCTTGCCTGCACATACTGTACATGTGTAGCCAGCAACCAAAATAGTGGGTTTATTTTATCTTATTATTGATTCCACTGCAGTATGTGTGCAATATATTGTTGAACAATATCTTGTTCATCCCTATCCTTATTCTTATTATACCATCCCACAAGATGTAGGAAAAACATTTGATGTCTCCCACTGTAATTAAGTAGTTTGTCTTTTGTTTTAGTCATTAAAGGTGAAGCACTTGCCATGCTTTATAAATCAAAAGCCTAACCAAATTTTTTTTTACGTCCATTAGTACCAATGCACACATTTTCATAAACGTAAACATTTTCATTTTCATGTAAAAAGTCTCAGGACTGTCCACCTGTAAGAATGACCTAAGAAGTGGAATTTGGTGATCGTTTAGTCTACCTTTTGGGAGGAAGAGTCCTATGGTCAAACAATCTAAGAGTTACTGTCTCGTCCGATGATGGATGCCAAGGGCCAGTCAACAGTTCACAGTTTATGCTCCAGGGGCCCAGCACTAAATCCCACCAGACACTGCCTGAAACCAGAAGCCTGTTACTCTTGTAAACAAAGGCAAATGTGTGTATCTCTGTCTGTGTGCATATCCACTTTTCTCTCTCTCTCTCAGTCAACATCACCCCATTACAGAACATATCTCGCGACTCAAGGCTGAAAGGGAAGCTAGCAGTCAGTGTGCATATATATGTGTGTGTGTGTGTGTGTGTGAGAGAGAGAGAGAGAGAGAGAGAACGCACAGTGTGTATGGTAAAATCATTAACCTCCTAACACAACAAAAGACTGAAAGTGCACCCATTCACCAGGGCTTTTAGTGTTATACAAGATGTCAGTACGTTACTGAGAAGTTTTTTAGAATGTCACCAAATTTCAGTCGGATTTGTTTTCTTTTGAAATGGCTGTTAAGTCCAACATCTGGATACTAATATACGTCCTCTGCAGGAAATGTTCCAATGCATCATTACACCAAGTCATCGCATCACTTCCTGTTGACACACTCCAAGTGTGACATATGGAAACTATTAAAATGTGGAAAGGAGGTGCGGAGGAGAAAGCGTGAGGGGGTAGTGGGTGGTTAGATGCAAGGAGAAGGCTAAAATGAAATTGTTTCCCACGTTTCCCTGCACACGTGCACCCAGGGGTCGACAGAGCATGGAGAATAAATTCCTTTATAAGTGCAGGGCAGAAAGAGCACATTCATGCCAGTCAAAAAACAGAAATTAGCTCCAGATAACATCTCCAAAGGCCCTGGACAGACACACACACACACACACACTGTCTGTCTTTCCTCTATCACACACTGTTACCTTATACATCTTGCACTGGAGCCGCCAGCTTACCTGACCATAAGCCATCTGCACCAATTTAGCCATTTGCATTAAGTGTTGGAGAAAAAGGTTTGGGTTAGCTCGAGCCCCCTAATCCTTGGCCAGCACAGACCATGGGTGGTCACACACTCACTCACTCACTCACACACACACGCATACACCAATACTGCAGCTGTAGTGCAGAAGGGGGGCTGGGGTTGAGAGAGTGGCAGTGGGGATGAGAAAGGCATGGTGGACTGCTCAGGTTTGTTGTGCAAGAGCTACATGCCAATAGCTTGCTTAACATTTCTGACTAACACTCATAGAAAAGCATTTGCATACGGCCACAGACAAGCAGATAAATATTATTTGTTACTAAGGCTGGGTTTTGAACCTCAATGCTTTTTTTTAAAATAGGCCACAATGTTTCTTCAGCACTGCAAAAATTGTCAGTTACTAAAAGCTGGCATTGAATACTCATACTCTTCTTTACTTATTCTTTGATCAAATAGCTGCTGTTTTAAAACTCTTTTGCAGACAGCACATTACTAGTGGGTCAGTCAGAACATATATGAAATATAAATACACACATATGATTCAGTCAGCTGAAGTATTTTCACCCAGGAAAAGTCGACTTTTTCTTTGCAGATTTCTGAAACAACTCTTTCTGTTGGTAAACATTTGTAGGAAAACTTAGTTCTCTAATCTTCTGGCTACAGTAGTGACAATAATGACCCTATATTGGTTAATCATGCAGGCACACATGCTCACATTGTGTAAAGCAAACACATACCATACCCCCTGTGCCCCCACACAGCCCACTTCCTGTAAATTAGGTGGCAGTAAATGAGGCAGCTGACGCTTGTGTGCTCTGCAGCCTACAGCTCTCCAGTGGACACCTGACACGGCCCGTACAACCCCACACTGGGACAACCTGCACAGTGGCATGCCAGGGGGAACGCAGGCAAACATGGAGAAAATATGTGACCGTGGTGCTATGAAAACACTGGTACTTACTGGTACCCATTCATTCGCATTCTTGTTAGGCTCTGTGGTCTCTCACTCACATTTATTCAACTGTAATTGCTATTATGAGGGAAAACACAGCATTGTGTGAAGGTGAGATTTACACTGTGTCTAAGTGACTTCATGGGTCATTGACAGGAACCCGTGGTGTGGTGTTTACACAATAGGAAGGGCGCTACACTGGTGAACTGAAATGTCTTGTTAGTGCTAAGCAGAGATGCCTCACAGACCTCCCATACTGATTCCATCATTCAAGGCCATTCTTTCTGCGAGTAAATACAGAAAGTTATTTTAAGTTCTTTTCTTTAACACCACTGTGCTTCGGTATGAAGCAATAAATCTTTAGCACAAATCCACACGAGTTAGTGTGGTGCTGTCTAAATGTAACTCACTGTTTGATGTTATATCTTAATGGATCACGGCAAAATTAAAGGATAAGGCTGGGGTTATTCTAAATTATTCCTATTGCTTTTCAACTTCTCTAATCTGTCAGCCACAAGCCCATTTGTTCCAGATTGTTTCGTTTTTAAAAGAGGCTGAGTAATTTACTAAAACAGCTGGGCATTGTAGTTATTAACAAATGTTACTCAATAGGAGTAAATAGCGCATTAGTTCAGAGACCGTTTTTACCTGTGAATTAATACACTTTAGTTGATCGATTGAGTATTTATTGCAGCAGGACAGTATATATGGTATTGACTAATAAACAAACAAACTACAGTGCATGTATTGTAATATAGGAGCACAAATGACTTGCTTTTGGACAACAGTGGATGTCCATAGCACAGCAGTGAGCTAAGGAACATAGTCAGTACTTGTTAATAGGATCAATTCACAGTTATTTTTGGTCCTTAATGATTTGTTAACAATGAGAAAAGTACAGAATATTGCCAACCTCTTCAGTTAAACTATAAAACATGTTCATTTTAATGAAATAAGGAGAAATGAAAATAAAATAGCTCAAGTCTTTCAACTTTAAGTTGAGAAAATATTCAGTTTACAGGTTGTTAATGTTGTCTTGGCTGAGTCTCACAGCATTCACCGTGTTTTGCACACAAGGGTAATGCAGCGAAGACACTGCTGTGACTGAAAAAGCAGAGCTAATATTCCTTGACTCCAACAGCTGAAACAGCACTGAATATAAATCTCTCTCTGATTTCACCTCACTGTTGTTGTTCTGTTTGTGCTGGTGATTTAGTGACAGTGGAGTGAGTAGGAGTCTTTGGCTGTGGCTTCTCCCTGGTGTCTTTTTAAAGCATGTTAAGCTATTTGTCCACAGGGGAAATTTTACCCACTACGTCTCTGAAACGTGACCCAGTGATTAAATGCTGGTTTTGCCCACACATTATGCACAACCACACGCATAAGCACAAATACATGTTCGCACACTTCTCACACACACACACACACACACACACAAAAAGATCTCAGCAGACGTGCCACTACTGATGGACTTGTGTGGGTTCTAGATAAAGCATGTATGCCTAGACAGCTCACCCACTTGCTTCTGAAAAGTCTGAGTAAGACAGATGGAGACCAAAACAACACTTTATCCAGCGTCAATCAGCCAACGCGTTAGCAAAAACAAACTCACCTATGAGAGCAGGCATTGTATTCGTCCCCACCAGACTGTGAAACCTGTGGTGGTTCATCATAACATATAAGAGCTTCCTTGATATTTTAGAAGTAAAGGACCTATAGTTGCACTTTTGCTTATAATGATTCATTCTGTTTCTTTCTCATATTAGGACATGCTCTGCCGGGTGACTGTATACAAGTCCAATTGAATAATAAGGGAAGTCATGCTCTTATCTTAAATTCTCTCCAGCTTATCCTCCATAGAAAATGAATCAAAGGAGAAATTCCCCAGAGTTGCAGAACTGGATTAATTTCAGGAAATAAAGAAATTCCACAGCAGCATATTTATAAAACCTGTGGGGATTATTACCTCTTTATCAAAATCAAGGTGTGTAGGGAAGATTTTACTTCGGCGGAAATTATATTAGTCATCAGCTATACAAAAGTATAGGCGTACCTTCAACCAACAAAAAAACAGCTTAACTGTTAAACAGGAAGATTTGTGAGGCAGGATACTGTGCACACGCAAACAAGCATGTTTCCCAAGCTGAGGTGTGTGCAGAGAGGATAAGGGACAAGCTTGGAATGTAGTAGATTCTGTCAATAAGAAGATACGAAAGGAAGAGAGAATGCATATGCTCTGCAGGCGTTAAAGGAAAAGTGAAATGTTTAGTTGCTTTAAAGTAGTTTTATTGATCCTTTCTGCATCCTTTTTGTTATATAGGGTGGAATGACCAGTATACTCTGTCCTAAGGGGGAGTCTGTGTCAGACTATTTCTCTAACTTTCTGAAATCCACAATCCACAATTCACACCCGATTGGTCGCCTGTGCTTAGGTGAGCGAGGAACCAGGCATTGTGCTTCTCTCCCTGGTTCTCTCTTGTTTTAAAATTTGTTTCATAACTGTTTGTGGCACTTTTCAATACAGAGTGCAACACAATGAACATCTTCTTGGAGAGACTGTCTGAGAATGCCTCTCTATGATGGGCAGCTTTTCATGTCACCTTCCAGTGTGGACATTCGGAACAGCTAGAAACGCTTTTGTTTTCTGACATGGTTGGACAACACCAGCCCCAATACAGGTCAGAAATGTCGAGCAATGCATGAAAGAATCTAAAACTTGCAAGGAAATTACTTCTCCCAGCCAAGAAACAGTCCGACACATAATCCAACTGAAGGAACAAGATGTAATGTTTAAATTGGTGAACTTCAGTGCTTGCGGCCACATTTTGTTACCTTTGGACAGAACCAGGCTAGTAGTTTCCCCCTGTTCCCCAGTTACCACTCAGACAATGGTATTGGTATTGATCTTCTCATCCAACTCTCCAGCAAAGAAAGCAAATACCTGTATTTCCCAGAATGTTAAACTGTTCCTTTAAGGTGATATTCAGAAGGGTTTTGACTGTGCTAAAACTGCTGTGTGAGGAGCTGCCAGTGGGTAAACAGGCTTTAAAGTAGTCACAGCAGGAGACAGCTAAAGGACTCTAATTAGGCCTGAGGGGAAAAAATAAACATGAAGGAGGAGAGCATTTATTTCAACAGGAATATCAGGAGGAAAAATTGATAGTTACACTTTTTGGACTAAGAAAACGTAAACCAAGTGGATACATTTTTTTTGTAAAGGTACCTTGTCCTCCTCGCTCTGCTGCCTGATCTGTTCCAGGGGAGTGTGGATTAAAACAGGTCAGGGTATGGAGGTCAGCCAAGGAACCGGAGGTCAAAAGTCAGAGGCAAGAAAGACCTCTGCATTCCAATTGACTGCTGCCCACACACACACACACACACACACACACACACACACACACACACACACACACACACACACACTTTACCACTGAAATCACAGGACTGCTCTATTTTTACCAGAAAAGCTGTGTTGATGCAGTAGTATTTTCTAAAAGCCACAACAGAGCCAAAGAAGGAAATATTACATGGGCAGAATGATGAGAATCTACTATGGCTACAAAATGTGTTGTGATTTTATCAGAAATGTCTCACCAGACTACCTACGTGAGGGCTAAATCAACACTGAATCAGAGGAGGGTGATGTTATATTTGTTCAGAAGTCTCTGGTGGGATTGTTATCTGTTGCAACCATTTATTAAGACGTGTGCACATCAGAAAACTATGCATATCGTGTTTTAGCAACTACATTCCTGGTGTGTGTGCGTATGTTGCTATGATTGCCTGATTGGAGTGTGTGCAGCACCCCCCTCACTGTAGCCATGTTAGAAAAAAATCTATGTTCTTTGATTAAAACCAGTATTCTTAAAAGGGCTGAAATGAATGTGGGGATATTGTTGATCATTATGCACAAACACATCTTTGTGTGCAATGATAATGCGAGGATTATTGTAGTCACACTCATGAGCCAACTGAACAGGACACAGTTGGACTCAACACACACATAGACAAGACCCCGCTTTATTCTTTGCTCTTGTGTGTATTCCAAATCATAAATCAGAGGATGCATGAGGAACGACAGGGAGAACATTCAAATTGATTAAATATGTTGCTATCACAACACATGACACTCAATAATACTGGTTCCTGGTCTCTATTACATTTCATCACACAAACTGTTAAATTTTATTTAGGAATGTTTGGGGGGGGGGGGGGGGGGGGGGGGGGCAAGATTGATTGAGTTTTTATGAGTTTGAATAGTTGTATGGCATTGAATATGAAAATGTGTGATAAGCTATCTCAGCTATAATCTTTTTTTTTTCTTCTCTGTTTCCCAGAGCACCTCTGCCATTCCTGAGAAAGAAAATGCTGGTAAGTCTTTGCCATTTTTACATTCTCACATGCTCAGTACACTTACAGGTTATGGCTGGCTAAATGAGAATCTAGATACTTGAAGCGGCAGCATTAAGCGTTGGTCTGCAGTTGATTTGGTGTGGGCCCTCTCTGGTGTCATGAAGAGGTATAATATCTGATTGATGACCTTGTCCCGTGCTCACAACTTTGGGCAAGACAGGAAGGAGTAGTTCAGTGGAGGAGGACAGGGTCTGGTTCTGTGAGACACTGGATGCCAGTCTTGATAAGCTCCTAGACTCATCTACTAACCATCAAGTCTGTTTTTGCCTTTCCAAGATAAGAGCCAGACTGAATGTCGAGCCTGATGCAAAAAACTTTTGATGCTCATTTATTTACCTTTCCCCTCATTTTCTACTAAAAAAATAGATTTAATGCAACTAAGAATAACGAGCTAAATGCCTAACATGTGCAAATCTATCCAAATACCCCCCTCCATACATTTGCATTTTTGTGGCTGGACTTTATTAGTATTTCTTCGTTATCGACCTTCAGTTACCAGTACTCATGACTTCCTCCTAATGCGTAGACATGTTATGTCATTACTTTGCAATGCTTTGTGTCATCTACTTGGCACACTTTATTATGAATCAATCTAAAGAACAAACTCAATCCATCGTGACTGCTCCGTACATTCTGGCTCTGACCTCTCTGTCAGCAGTCTGCCAGCAATGCACAGGGTCATCAGGAAACTATGGATGGACAGACCCACTTTCAGACAGCCGGCAGGGGAGCAGTGTTCATTAAACACCCCCCTGTGTCGTCAGTCCACTGGTAAACAATACCAGAGAGGTGGTTCGACGTGGGGACGAGGCTTTCATATTGCCCCCCGCTGTCTCAAAGCCTGCTGGGAGTCCTCACTCACTCTCGCTCTGTCTCTCTCTCTAATTACCACCACTTGCTGAAAACCTTTCATGGGAAATTTGCAGAAGCTGTCAGTGTATTTGTTCCTGTGTGTGTGTGTGTGTGTGTGTGTCAGTGCTACCTTTTGGCAAAAGGCTCACTCCAAACATTTTTTACAAGGACCCTAAAACTCACAAAAATGCACGGTGCCAACTTCAAAGTGGTCAAGCATTCTTGGTCATTTTTCTTCATTTAAATCAGTCTGACTTGCTGTAAGCAAGTTATGTAACCTCCATCTCTGGGTCTGTGTGATGGAACCCAGGACTCCAGAGGGGGGTGTGATGGGAGTTTTGGGGGACTTGATAGAGCACAAAGCCCAGTGTTCATTGTGACACTTCAAAGACCCCTCTGTATCGCCACCATTTAAGCCCCTGGGAATGACACATTTGTGACAGTGTTACATCACACATCATGCCCTAAAGGCTCCTGCTGCACTCCAATGAAAGACAGCTCATTCATGGTTAATTTTACTATCTCTGTGACAACGGAAGCACACCAGTGATCAACACGAAGTTTCCATAGTCCGTGCTCTGTAATGGCACAGTTGATGGCCTCCCTGCGGCGCTGGGTGTACCTCAGTGAGCGGTCAGTGTCACGGCTTTCCTGTGCACAAAGAGGATGTGTCTACATGCTGCAGAGTTACAACTGACAACCTGTTGTTAAGAAGTGATCTTTATGGGGCTCCTGTGACGCTGGATGGAGCCTGAGATCCATAGGGTCTGCAGAGTGTTAATGCTCTGGAATGGCTGGGAATGACATAACTCAAACCATACTACATAACATCTAAAGATGATAAGGACATCATGCATCAAGTTTTCATGACCATCCTTATCACTGGTTGGATATGGTCCGGGAGATGAAGCATGTGATGAGAGATGTGATGTTATTGAAATAAAACTCAAGAAACTTAATGGGACATAAAAAAAAAATAAAACAAATCTGTTTTCATGCTGTCTAACCCACTGATCACCACTATTTTCACGCTTTAGGCATCACAGTTAATATGTCTATGAAAAAACATCTTAAACTTCTTAAATGAACTTTCATCACATGGCTGACTGGATATGTTGATGTAGTTTTTCTGACAAATTCAAAAAAACATGTCTTTTAAATGATGAATGGTATTGGCCTGTCTCACAAAGTCACAAATCAAACATATTTTCCTAGCTAGGTGCCTCCGTCACTCTCCTCAAGTATATTTTGGCAAACACAAGGCTGTTTATAGACAGAATAAACCCTTTAGTGGGCATGGCTACTATTGTATTTAACCAGATTTATGTGGAGGCAATTTGTGTTTAAAAAAAAAAAAAACATGTTCCAAATCAGTCAGTACTTATCTTCAGAGGCTGCTTGTTTATCTCTGTGACCTCACATCCTCTTATCCAGGAAGTTGACAGGTTTACCTTTTGTGAGTGAAAAAACAGAGTTGGACAGATTAAGAGGCAAGAGTGCAAAGGAAGGCAAGGGTTCATATTGTATCCAAGTCCTCTGCTCTGTGGTGAATGAAATACTGCTTTGACTTTTTTTATACATTTCAGACATGACACATTTAATTAGTAATGTGTTTCTTTGGCAGTGCTGTCTACATATTATTTTGCTGAGGCATTGGTTCATCTCTCTCCCTCCTTCTTGAGTGAACCTTGGGGACCAGATATGAGGGTTAAACTGAGTGTCGAGCAATTTCCCTGCGGGGATCAATTAAGTTTTTCTAAATTTGATTCTAATTCAGATACCCTATTGAATCTTATTAGGTTTACCTTTCAACATTTACAAGTAACAAAAGGCTAAAACAACTGCAACTCAAAGCTGTCTCATCACTTTTTGTTGACTGAAAAGACAGAAGCCCCACAGTTTTTAGTGGCAGTCTAACAGATGTTCTCGGGGTGTGGTTACAACCTGAAAATGAGATGAGCAGCGTAATATATGAAATGTCAATTAAATATTAGCGACCATAGCCCACTGTACTTTACCAGTGACGTACTTCAGTTACTAATGGTTTTGATTCAGAGCTAAGAAGTCGATCAGATTAAAATGGTGATAAGATACTATTCAAAGTTCAACTGTAGGATTCTTAAATTGAAATTATGTGATCAGCTAAATTATTTCTCTAGAGAAGAGATGAGCACATTAACCAGAAAACAGCCAAACAACGGTTAACACTGATTTAATATGCCGTCATTTTAACCAGCAACAGTGTTGGCTAAAACTGAGAAGCTTCTACCTATATTTTTTGATAAGAGGGGTGTTAGCTTCTCACCGATACAAATCCAGGTATTTTACCAACCGGTTCAATGTAATTAAAGGCAAATTATGAAAACCTATGTAAGCATTGGACGAATGGAGACAAGTGAATGTGTTCTTTCTTCTGGTGCTCTCTCTCTCTCTCTCTCTCTCTCTCTCTCTCTCTCTCTCTTTCTCTTTGTCTCACACACCAGTGTTAGAGTTTGTCAACACCACACTTTAGATATTCGTGGTTCTAGAAATGGTCTATCTTTTTTTTTTTTTTTGATTGTAGTTGAGGTTAGAGGCACCACACTGTGCCTTCCTGATCTAAATATAAACCAGTGGGAATATATAAACAGAACACAATGATGGGCATCCAACCAACAACAGGGTTAAAGCCTGACCTTTTGCCTGGACTCACAGCTTCTTAGCTTCATAGTCTAAAACCCTTGCCTCGGTTGTAGGTGGAGGAAAGAAAAACTGAGGAAAGAGGAAGTGGTTTAGCACCCTCAGTGGGGTCCTGTATGGGAGAGGCCCTCAGACATTATGGAGTTGGAAGTTCCTGTGAATAACTTGTCTCATCATTTCTGTCTGTCTGGCTCACCTTCTTGTTTCCCTTTCTTCTTTATCCACTGTTTCCCCTCTAGTCACTTGTCTTTCCTTCTTGGAATTGTGACAAATACATTTTACTGGTATTTACAGCTCATGTTAAAAGCAGCAGTGTTGGTTTTTTCCCATTTTGATTCACAAAATTACGCCAGACCTGAGGTGTGATCTCTGGGGATCCCAGTACTAATCATCACATTGTTACACATTTTGAAAACTCCCTTTTGTTAGTGCATTTGTCTGACCATTGTGAACCTCTTAAAAACAGCACCAGTCTCTTTGCTTTCTTGCTGAGAATTTGATGAGAGGATTAACACTACTCTCATATCTTAATGCTAAATATAGAGGCTCTTTGTTTAAGTTAGCTTAACATAAAGACTGGAAACAAAAGGAAACAGCTATATATGTCACTCTGTCCAAACTTAAATGACCTGCCACCATCTCTTAATTTTACTAATTAATATGTTAAATCATATTTTTTAATCTGTTGTGATACATTGTGGTTTTAGACAGATTTTTTAAATTCATTTTTTTATTATTCACCCTAATCACCCTCTGGTTCTAGCTTTATATTTAGCATACAGAAATGAGAGTGGTATCACGCGAATAACCATATTTCCCAAAATGTTGAAATATTCCTTTAAAAAAAAAATCAACACCAAAAAAAAAAAAAAAAAAAAAGCCCAGCATAGATGGTGTCTGTTCATCCACAGATCTTGTGACTGAGCTCTTTGGCTCCAACACATCATATCTCCAGTCCTCGAAATGGGCAAATTTCCACACCAATTTTCTCTTAATTTGAGGAATGTCACAGTGAAATCAGTTAGCATTCATTCTGAACGAGTATCTTTCCTCATTTGTGACCTGTGCTACTTTCCTCTTGTTTACAGCCTGCAGCTGGGTGCCCTTTGAGCACATTGCGCTCATCTGTGAAGGTAATTTGACAGATGTAATGAAGCTCCCTTAGCCTGGAGCGAGGTCAATAATAGCTCATGACTGAGGTTTGTTTTTGTGTTACTTGTTCCTTCTCTTTGATTGAGTCTGCCTTATTCTTCTTCTTCTTCTTTTTTTGCCACCTCTCCATACACATTACAGGAGACGCTGTTTGTGCAGGGTCACATTCCTGGCCTCCCCTGTCAGTCTGTGCCAGCAGCCTTAACACCTCCCTCCAAACAGCTCCTCCTCTCCCCTCCCATTTGACACTGTCTCTCCCTCACTTCCTGTATGGAGACTGGTATTGTACTGTAGCATATAGGAATTCATTCCATTTATATTTCACTCTTCCACTCCAGTGGTGAATACATGTACAAATGCAAATGTCTTGCAAGCAAATAATTCTACTTTCACATTTGATATATTTTTGTTTTGTTTTGTTAAAGTGGACTAAGGTATAGTCAGGTGTCTTCTTGAATGATCTTGAATTCCATAAATATATTTTCAAAGACTGGAAAAGTGTAATTTTGAGAAAAAAATCCCAATCTCAACTCTTTGATACAGGAAAACTCTGGTTTTCCTGTATCAAAGCTCAGAAACCCCTTCAGTCCTCTTCAGGTTTTGAGAGCTCTTTCTTTGGGCATCCATCTCCGTAGTTCTGGGACTCTGAACAGGAAACCACTGCAAGAAGGGAAATTTACAACAGGAAGTCAGCTTGCTGAACTCTCAGTTACGACAACAAAAGTCTCCCTTATACCAAAGACAGAAGCCTTAAGAGGGGTTTTATTATTATTCTTGCTTTAGCTTTATTTTGCAGTAGAGTGGTGTGTGTTTCATTATCCACTGTATAATACTTTTAGAAAATATTTCATCATGGGTTTTGTTTGCATATGGAACCTGGTCAATGAGTAACTGTATGGAAACTGGGTGTCTGTGATTATTTTATGGCAGCAGTATACTTTAGACAATTATACACAGAATATGAAAAAGTTGTCTTGGGTTCAGTTTTAATTTCCATCTGCATGGTTTGTTTGCTTTCAGTCCCTTTTTCTCTGTTTTTCAGCTGTATAATGATTTCACTGAAATTCAGTAGAAAGAAAGGCAGAATGGAATGTGTGATTCATTTGTTTGTATAGAAGCCAATCCAGGTGCAGATCTGGGATTTTTTTTTTTACAGAGAATTTCTTAATATTGTTGGATTATTTTTAAAAATTTTTTTGCTAGTTTCCCATGAGCTACTTTACTATGCATGCTCCAAGTGCTTCAGATATATAACCAGACAAGGATTCTGATATTGGACGTTCCTGCAAAACCTCAAACACAATGATTGAGATTATCTTCAGTGACATTTTTGTATGCACAGTGTCTATAAATGGCAATTAGAATATAGTTATGATTGGAGAAAGAACACAGTTATGGCTGACAAACTATGGTTAAGATATGTGTACACAACAAAAACACTATGTCTAAGGTAGATGGTTGTGGATGGTTATGGCAAAAAAGGGCAAACTTGCAGGTCTACTGTATGCTACAATGATATTATTTTGCTGTATTTTGCCAGAAGTACTTTTTGTCTGAGTAGATCATATTCTCAAAATAAGACTAGAATGGGGAGGTAACTGGGTAAACAAGAAGTGTTTTTTTCTGCATGGGTCTCTTCCTACTCTCCAGATATGGTTTACCTATACTTGTCTAAAATGACCCATCAAGAACTTCCATCCATAACCAGGCCACTGTAAATCTCCCAGTGTTGATGGTGTGAGATGCCCACGCTGTCCTCAGGCTAATGAATCAGTCCTGGCACAGCAGGCTCTGTCACTCCCTGGCTGGTATATTCCTCTTGTCTGGATGTCAGGGTGAGAGATTGTCTAGAGCATGGAGGAGGCTGTGGACTGTTTGGATATGCTATATATGGGATATTTTCTGTTTTGATAATTTAAGGTGTCTGGTTGTGTGATATCTTGCTGTAAGCATAAATTTTATCCCTTGGATTAACTGGTGCAGAAACACACACAAGGTGCAAAGGTATCAGATAGTCAGAATGGAGCTATATGAAAGTAGGGCAGACAGAAAGGGTGAGAGAGTGTACGTTTGATAGCAAAGACCTCAAGCAGATGGTCACATCAAAGGGACTCGCACACAATTACAGTCACACTTGGGCACACCCACACATACATACTTCAACATACCGACACATTTTTGGCCGTGCTGTAAAGAATAGAGTATAGTGCATTGTTTTTCACAGGCGTTTTGATGATAGACTCTCGCACACTGTTTATGTACACTCTTTGAAGTCCTCCCAGAAACACCCCCGCCCCCGTTTTTCACCTCCCCTGTCTCCATTTCTGGGTCAGTATGTTGGCAGGTAACCTTCTCCTGCCTCTGTTCTGTGGACTTAGCTGTAGGTACACACTATTGGCACGCTGTACTGTTGTTTGACAGAGGGGGCATTTGGCAAGACTTTCCTTCCTGAGGTATGAGAACTCCATTGTTATCCTTAGTCCAGCCCCTCTCATCCCCCCTTCAGGACATTTTCCATCATATCCAGGTTACAGACTGTGTATTGCCCCCTTATCACAGGTAGAGAGACACAGAGAGGGAAAGTACACTGATATGGTGTTGTGATACGCATACTGACCCAGATGGTTTGCATTTGCAGGTCTCTGAGTACGGTCACATGCACATATGAAAATGATAATTTGATTCAGATGTCATATGAGTCGAACAGGTGTGTGAGGGAGGACGGTAAAACTGGGATACTTTTATAGGATGTTTGTTAAAGAGGTCATTCCGCAATCACAGAAGCACAAGCTAAAGGGTTGTGAAAAAGCAAAGACACGGGAATCCAGCCTTATCAGTCTCAGCAAACCTTGGGAGACCATAAAGTCAATTGGCCGCGATGAGCCCATTGCTATCGGCAGACTGCAATCAGCCAGCGCTGGGTACATTACCTTCACTTGCTGGAGCAATCAGCGCGATTTTCTCAAGTGTGAGCTTAGTGTGGAATGTAATGGAGGGAAACCTGAACAGCACATTCTGCTCACAGCTTCATGCAGCAAATACAGTCACGCACTCCGGTAATGATAATATATAGCTTAACCTATTTATGTATTATCACCTTATAAACATGATATGACACGTGTAAGCAAACAGTTGCTTACAGTTATTTACTCATCCAGCGCTCACTGAGTTGGAGCTGCCCAATATTTACACTTCTTCTAACTCGGTGTTTGGTTTCCACCACTTCCTGAGGAAAATATCAGGCTGCTAAATGCTCCACTATGTTCACCAGCTAGCTGCTGTCTGTCTGCTGTTTGACACCGAGCAGGTGGTGTATAGTGGGTTTAGCCCGTCAGGGCTTTTTCACTGCTATACCGAGATAGGTACATCTGTATTAATATCGGGGCCAATAGAGGCATATTCAGTTAAATCAGTCTTTTCATGACTGTCCTCTGCTGTGTTTTGGTCACCTCAGCCTGAACTTCTTCTCAGCTCTTCATACTGAGCTTTCATGCATATCATATCAATAATTTAAGCATATAGACTTTATATATTTGAACCATGACCTTGAGAATTTGGTTTGAATGTCATAAAAAAAATAAGGTGTGTGAGATTAAGTAATAGAAGTAACATAAATTACAATTCGTATCATGATTATGGCCAAAAAAAACTTGAGATGTCGCTCGTAATTAATTTATCTTTTAAATTTTTCTTTTGAAGTCACAGTATAAGTTGCCATCAGCTATAGATTCCAGGGTTAACAGTGATAATGCAACTACTGTGAAGTTGCAGGGTTTTTTTTTAATTTTTCACCCAGTATGTAGCCGACAATTAAGCTTCTTCTCAGACCCCAGAGAGTTGCGCTTGCTTAATAAAAGCTAAATCAGCATTATCCGATCAGCTCAGCAGCAGTCTAAGTAATGGATTCCATTGTGTTGTTTTTGTCCATCTCAACAGCTTAAGATTTGTTACATAAGGTTTACAGTACACGTCTGTTTCTTAGAGACCAACAGAATTGGCTTGGGTTTGTGTTTTCATGTGTGTGTTTGTATGTGTGTGCTGCATATGCTGTCCCTACCGTAATGTATTTACAGTGAAGTCATGTCATGGGTTAAAACATTTTCCATGGCTGAATGGCCGAGGAAAGTGATTTTTGGCTGAGGGGAAAAGAGGTTTCTGTGGTTCACGAGAAGTTAGAACAGTGTGAAATCCCATATTTTTTCACTCTTGACATGATGGTCTTTTTGGGAAATCCCACTAAACCTTTTCATTGTCATTCATTTCTGGGAATTATTTAATTGACCCACAGCTTTATCTGAGTCACTCAAATGTTGTTCTGGACCCTTTCATCATGTCACTTCCTGTCTTTTGGTTTCACTCCTGTGATGGCTGTAGCTGCCATTGCACAAGGACAGGTGGCGCTTCATGAGAAACACGCTGCCTGGGTTATCAGTTATAAAACTGGCATTGATGCTCTCTCTGTATCCAGACAGCATAGGGCAGGTGTAAACAGAGTGGATGAGAGGAGGAAGGTGACAGAAGAGAGGCAAAAAATAAAGGATGTGAGATTAAAAAAAAAAAAGTAATGTAGGGAGAGATGCGGGTCATGACTTTGAACCACTCATATATTCACAGAGAGCACTGGAGCTTGTGTTAGAGAGCACTCACTCACACTTCCACACATATACACACACACACACACACACGCTCACTGGCAGAATAGAATATGAGAGCATTGCAGCACTAGCTGGATGTGTCCCAGCAGTTACCGCACTGATGCTTGCTGCAGCAGACGGGAGTGTACAGTCTTGACAGGAGCAGAACAGAGTGAGAAAGAGAAGGAGGCAGGAACCAGACCAGTGCAGAGGACTGAACAGAACCAGATAGATGTAGAAACTAGTCAGATTATGATTGAATTGCTGAACATAGGCATCATCTAAGCTAAGAAATAGGAGCAGTTGAAAGAGGTGGGACTGATAAGGCACAAAAGCACAATAATCGACCTGATCAGGAAAAGGAACTGGTGTGGGGACAAGGTAGGAGTCTGACGTAGATAAGTTTCAGTAGATGCTAATCGGCATGTCTCGCTCTATGAGGCTGCTGCTGCTGCAGAGGTCCTTCAGTGACCACATCAGGTCCTCTACTTCCAAAGCCCTAGACATGCTCATCAAGACCACTCGAGAGAGTCGACTGGCAGGTGAGTGACGAAGGCAGTGACTGACACAGCAGGTGTATATGTGTAGGTGTTTGTTGGCCTGTGTTTTGAGTGTGACCGAGTGCAAGTGTCCATGTTTTCTTCCGGAACATACAGTTGTAAATTGCTGCTAAGTGTGTCAGGTTTCAGATTCCTTAAGAAGATGCACAGCAGGATGAGAAAACTGTGTTGTCATTGTCTCAGAGAGAGGACAGAATACTCTGCAAGGCCTCTGTAAGGTGAACTGTGTCTCTGACACATCAGATCAATAGATAGCATTTAATGGATGTGTGTGGATGCTGCAGTTTAGAGGAACAATCAGAGTAGTGCAGATGTTTCTTGGCCAGTTTGCAAGGGGATTGTTTTCTGCTGTATTTGGCCTCAGTTGTATATTTTTTGTGCTAGATGTGTGGTTTTATGAATGCATTTCATGATGTATATTAGACTTTGAAACATCACTGTTGGCATTTTCTCTATTACCTGCTTCTGCCACAGTTGCTTGGGTACTGGTTTGGCTCCATGTATAACTAATGAGTTGGTTGTGCACACGCAGGACTGGGTCCATTAAAATAGACCTCCAACTCCCAGGCTAGCTAGCTCCAGCAGCTTGTCTCTAAATAATACAGATAGTCCTCTATCTTATAAGAACAGCAGCAAAGAAAATGGATTAACAGAGTCGCTCTTGAGGAATGTTGGCTGCAGATGGCAGATATCATCTAAAGGTTCGGGCCACTTCAAAGCGCTTTTAAGAGAGACGTAATCATGTTTAAGGGTTAAGATTGACATGACGTTTGGCTGCATTCTGTTTGCAATCTCGACACCTTGCAAATCAGTTCAGGTGCTGGTGTGCCTCTTTTCAAAGGAGTGAACACAGTTTTCCCACTGAATCCAGAGGTCGCTGCCCTGTGGCCTAACCTCTCTATTGAAGTGAAGAGCTTCAGGTGATAAATATCCACCAACAAACACTGTCCAGGATGTTTCAGGCTGTTGCCACATCGCTCACTGTCCCACATGAAAGAGGGAAGAATTGAAAAGTGGGTCAAAGAATTATGACAGGATCTAATTACTGCTCTTCTGGCATGTCACTAATTTCTCCTTTTTTTCCACTTGCTCTCTTTCTACAGGAAGAAAGCAAAATCTTATGACTTTAACAGGAAATGCATGTGTAATTACAGTTAAAATCATTGTGTATGAATTTATGCATGTGTGTTCCTACCCATACAGTGCAGTAAAATATTATACTGTACCAATAAAGCTGTAGGTGTTCTTAGTCAGCGTATTTTTAACCACTGAGACTTGACTTGCCATTAACCTCTAATGAAACTCAATCATAAAAAGCTTTCAGTGTGGAAATTGCTTGAAATAATGAAACATAATCAAATTGTCCTGACTCCATAACATTTTAAGCTGTATTTTATATATGATTATACCTTTTAAATTTTAAGCAATTTGAGACCACACCAATTAAGTATGACTCATGCTCTTGAGCTGCCTTGGAAAAATCTACTAGTATGTCGTAACTTGATATTTATTTACTAGAACATATGAAGAGGACAGGATTTGGGTATGTAATCCTTTGTGATGCATGTGCATTAGCTAATACCACACGCAGCAAGCGCTCAAGGACTTCACGTGTGCAGCATCACACATCCTGAAACCTAATAGCCTTGTTGACATTTCTCAGCCATGTCATCCATGTGATCACATCACGTATTTAAGTATGTTTACTGCTGAAGGGGAAAACACGTACCAGAGAACACTAAGCTGATCCACTGACAAAAACCAGCTGTCACTCACAGTCTTTGTGTTCACTGTGCATTGGAGACATCATCAAAAAGATCAGTGCCTCGTCAGGCTATTGTCTTCGAAAGCCCCCTTATATCAGCCCCTTCTTTTTCAAGGCGAAGCATCTTTTTGGCAGTGAAGGTGTCTGAATGGAAGTTAAGGGGCCAAAGCCTGGAGCAGACTGTTTTACTGATTCCTTCCTTTAGGCCAAAGGTATGAAATTCCAACAAGACAGTAACAGATACAGTACCATTGAGGCAGCACACAAGTGTAGATATCCAGGCTTTTCATCAGCTCATGATTAATAGGTCTGAGAATTTCAGTTTACCATAGAAAAAGCTTATCTCTTGCTGCAAACAGCAAAGGCTTTAGACTTGACTCAGTCCATGATTCGGCCGTGTGATTCAGTGCTTCACAACCTTGGAAAAAGTATAGTTATTGAGTTTTTGAAGGTAAATGTTAAATACTCATATTTTGATTCTGCAAAGACTCAGAAGAACAGAACAAAGCCTGGAATGAGTGGCATGTCTCCTGCTCTGTTTTAAATGTTTTTTTTTTTTCTTTTTTTTTGGTAAGGTTCAAAAGGGTCAAAGGGCATCTGGAATCAGGACAGATAGTACAAGACCAAGAGAGTAATGGCAGAATCTGTCATCATACCTGCCAGCAAAATATTCCCTTCAGTTTGTTCATTAAAGACTCAAATCAAGCCCAAAAGTCTATTCTCATAGAGATTTGAGCTAATCTCTTGATTTCTTCTACACAGAGAATAGTATGGCCATTATGTGGTTACTTGTGGTTTTAATTTTATTTCAGGGTAATCCAAAAAGACAAAAATTGCACAATGATTCCATTGTAAGCTTTTCTTTTGGACAGTCTGTGGACAACAGAAATACAATACAAAAACAATGTGCCAAGTTATTTTGACCCTGAAAGTCCTGAACGTCTAAAGTAAGCAGAACTCTTCAGGTAGTTACTCACAGTTTCCATGATTTAAGATAGATAGGGTTTCAATGAACACAAAGGCATTAACACCAATAAATATATATATATATATGAGTCGGAAAATCAGTAGCCAAGGTCTAGGAAACAGCTTTTATCAGTCAGAAAGAGCACAGCATTCAGCAGAGAGTGTAGAGTCACTGCTCAACAAATTATGCCAACACCTCTCAGCACATGAATTATTTTTCTCTTTCATGTTACATGTGACATGTTCCTTTTTTTTTTTCCCCAGCTGACACTCCTATATGTGCTCACCATCCTGCCCTTGCACTTAAACACTTTATGTGACCTGGATATTGCGTAACCGGCTCTCTAAATGTCATGTTTAGAGACACTTTTCATTTTGTATCGAGTTTCATTTATAATGAATGGCCACTGTAGTGAGATTGCGGTGTGATGTAATGCATTGCATTGCACGATGGATTACATCAAGCTGAAGGTTAATTCTGCCCTCCTTTTGCGCCACTTTTGGCTGGTTTACCTGAGAGGCTTAATTAGTTTATAATGCTGATCATAATGCTACCGGGCTAATGCTGTTGCATAACAACCAGAGCTTTGTTCATCAATCTATTTTCCAAAGTCATGTGAACAGAGGTAATAGGCCTATTAGGTTGGTTAATTTTATCTTGGCTTAGCAAAACTTTAGATATTGCATAATATAGTGTAAGCCTTTGGTTTATGTAGATGCAAATTAACATGTTTTATTTCCTACTTTCTCAGTCAAAAGCTGTTTTACAGAAATATTCCATTAAAGTTTCTGTAAACATCTCTCAGGCTAAATGCACTGTGGATAAAACAAAAAAAAAAAAAAAAAAACTAATTGTTTTACAGTAACAGAAATCTTCTTTAGCTTAAAGATTTGTGCTTTGCTCTGACATTCTGGTTTGCTCTGGCTCAGGTTTGAGGAATGAGTGTGGCCATGCATAAAACTGCTGCATTTATGTAACACAGTATTACACCAATATTCACATGTACTGAGTTACTGAGTTTGCACTTTTTGCTCTTTAACATCAACACAGCAACCATAACAATAATAAGAGGATTTTCTCTTAATAACAGCTGTTAGTATCAAGTCAAATGTTCAGCCAGACCTTCATCTTCAAATATTCACTTGTTTTAGTCTGAAAAACAAGACTTTGGACTATACTGTTATTAAGGTGGGCAGAAGCACAAACCACAAGCAGCTCCTGTCACACCCTTTAGAATCAGTTCCCTTTCTGTTCCTGCCATGACGCCCAGACACAGTTGTGTAGTGGGATGTAGATTCAGAAGGTGAAGTTATGCCTTTTGCGTTTGTGAAATGCAGGGTTTTCTTTACCCTCAAAATGCAGTCCTACTTTATGATACACTATTTGGTCATAATGTGTTGCTGCCAGAGTAAAGCAGATGCTAATTGCATGCAAAATGATTGAAAAGAATAGCCCAATATGTAAACTGGCCCTGAGTACAAATCAATGGGAAGGACTTGAGTGATGTGAACTGTGAATTTGAAGTTTTAAATATCTTTATGATGAAATATATTTCTCGTTTAAGTTTTTTTCTGTATAAACAATGAGCCATGTTTATTGAGAATTAGCATTTGATCGATTATGTAATGGCTGTTTATTGGCATCCTAGTGATCTGGTACTGTAGCATCCTTACCACATACCTTCAACATCCCCGGTTCAAATCTAGCCTGGAATTTGTTGCTTAGAAAAAATGTATTTGCATGTTTTTATGGGCCAACTGCAATTTGTTTTCAAGTGAAGGAAGTCAGAGTCAACTGTCATTAAAGGGGTTTGTGTGACTTTATAGAGGCCTGTGTGTGTGTGTGTGTGTGTGTGTGTGTGTGTGTGTGTGTGTGTGTGTGTGTGTGTGTGTGTGTGTGTGTGTGTGTGTGTGTGTGCGCGCGCACGTGTACCTTCACCAACTGAAGCCAAAAAGAGCTCACACTGCCTGCGTTTATGCTACTTCTTAGTGGAGCCACAATTTAATGCCAAAATGAATACCAACATTACACTGCTCTACCAGCTCTGCATTACCACACCCTCAGCTATGCCACTCCACCAATCTTGGCGGGCACAGGTGGGTCCTTTTCAAACCACATAATGACTATACAAGCACAAGAAGACAACAACCTGCCTTTTACCAGATGAAACTGGCAACGTGTCAGCAGGTAACCAACTCAGCCAAATGACCCCCATCCACACAAGCTTGTGTTCGCCCAGTGAGGTGTTTGAAAACAGGAGCTTATGCGCTGGTTTGTTCAAGGTTTTTCAGCAGATCATGAAGACATCACTGTCAAAGTTGTACTGCAGCTGGGAGAGCCACGAAGGCCATAATGCGCTTTGGCCCAAACACACTTGAGTGTAATACATAGAATGTAGGTCTCTGTGTGTATTTGCTAAAATATATTTGTAATCCATAAGTTCTAGAGTTTGAGTGTTAGTGTGTATTTGTGTCTCTGTGCCCCTACTTGTGCATGAATGTGTTATTGTTAAGTGGCAACCAGGCTTTTGTTTGGGGCTTAAGGGTTGGCCAGTGGGAGGTCCATAGACATGTTCCGGTGTACCCGGGCCCTGCCTACTGTTAAACCACACAGATGTCCTGGGCCTATTGTGACCCTGCAGGACTCGGCAGGGACCCAGCGGGGCCATTTCACGCCTCAAGGACGCCCAAAGAGGAAGTCAGAAAAGGTACACCACTGTGACATCAGCAGAGATCTCTATCAATGAAAATGCAGCAGGCAGCCATGTCACAAATTAGCTTCAACAAGATACTTTGACCTGGAGAATGGACAGCGCTTTCAAATTTTAATCAGCAATGAAGCTTGCAATCATGAGAATCAGCTGCAGATAAACACAAATATGAAATGTGGACACCTTTGGTTGAATTAATTCTAGGTATTTTTGCGACAAAGAGCATTTTAACTGCTGGGATCACACAGACAATACAGAACTTTGCTCATTTTGTGTCACCCCCACTTTAAACACCCATGGCTGTCTTGATTTGCTGTTGATCTTTAACTCCACCTCCTTTGCTGTTTGTTGGACTGCTGCACATACATTTGGGGTCTGAGCAACAATTAAAGTGTTTGTGGTTTTGCCGCCAACATGTGTTTCAAGTCTGGTTAGTTCCAGTAAGTTCTCACACCACTTTTATGTCCCTTAAAAAACAGACATTTTCCATCTACATCTTGATGTCAAAGTGACTTGAGACCACAACACTCCGATAATTGCTGAATCTTTTCTTGGTGTCTTTCATTTCCCACAACAGATCCTCTTATGACATTTTATCATGTGGTCGTTTCAGCTTCTTAATTCGAGCACCTTAAGCTCATTATGTCAAACAGCTTGTGATGTTCCTTCTAGGTACCAGTTCCCTTGCTGGCACATCATGTTTCAGTATACCGTCACATTTAGGTCATGCTGCTCAATTTGTGTGTCTATAAATAGCACCTCCTTATTATTTTATCAAGGCAGATGAACTGCTTCACAGTCTACTTTTGTGCCTGCATCCCATCCTGTTCGTGAGGATATAGAAAAGTAGGCCAAGACCACTTTCCTGTCATCTCTGTTTGAGCCTGAGATTTTATTGAAGTCTGTGTGTATCTCGTGAGTGAAGCGTGCCACACTTGACCTCCTGAAAAGAGTCATAAAAACAGTGTTTGTGTGTGTGTAAGTGTGTGAGTAATTCAGGGCATACCTAAAAGCATGCACAGACTCTTTTACTGCATTAGTATGCATACGTGTGCACTACATGTTTACAGTCAGACTGGACTAGACATGACTATGGGACACGTGCCAGGGACATACCGTATTTTTTCTCTCTGCGTCACCATCAGTCGTTTCCTATCTGTGTATGTTTCTGGATTAGTCTTGCTTTTTTTTTTTTTTTTTTTTACCCTGCACTTGACTTCAAAAACATGTCACTCACAACTTATAGTCACAACTTATAGTGGCATAGTCAGGAAGGAAGATATTAAAATTATAAATTATATATTATATATAAAAAATTCACATTGTGGAAACATTCTCTTTATGCATGGAGGTATAATCTTGATCTTGGACATATGGCAGAATAATCTGTACTCAAAGTCAGGTTTCATCAGCAAATTAAGTTGGATCTACTGACATACAAGCTCAGTAGCTGCTATGATTTCATTCATAGCACTTAAAATACTCTATTACGTGCAGTGCTTGTGGCATTTGCTTTCTTGGACAGATTTTTGGCAATTTAATGAATCCTTTTTTAAAAAGAACCTGCCTGTGCTTGAGCAAATTGTTCTTCAGATAGCCCTGCTATATGTTGTTTCATTTTCTAACTGCAGTATGTAGAGTCAGCTATGTATTAATGGCTTTTGTCTGTTTCATCTTCACCAGAAATGTAATTAAATGGGATTTCTACATGAACCACAACCTCTATCATCATAATAAATAAGGCTATATGACCTTTTGATAAATGATAAGTAAATGAGGAATGTATCTGACTGTTTCTAAGGTTTCCAAGGTCTTCAAGTTTCTTCAGTGCAATAAATTACCACATTATTATTGTTTCTTTACAGATTAATGTAGAAACCACTTTAAACATATAGACTGTATATCATTTCTGCTCCAGTTCGTTCATCTCAGTGAACCATATTATTTTCTCTCATTTTATTAGGTTTGTTCAGGTTATTCTGACTGATTATCCTACTGTTATATAGGTGACTGGTAGTCACTTAGCTTGACGTGTCGGTGTGTGAGGGTGAACACTCTTGAGATATTTATGATTGAATTAGAGTCCTTCAGCGCTGTTCCTGTTCAGTGATTTAAAGCCCCCTTGTTTCTGCCCCTGTGCACTCACAAGGCCGCTTGTTTCGAAGACTCTGGAATGTTTTGCTAAACCCAGTGACTCCAGAAAGCTCACGCCAAACTTGTTTACTTTGCTTGTCCTACCGCGCGCCCTCTCCTCCAGTCTTTTCTCACTTACTCTTTTTAACACATAAACTCTCTCAATGCTTCTTTTGAATCTCTCATTATAAGACTCCTCTCTGTGTTATTGATCCAGCAATCACTGGTTTGTTCTGTCTTTAGTAGAAGTCTGAACCATGAAGAGATGTTTGATCCAGGGAGCAACCCTGGAGCTTGCAGCATAAAACATACCATCTTTAAGCATGAGACAAAACAAATAATAATCACCACTTTTTCATTTTATTTTGAATTAATTTTTTCTTTAGTCTTGACAATGCTAATAGCCATTAGAAAAAAGAAGGAGAGAGTAATAGTTCTGATACTCTGATCTCTGATTCTCTCCTCTGATTCCTCTGATTTGCCCTAATCATCACTCATGTGGGACGTCCAGCACTTCTCAGCAAGACTACAAGTAGCCCACTTGATGTGCATTCTTGACTTCTCATTGTCCCGTTCGCTGCCCATGCAGCTCAAACATTCAGGTATAACTGAGCTTGCTGTTTGTGTGCACTGGCATTGTACGCCGAAAGGTGCAGATCCGTGCAGAGCCAGGACTCACAGAACTCCTGATTTGGCAAAGCTTGGGATTCCCAAAGTGGTGTGCACAAATATTTGCACACACTGTGGAATTCGCTCCTGCCTCGGCACTCGAGAATGTCTGATTTCACACCGCAGACTTTCAGGCCGGTCAGCTCCTACACCTTTCCTCCCTCCGTCAGCAGAAATGGTGTGAGTGCTGTTGCGAGCAGTGCTGCTTTGTTGGCAGAGACAGAGCTTTCATTATTAGCTTTAGTCACCGTTTTGTGCCGTGTGCTTTCCCTGCTTTAATCGAAACTGCAGGGTTGATTGGTGGTTCTTTGTTAGATGGAAGTCATGTGCTGTCAGTAAAAGACCCAGGAAGGGAGAAAACAGATGAGGGGATGGCGTGGAGTGAGTTGAAGAGAAAATATGTCAAGAGGCTCAATGGACCGTACATGATTGGAAAACATCTACAAATAATGAGGGGTTTTGCACAATAAAAGGATATACGAGCACAATTGTGTCTTCAATCCAGAAAGGACAGGAATTTCACCAGCAGCACATTGTCAGTGTACACAAATGATGGCTTGATGGTGTGTGACTGTTTGTGGCTTGGTGATTTGTGGTTTGATGGTTGCTTGACGCTGGATTAAATACAGTTGCTTCACAAATATGGCATAAAGGGAGGGAGGCCAGTCCAGAAAAAAAAAAACACATGGCAGTTACAAAAGGCCGGGCAGATCTGCACCAGGATCTTAAGTGAAAATGCTGAGAGCAAATACCAGTATATGATGAATATGTGCTGGAATTTTCAGGATGTGTGGCCATCTGTGTGTACATGAAGGGGGTGTGGGCACCTCCTCCATGCACATCCATCTGTCTTCACTTGTGAGGTATGAGGGAAGATGGGAGGCAGAGGTCAGAATATGTGAACTGTCCATATGGGGATGCTGAAGATGTTTCGACATATTTAGAATGACAAATATACCAGAGTGTCTTTAATATTTGGTTTGAAGGCCGCCAGTGTCTTAAAAGCTCAGAGTTTCAGTACCTGTCGCTGTTTGTGATGCAGTATCTAACCAGACTTGTGATGTGAGACGACAGGAAGATGATGGCGTGATGACTCGTCACTGGTCATTAGTTGTAAAATAGCCACATTCCGGAAGAATCTATTCCAGATGGGTATTTAGAACAAGTTTTAGTGCCCCATTAAAATGGTCTCATCTCTGGTGACTTAAGTGCCCCTCGGGGTGCCTGATCTCATGGTATGTTGTTTGTTTACTCTCCAGTGGGCCTTCATTTCCTGTGTGTCTGCTGCTTTTTTTGCGGCTCGAGCACATCTCAGTGGGTTAGCCATCTTTAATTTACTGAGCCAATCCACAGGAGATTTAGGGCTAATCTTGTTGCTTTTGTCGGTATTCTTGACCCCTCAAATGCCGTTGATTGGGGCATTCCGTCACAGTTTTTGTGCTGTTAGTTTTTCTTTTTTATTATAAAGAGACAAAGAGTTAATGGGAATGACTCTGATTTAAAAATGGAATTTAACTTCTTCCAAATATGAAAATAGACACAAAGATTTTAATGTGTGTTTCACACAAGATAATTTGTCCCAACACAGATTTCATACAAACAGCAAGTGTTAACCTTGATGAGTGCCAGTTTAAAATGGTGCCATGTGATTCATAAACACAAGCAGATGTCCCTCGATGTGCGTGTCTCTACTGGTCAGTGCACAAAAAGCTCAATTGTGAAAATATATGAATCCCAGGTTCTAGAGGAGGATGGCTAATTTTACTGACAGAACAGTGTGATGCTAACGGCCATCACATTGAATATAATCTATTTAGAAATGACAAGGCAGATGTGAAGATGTTGTTCCGGATTTCACAGAAACACAAACACACTGACCCATTTTCTCACGTGGCTCCTCAGTCCCTCAGCACAAGACACCCTGTGATTACCATCATCCAACTATCCTTTCAGAATCCCACTGACCTGCCAGCTAAATTTGAGCAAGAATAGAATAGAATAGAATAGAATTTTATTGTCTGATACAAGTGTAACAGAAATTTGCCTTTGACAGGGCTCAGTAGCACATTTACAGATAGTAAAAACACATAGTAAAAAACTCACATACAGACATACTAAGACCACATAAATGTAAAAAGTAACTAAAATCCCGCTGATAATAAAACGTGATCAGGTTATTGCACCTTTGCTGTTCAGGGCATTGGCTGCTGTTGGGATGAATGATTTTTTGTGGACTGTTTTTCTGGCTAGTGGGACTTTGTATCTCCTGCCAGATGGAAGAAGACTGAAGGAGTGGTGGAGGGGGTGAGAGGGTTCCTCTGTGATCAAGATTGTATCATTTAGTGGGAGCATCTGCACACATAAATTTACCCACAAGCACACAAAAGTAAAATGCCAGACAGCATACTTGCTGGAGGATGATCATCCACTTGCACAGCTGATTCCAAATATTTATGGAGATTTTTATCTTAGAATAGATTTCTTTCTTTTCCGTGCTGGTCACAAGACTGCACAAGTCCCAAAAACTGTTGGAAAATAAAACGTACACAGATGTTGGCTGCTTGGGTAGTGTATCAGACTCATCAAAGTATCATCTTTTCCAAAAATGAAGTTAATAAAAGTAAAATATCTACAATATTTTTAGAGATTTTTTTGAAGGGTGAGTGGAGTGCCAGGGAAATTGGGAAGGTAGTTGATTAAAGATGAATTTTCAGAATCTAGAATGGCATCTGAGGAAGCTCAGCTGACATGCCACCTTCATCTCATGTGTGACCTGGTTCTTGACTCTTTATTTTCTCTCTGTGGGAAAGTGGCTGGTATTTTTTATTTATGAGGAGGTTGACAGCCGCTGTGGGTCCTCGGGGGAAGATATTTTCCTTTTTCCATCTCCTCAGACCTTCCATTCTGCATTTGTCATTGTGTGAGGAAGGACTTTAAGATCCCTGACAGCTGAGACCATATCACAGACAAAAATGGAACGGCTGCGAGGACCATTTTCAAACTGAACCCCTTAACCTACTCTGTCCTCCAAGCAGTTTCTTAGATCATATAAAGCACTTTGTAAATATTATGACTATGACATGACAAAACAGTCTCTGGTGATTACATGTGATATTTCACTAAATGTGAGACTTAGTCATTACAAGAATAGTCTGATTATCAGTGAATTAGAATGTGGTTAGACGTCTGGAGCTGAACAACACCAGGAAAAATGCATCAGCTGTTCTGGTGAGCTTCTGAAGAATGAGTTATGGATGCCTTTGGGCCCCTGCTGGGCTTTTAAACACCTTAAGAATCTCAAAACAAAAGTTTGTTAGGGCAACATTGTGATCCATCACAAGTTGTGTTCTGGAAAACCTCCAAGTGGCATCAGATTCATCCAGTATTTTATTAGCTTTAAATAATCTGTTTCTGCAACTTTTGAGATCCTCTGAGTTTTTGTTTTCTATTCTAAAGAGCACCGAGATGAGTGACTGGTCTTGCAGTCATGTCCCCTACTTATCCTAGCTGAGACCTCCACAGCGCTTTGACATAATCTCTCTTTAGACTGAGCAACCATTTAATGTCCCTTTCTCTTTCTGATCGAGAGGTGTTGCTGGTGACCTTTCACCTCATAGTCACTCAGGGATCGTAACCCCTTTGCCACCCTGAATGGGTGAACACAAGGCCACTGGCTGAGTGTTGTCACCCTCCGTGTTGAAGCCAACCTCAGCTTTAACTCTTTACAGCTGGTAATAATACAAGCACTGGAGCGCTTAGCATTAGCATTTTGGCTAAGTGACACTTTGACAACTTAATGTCTTTTGTGTGTGTGTGTGTGGTTGAGGTCAGGGTCATTGAACATGATGTGCGTCCAGCTTTTCTTAGGTTAAATACCCTAACAGGTCATTAAGTTCCTCTCTTCTCCCATGGACACAGTCTTTTTCATCCAACAGTTGTAAAACAAAGCAGCAGGTCCGTAATGTTATGAAAATTAGGATTTGTTTGATTTAGCCTGAGGTGATGTTGGACCTTCTTTTTTTCTTTTCTCGTGTTTTTTTCTGTCCCTTTCTCAAATACCTTTCATTTGAAACTTAATGAATGGTAAACATGTTGAGTCTTTTATTCTCTTTGCTTGCCTTTCTGCAGGGTCAATATAGCTGTCATGTGAACCACTTGAGTAGCTCTTACCAGTATGCACGCACTGAAACGTGAGCTAGAAAAGCCTGGCTTTCTGAAGCCTCACGAGCATGACAGTTTTTAAGATCGAGTTCAAAACCTGCAGCTGAACAAAGCCAGAACACAGTAACCTGCAGCCTCTTCTCTTATTTGCTTGTCCTTTGCTTGCCTCATTGCCTTGAAGCCAAAAGTAAAGCAGCAAAAGAGGGTTTTGTCTTGTTTTTATGGTCCTCAAAGCCTGAAACATTTTTTTCTTCAGACAGTGACCTAGTTTGATCCTTCTGTGGCCATACCATCTTGACACAAGTGTTATAAGGACTCTGTTGTCCTCTGAGAAAAAAGGGATCATTGTTTGTAGAAATTACAGTTGTTTGTGACTTGCACTAGCATCATGTGATTTTCCTTTGAATGAAATGCAAAAAAAGTTGCAGTTAAATAGAAGGAATGACAGTATTTATCTTTTATCTTTATAGTCTCATAGTTTTTGGGGAGGCTGGACGCTATCCCAGCAGGCATTGGACATTCTATAAAGCACCTTCACTGCTTGTCCATGCTAGTGGACTGTCTGTCGGTTGGCCACTTTGGTCCGGACTGACAAATCCGAATGACTTTTGCTGATCCTGACTATAGTGTCACCATGAGGTTGGCATTTGAGCGAAATTTTAATCTTCAGCTGTATTTTGTTTTGTGTTCATTAGCAGATTTTATCATGCTAACGTGCAAAAATAAGATGGTTAATATGGCATAAGCATTACACCTACTAAACATCAGCATTGTTGTCGTCGGCATGCTGATGCATTTAGTTCAAAGTCTAATTACATCCTCACAGAACTGCTAGCATAGACGTGGACTCTTAGTCTTGTTTTTGTCTGGTGCTAAAGCTTGTGCAGAAGCAGTGGTGTGTTGTTGTCTGTGTACACAAAGCTCTGACTGCTAAAATCAATTCCTTGCTCAAAGTAGAGATCAGGTTTTTTAGGCAGCTCCCACTGAAGGTGACTGCCTGAAACTATCACAGCTGCCACCAGAGCACTTCAGCATTATCGTGCTGTGGCCCATTGCTTTTCATCTCACCTACCACTAACATAATAGTTTATTCTCATGCATCTGCCTTGTGGATTTGGACCATTAAACCTTTAATGGTGGTGTAATTCAGAATGTTTTCCCGCCTTTCTGGCCCTGTCTCTTCTATATTCCTGTTTTAAGTTTCCTGTCCACTCCTATTCCTTCATTCTTGGAAATATGAGGGGACTGGGTAAACAGAGAAGGGTCAGCGATGAGAGCCAGAGCTCAATCTGTTGGGCATATGGAGGTTCTCTCACTGCTGCCAACCTCCAGCTGGATGGTATTAGTCCCCGTCAGGAGTTGAGCTATCATCCCCGAGGGACCGATGAGGAGCTGTGGAACGAGGGGGGAGACACAGGTCTGACTATAGCTCCTGTTCATCACCCGAAGCTCCCCCTCTCCACCCAAACACATCAGTGCTGTCCATTAGCTCCTAAAGTAAATAAACCAACTGTGTCTATGTGTAGGACAGATAAAGGAAGAGGGTCA
This sequence comes from Toxotes jaculatrix, assembly GCF_017976425.1. Taxonomy (NCBI): domain Eukaryota; kingdom Metazoa; phylum Chordata; class Actinopteri; family Toxotidae; genus Toxotes; species Toxotes jaculatrix. The sequence goes on from NC_054397.1 coordinate 12,280,280, forward strand.
ATGAGGGCTCGGGGCATCAGGGCTAATCGCATAAAGTGTTTAACTGTATCTGAGTGACCAGAGAAAAGACACTAGACTTTTAAGGATCTGCTATTATCTCTGATATTTGGGAAGGAAACACAAAGAAGAAAACCAAAGACCCTTTATCAAAAACAGAATTGATTCCCAAAGCTATTTAAATACTTCGTATTTCTAGTTAATCATTTTTATTTGGCCATTGAAAGGGCTTTACCCCGTCATACCTGGCTCATTTTCCCTTTTCACGAAGAAAACCGTGTTATCAGTGCCTTCACAATGAGTTTCTGTCCACTGCATACCTGCAGGGATGCTGCCTTCCCCTAATGCAGCTAAACACATACACTAACTTCCTTCTGTTTATTTGTACTGGGCTTAATACACCAGATTCCTTAGATTCCTGCACAGTGGATTTGGGTCAGCTATGCATAAAGACAAACATTTAGATTTTCCAGCTGAACTAAGACCCTTCATAATCATATCAAAAACCTCCTTTGTTGGTCAGTGCTTACAGAGGGCTACCTGAAAATATGTCAAACATCCAAATAAACCTCTGCACATACGTAGGTTTGCACAGGAACACACATAAACTATTTCGGCCCGAATCTCCTCAATTCCTGCATGTGCGAGGCATTTGTCTCGTGAGTCTCATGTCCATCTCTAGTTTAGTAGGTCAAGGTTGTCACATGAGGAATGAGTTAATATTCCCTGGCTCACGTCCGCCTTCCTGCTGTTATTTGTCAGGCAAGAGCTGAAAGGCAGAAAATTACCAGCAAGCAAAGTAAAATGAGAGATGAAAAAACCCTTTAACCTCAAGTGAAGAAGAGAAGATTAGCAATCACCGAAAGGACACCAGCACTGAGTGTTTTTGTCAGTATGCAAATTTCAGTGCCAGAAGTGTTTCTCTTAGTTCATGAAATATAAAACATGGTAAGGTGGCTCTTGTATTGTAGCACACCCATGCAGTAAAAACAACCTGTGATTGCTACAAACACAACAGACACACCTACAGTATCTTTGTCAAATAAATGCCAAAGTCAACATAAGCCACAGCTACCAAATGTATTCATTAATCCTGTCCATATCCAGTAAGTTATACTAAAATATACCAGAGGTCAGCAATTAATCAGAGCTGAAATTAATTTAAAGTGGATTCTTGGCATAGTATCAAAACTTTTAAAAAGTTTTAGTCACTATATAAGACAATATAATAACATGAGAAATTGATTTCAGGCACTTATCATATTTTTGGTTCTGGTATAGGGTTTGTCATGGTGTGCCTGACCTTTACCCCATCTCTCTTTTATCTGCAGTAGCGCTCTCTCTCATCTTATCTTCTGAAAAATGACACAAGACCCAGGAGCTGTAAGAACTTGGGAGCTGGTAGAAATCACTCTGAAATTCAAACCTGCTCCATGCACTTATGCTAAAGGAGCCTCTGGATCAGTGATAATCTCCCAGCTGAACCTGGTTTGTGTTTGTCATGACAGCCCAGATGTCTGCATGGATTGTCACGTGGCTCACAAGAGGTCAGGGTTCAAAGGAGGTCATGGGTCAGGACAGGGAAGACTAAAGCGTCAACTTCCTGCGTTACTCGCTGGCTGATTCTTCATGGGGAGAGAATGGACATGTGTTAGTTTGGAATTTGGTCTTCGCTCCACATGTCTAGGACTCCATGACAAAAGTCAAAAACAGGAAAGAAAATAGAATAGGGAAGAGAACTGTGCACTTTCTATTGTCAAAGGTGTAATTGGATACCTCAGTGTGGACGTGCACATGCAGGACACACAGGCATATTTTTAAAAGATAATAACATACCTCTCACACAAACAGAAAAAAACAGGCATGCATCCGCGAACAGACACACATGCACCCATTTTTTCACCCTCGTATCATATATCTTCCATCTCCCTGGCACATCGAACATCCATCCACACCCACCTAGTTCCTCATTCATGCACACTTAACCCTCCAGGGCTCATCATCTCATTGCAGCTTAAATCTTACACCCAAGGCCACATCATTCATTGCTGCTGAAAGGTGGCTGGCACACATTTGACACCCGTGCCAGCTCCTCCGGAGGTACGCCAACTCCGCCCGCATCCAGAACAGTTCATCATGATGTCAGATGATACCAGCAGACCTTACATTCTTATGGATCCTTGTCATTACATGTTTGTCCAAGAATGATTATTTTAAACTTGTTGTCACTTTAACGAGGCAAAATCCACACGACAGCCTGCTGCCATACACAGATGGTCATCAAAGCAGGAAAGATGTCACTGACAAAAACAGTCTTACCTGAAGGCCCATTTAGTAGCTGCCCTGACGCCTTTGATCATATCACATGATTCTTTGCAGCAGATGGAGTTGTCTGTGTTTCAATTTGTATTTTTTTCCTGAGCACTTTAAGCATTTCTTTCCCATGTTGGCTTAAAGGGAAAATGTTTTTTAGACTGGATGCCATTTGAGTAGTTGCAAAATACTTTGTTTTAAATCTTCAAGGTGAAGAGAGAGAGAGCACTGACATGGAAAGAAAAGGCTTAGGGTGTGAAAGTTTGGCGAGCAGAACAACTTCAACTATCTTTTACAAAGAACATGACTTTGGTGCTAGTTTTGTGAACATTGACGTCACATAGGATGAATAATAAACATGATTGTGTTTGAATGATTTTATTTGAAACGATGAACCAATGTGTTGAGTGTAGAATACTGGGGACCGTGGAGCACAGAACAATTCCGAGCAGTAATTATTATACCTCACTTGGTTTGGACAAGGAATTCTGGAAATTTCCAGGCATTACAGCACAGCTCAAAATGTTGCTGTGTGCTCATTTCACAGCCATATGGTTGGCATCATTAGCCACTTTCCAAGTGTTCGTGTTGGTTTCCCAAGCAGACCTCCACCTCTTGTAATTCTTAGAAAAATGTGGTCGCACACACACACAGTGGCTCTTTATGTGTTGAAATGCTATTTCTAAAGTGTTAGAGCCTGTGGAAATAAATCAAACCAGCCTGCTTCACTCACTTTAGACCAGTAACAACTACACTTTACCATAAAACATTGTTTTACATGTTACCTGTAACACTCACAAATAACATAACATAATAAATTTACTGATTAATAACAGCTTCTGCAGCAGTGTCTCCTCTTTATCTTTGCTTTCTCCTGTTTTTTTGCAGTCTCATCTCGCAAACTTCATTGGACAAGATGTTTACTCGTTTTCTCTCTTTCTATCCTCTAAAGGCAGCTTTGAATGTCAGCTTTTTCTGTCCTTAATGTCTCTCTCTCTCCCTCTCTTTTTCCAAAACCTCTAACAATTGCCCCCTGGTTCTGCTCTTCCTCTTCCATCCTTCTCACAGCCTAAAGCAAAATATCTCTAATCTGCTTTCCCCATGCATGTCTAATAAGAAAAATATGAGCAATAATCTGGAGCTGTGTGCATGCGTGCGTGTGTGTGTGTGTGTGTGTGTGTGTGTGTGTGTGTGTGTGTGTGTGTGTGTGTGTGTGTGTGCGTGCGTGCGTGTGTGTATGTTCTTTTTCGGGCTTCTTTATCTTGATCAGGATATTAGAAAAGGCTGCTGATGAGTGGATTTCCTGAAGATCCAGATCTTCCTTTGTAAAGAAAATGCTTGGGCTATTTAACTGAATTTAAATTGTAAGAAAAAAAACACGAATTTATTTAACAAGCTATGTATACCTGTAAAAATTGTACTGATACAGATGGTGATATACAGACCTGTCACATTCTCTTGATGACATTTGATCACTGGTTTTTAAATGGTACTTTATTACCTTGGGTTTTGTTGCATTGTTTACTTTGTGTGCGACCTGCCTGTACAGGTGCAAATATAATGTCTGGTAGAGAATAATCCAATCTATGGACTATAACCCTACAACCTCTGAGAATCTAAAACTGCTTATCTTTGCACACATGTGCGTGTTTAACTTTGTGTGTTTCTGTGTGTATAGGTGTACATATGCGTGTATATATATTGACTTACACACTATTTGCCTTAGCATTTACACATTAGTGTTGGCCAATAATTCTCTCTGCTATTGTCTAAAAGCCAGGGTTGAGCAGAAGCCACATATGGTAGTGCTTTACAGAGAAACAGTGATTTAACTCCTTTAAGATGTCGGTGGTGCTCAAAGCACAAGATTTACAGTCAACTGAATAAAAAAATATCTATATTTTACCTTTTCAGCAAACTCTGGGCACAAACATAATAAGGGCCTTCTGTTGTTAGAGTTTATAAAAGTGAAACAATAATTTGAAAAATACATGTAAGACTGTTGTTTTTGATTGAGTATGACGACACCCGTAAGTGGATTGTAAAGATAACAATACACTTTGAATTGTTTTAAACTTCCAAAACATTCAGAATTATGTGTGATGTTGCACTGCTTCATATCTGAACACACACAGTGAATAATATTTTGCATCAGATGTGAACATCTTTGATGAGAAACATTGAGCAAGACTGATGTATTGTGCAATCATTTCTCTCAATCATTTCTCTCTCTACTGTAAATGATCCGGTATGGAGAATTACATCTACACTAATCAATCTTGTTTTGAAAAGGAAGCCATTAGTCAGGCTACTTTAAACCTAGCGCATAGCTCAGCTTCATTGAATGTGAAAGTTGGTGCTTTTTTGGTTTTGTTGTGTTTTGTTTTCATTCAGTTCAGGCACATTCATTTAAAACGTGTGATGCTATGCTCTCTGAAATGTGTGTGCATGTAAGTGGACATGCAGACAAAACCACACACAAGACTCTATCACTTAAAAGCCCATCATCCTTGCACAATGCAAATCCTCAGCAACCCTCCTTCAATAGTTCATTTTTTCCTTCTTTAGTGTTGTTGTTTTTTTTGTTTGTTTACTGCTGTGGTGGACAAGTAAAGCTTCAGTGATAAATGGACGATCCAATGTAAAGAACCACAACATCTGGATGAAAAATACATGGTAGAACACACTGATTCGTTGTTTGTTTAAGTGTGTGTGTGTCAGCCTCCTGCCTCTATTGTGATCATGGTCAGTCCATCAAAGCCCGGAGAGGGTGTCGGCGAGGCATTTGGCCCTCTGTCTGCTTCACACTTCCTTTGTTTGTGTGTGTGTGTTTGCGTGTGTGCTGGTCCAAGCCTCTGTCTCCCTGCATTTCCTCCTCACTATTGTGTGTGTGGACGCACATGCTCTCTTTCTCTCTCTCTCTCTCTCTCTCTCTCTCTCTCTCTCTCTCTCTCTCTCTCTCTCTCTCTCTCTTTTTTTCTTTCTCTAATCATTGTCTTGTTGGGCTGATCCCCAAGACCATGGATGAGCTATTTCTGGAGATTCCTGTTATGAAAAGATTATCCTCACCCCCCACCATTATTCTCTGTTACTCACCCACTCTGCCTCTCTCTCTCTCTCTCACACACACCCACACACACACACAGCAGTTAAAGTCATCTGCATCAGTGGAAGCAAAGGACACACACTTATCATTGGAGGCATTTACATTCAGATTTCAAGGACAGTGGAAGTTGTATAGATCCAAAATAACAGTCACTATACCTCTACTTTGGCCAAGAATCAAACACAATCGCGCACACACACACAGAGGAAACTGACAAAGTAGCACTGTAATAAATACTCTCCTGTCTTTGATAACCTGACAGTAGTGAAAAGCATCTTTATGGCTTTTTATCAGAAACTCTCAACCATAAAAAATCTGTCAGAGTACAGGTGCTTACACACACGCGCACACACACACCTAACATGTTCATTTTTATTTCAGGAGGACCACTATGACCTCTGCAGGCCCATAATTTGGTTATCTCTTTTGTGAGTCTTTGTTGACACGGCCTTGGGTGTTTGTGTGTGTGTGTGTTGGACTGACACATCCGTCCGCTGACCCTCACCTGGCCCCACTGTTTGGGGTTAGGAATGGTAGAAGAGGGGAGCGTAAACCCCAAGGCTAGCCCATAGGAGGACTCTCCATAGCGGGGGAAAATCTTTCATCTTTTTCTTGTATCTCTCTGTATTTCTTTCTCTGTTTGTTTTTTCTGTTTTTTATATGTTTTCACTGTCTTCTTTTAATTTTACTTCATCTGTGTCTTTGCTTTGGAACTTGTTTTTTTTTTTTTTTTTTTAATAATAATAATTTTTCTTTACCACTTTCTCTATTTTCCTCCTCCGGCCCCTCCTTTCTGTGTCTGAGGGTCAGAGGTGACACTGTAAAGTTTACAACCTACAACAGTAGCTTCACCCGACAACCTAGCAGCAATAAGTTGATGGGGCATACAAGGCCAGTTTGACTAAAATAAAATATCTGTGGTTTGTTTTGTTTTTGCACCTGGGTTTTTTTGGGGTTTCAAAATAGAAGTGATCATTTAGAACAGCTAGAGACATGAGTAAAATTTATTATGAATCATAAGATAATCCACTAAAACTTCCCTGCCATAGAGGTAAATTTTTTTTTTTCCTTTTCCAAGTCGAAGTTACATCTAATACCAGCTCTAATCCCTTGTGTCTGTCTGTTGTAACACTGATTTATCTCTTCATTTCCTCTCTTTTGTCCAAAGCCCTCATTATATTCATGTGTATTTGATCTGTATCTATATCATAAGACAAACAAGCGCCTGACTCTGATGAGCTTTGATGAATGAAAATTGTAGACACTGTAAGAGACACACTCATTTGCCCCTGAGCAACTGGCAGCAGCCGCAGTCTGCTTGTCTGATCTCTCACACTTTACCACACACATTCATCAACAACCGCTGGCATTATTGCGTATTTATCACCACAAAACAACTTAAGAGCGTGAACCCCCTTGTCTCCGCGCAGTGGTGTTGACCCATCTGAGGATAGATCGAGGAGGTTGGGGTTTTGGGTGCAACCTCTGGGTGGTCGGGTTTTGTGGCTCAGGGATTTGGCCTTGTTTGGTAATCTCTCTTCATCTCTCCTTCCTCTCTTTGCTCTCTCTCTGTCCTCCATATTGCTCCCGCTCTCTTTCTCACACACACACTAACAGTCCCTCATTATCTCTCTCCCTCCCTTCGGGTTACAGATTTAGGATAGAAATCACACAAGGCTTTCCTCAATTCTATGAGCTCTTAAGCTCACGTTTTCTGTTTACGTATTATTTGATAATCTAATGTTAGTGTTGATTTGTTGACATGCTTAAAGTATGCTGTATCCATATGTTCCAATTGGTAGTGAAACCTTAAAACTTTCTGCCCCTAGCAGTGTGTCAAAAGCTGTCACGGATTGAACGTTTCTTTTGAATGCTGTCTCAGATTATTTGAATTATTGATTTCCTCAGGAAATCAGGAAAGTTTTCTAACTTTTAAGACCACAAGTCCACTTGCTGTTTGTGTAAAAATAAAAAATATTGCAAAATCAAACCATTTTTCCCTTAAAATGTGGAACAGCCAAAGTACATAAATGACCATAAAACATTGTTATTACTCCAAATAAGGAAATGTTTAATATGGCATATGGGCTATGCATGAACAAATATATATATTTCCTCCTGTTGTTTGCCAAAAAAGAAAGATATGCTCAATATATTACATACATAGTGATGTTACTTATGTTTGGGTCAGAAGTTTAACTCCCTATAAAACATCTTTTAAACAAATAGTTATACATGTAACTCTAACAACAGAACACATACAAATAGACTTATTTGAGATTTGGGCTCGGTAGTGCTATGTAAAAAGTATTGCTGCACCAATTACAAATATAGATGAAGAACACAGATGAAGATCCTATGTATTTAACCACTTTGGTTTACAGCTGTAGTCTCTGAGACCCCCAGACAGAAGTAAAGTGCAGTTTTCTGTTGTGGATCTCTGAAACATCATCTGTTCAAAACCACGTTTATGAACAATACTCATATAATTGGCAAAGGTTGTGATAAAACAATGTTAAGTACATGCACAAATTTCAAATGATTCGTGGCCTCTCTAATGGAGGCCTGCGCTAGAAAGACTCATGACTTTGCTCACTTTATTAGCTGGCAGAGTCTCTTTTGGGTGAATCACTTGTGACTCCTCTGTCAGCTGGGATCGGTATGGCAGCCAACAACAGACTGCACAGTTGGCCAGGATTTTCTGCATCATATTTTCCCCACTCTAGCAGTCTAAGCTTTGGATTACATGTGTTTCCTTGCCACATGGTGACTCCTCTGGCTCTCACTTTTTGCGCCACCCCAATGCCTGTGTGTTGCCATGGCAATAACACAGGGCTGACTGATGCCAAATAATGATGTCCTTGAGGAGTTCTTGGAAAAGGGTTTATGAAAAGTCCCCTAGGATAGACCAGAAGAGGGGAAAACAGAGAAACTGGATGGGCTGTTTTGAAATAGATACACAGGACACACAAGTTTAAAGCTGAAAAATATCAGCAACACATCGTGTCTCTGTCTTAAGGTGTGTGTGAATTATATATCCAAAACCACATCCCCTATTCTAAGAAAAAATAGAAATGTAAGTTTTATGTAACTTTGCCTTGTGTGCCCTCGGGGCATCAAGGAATTCAAACTTAAATTTGACCTTTTTTTGTAGGTGCTAAAAATTGTTATAAAAGTGTAGTGCCAAAAAAAGGTGTTTTTACATCTTCAGGACTTCCTACATGCCCTCCCCGCCTTTTGGACCTTTTGGACTTTTGTTATTGCGGAGTCAACCTGAGCGTGGTGTACGCGCATCAGGGGCAGGGGCAAAGGCATTACCATACCTGTAACAGTTCTCTTTTCACTCTGCCACTTGCGCTTTTCAGACTAATCTCGCGTCACAAAGGAGCGTCTCCCTGTTGTCTCCACTATTTTCTAATGATATGCAAACTGGGTACCAACCTCCGAGTCAATTGCTGCCTATTAGGGGAGGCGGTGGAGGCTCAGACGAGGCAGTAGCTGAAATGAATGAAGGAGAATCCTGGGGAGCCACTTAATCACTTTCGATTTTAGATTGGTTATATTAGTAAAACGTACTTTAAGGACAAGTAAAATAATTGAAATAATTTATGAAACACAAACAAACATATTACTTTAAAAGAAGTCTATAGAGTGCGGATAGCCAATTAAAACAGCAACTTCGGTGTCGTTTGGACCCTCATTGTTATGATATATAAATTATAATCATTACAAACTCAACTCCCGAACACACTGTGAGCTGCTGAGGCTTTCCTGAGCGGATCCGTGTGCACGTCTCCAGCTCCTTATCAGGTGGGGAGCAGGGTGGGGGGTGGAGCCACGGCAGAGTTGCCCATTCCTAAAGCTTGAATCACACTACTCTCCATTCACATTCCTGTTGAGGACCGCTTCATTCAGGGACTCACAGTGTCGAAAGGAGCAGAAGATCGTGGAATTCTGTTTAAAGCAAATCAAATATTAACCATGGATTTACCGTCTTGCGCATCGGTCAGAGGACGTTTGCAAGCGACTGTATAGTTTGAGTTTTCTTTACTCTGGATTTATCATGCGGGCTTCGTCCTAACGGTGGAGTAAGACCTGACTGGACAGTCGGAGCCTGCCGGGGCGCAGCCGGGAGCTGGGTTTTATGCTGAGGCTGGTCGCGACCGAGACACTGAAAAATGATATTAACACGTAAGTCTTTTTCATAACCATTACCCTAAGCATTCGAAAGGGAATCGCTTTTGATGGTTTACTATTTAAAGTGAAATTGTGTTCATACATTCAAGCGGTTTCCTGTTTGTCCGGGAAGACATAGCTCAGTGGTGGGGATAATTAGTAGTCTACATTGCGCTTATTTTAAGTAACTTTTAGTATTTAAGGGGTCTGAAGGGTTTCGTTTGAATTTTACCTTCAAATAAAGCGCTCTTTAAGTCGTTTTTAAGGGCGCAACGCTGCGGGCTGTCAGATAAGAAATCTCCACGCTTTGCGCATATCTCCACGTCTCCAAATGTTCTCACTCCTGCTCCCGACTCACTGATTATCCCCGTTTGAATATTCCTTGACTTTCCCCAGGTTATCGACGACTCTATGAAGGATGCCTTCCCGATTCAAAGAACAATCTGTGTCTAAAATATCTACCTTTACGCACGCAGCCGCGACAATCTTATAGTAGAGCAGCTCCCACTAGACGGTTTGAATTGGATTGGATTAAATGAAACTTTGATCTGTATGTGTGGAAACAGGGTCTTGAACTGGAATGACCTGCCTAATTCTTTAGTTTTTTTTTTTGTTTGTTTTTTTTTGTTTTGTTTTGCTTTTTTTTGTTTGTTTTTTTAAATATTGACAGAGGATAGTGTACTAGTCTGCGACACTTCTGCCATTCCAGAGCCTCCAGTTTGTTTAATTGTCTGTGCCTTTTGCCTGACTGCCGACCTTTTGCTAACAGGGGAATTTGAGGGGATGTTTTGTGGCTGTATAAAATCCTGTTTTCTGCTCTGTGCTGGCAGACTTGATTTGTGGGCCTTGGCCCTTTGTCTTAACTGTTTTAACTGTTTGTTCCAACACATGGTTCCTTATCAGCTGCCTTAGATCTGGAACAGATATGAGCACAGTTAGGTTCAGTTGCACCATATAACCATTAAGAACGTGCTCAAAGACACTCAAGAGATCCAGCCATCCTGATGTGAGGTGACTCTGCATCAATTACAGTAACTGCCAATGTGGACATATGACACCATACCTCTACACAGTTTTCTGAGGTGGTTAATCAGCCTTCTCTATATCTCTATGTTTCAGTCAGGGGTAGGTGTAGAGGGTTTGTGGTTGTAAGTGGTGGAGCTGGGAGACGAGCAAATGAACAAAACAGGCTTCATCTGCACTCTTTTTGAAACAGGAAGTGAGCTGGGGCCTTATCTGAAAGATTTACATCCAGCTGGCACGCTGTCTCTGCATCTCCTATGAGGAGACACATGTTCATTTTTGCTCTTACCTACTCTGTTTCAGACTGTCCTGGGATCTGTTTATAGATGGATGGTTATCGGGGTGGGGAGGGGGTTCCCAGCAGGTAGGCCATCATCTGGTTGTGGAAAGGTTATCAGAGGGTTTTAATATGCCTGGTCACCTGATCCGCGGCTAGGGCCCTCTGTGTGAGAATAAATATGTTGTCAGAGTGCATAGAGGCCTTTGGGGTTAGCTCTGCGATGATCCATCTGGGCCAGCTGTGTGTTTGCATGCATATGTGTCTGTGCATATGTGTCTGTGCCGGCTGGTGGTAGATAACTGGAATGGGCCATGGAAGTAACCTCATTATTCTTTTCTGTGTGTGTGTGTGTGTGTGTGTGTGTCAACAGGGCATAGCTTGAGGCCAACCAGATGGTGATATTCATGGCACCATCTCAGTTAGCTAACAGCCAGGCCTTCTCAGCGAACAGCCAGCTGTCTCCGCTGTGAAATCACAAAACATGATACCCATCAGGAAAAAAAATCTGTTATCGTCTATCTGTGCATTCCAGTGGAGTACTAGAGGGATTTTTACATTGGTCACATTTTTTTTTTTTTTTTTACAAAGCTGTTATCTCCAGTTGTTCATGATGCTTTCATACAGACACAAGGGGTTAAGAACATCGTGATCATTCATAAAAGATTTTCACAAAGTGTTAGATCACAAAACAATCACTAACGTGTTCTTCAAGTTCATGAACACAGCAGCAGTTTGTCCTTGTCTCCTTTGAGGTGAAGGGCAAACACTGGCAGCATCCAGGCTCCTGGCTATGCTTGTTGTAGATTACACCTGAGCCACAGAGTCTGGCCTGGTTTATCACATCACCTGTCTAGACCCACTTTGCAGCTCCTTCAGAATGACCCACTCAGACCTAGAGTTGATAAGAACCCTCTTTCCAGCCTTTTGGCCTGTTTTACAGTCGGCACTCTCAGAGAGACTCAGCGATGATCGGGTAATTCCAGATAAGCCACCTCAATTCACAACAGTTGTTAGTCAAGCATTCTTCCCTATCTGCCTGCTTCAAAGACCAAGCCCCTGTGATAACTGTGTTCAGGCTCTTGACCTAGAGTTTGCTGTAGATGAAGCAGAGCCTTTGAGGTGGGGAGCAGCATCCTTTGTTTTTAGCTGCTGACAAACTCCCTCTGGAGCTGAGCATTCAGACTCAGCCAAGCCAGACCCCGCTGCCTCCTGCGATGGAGGGAAACTCTGGCCGGCAATTGTGAGAATTTCCTGCCACAGGAAAGGAGAGAAGAGAAGGGGCGAGCAGAGTTGAAATAAGCAAAAAGATCAGAGGAGATGAGGGTGAGAGCAGGAGAAAAGAAAGCAAAGAAAGGGCCATGATGGATAATTTTAGAAGTCAAAACTACCAGGCAGTGGGTGAAGATTAACTCTGACTGACCGCTCACCAGTTCAGCTTTGGCCAAATTCCAGGGGAAAAGCCACTCGTGATACATATGAAATCTCTATTAGCATCGGCTTGGCTCTTATTAGTCATGTTATCTGCTGATAATCGTTCTCATCTTTCTTTCCCACTGAGAAGGAGTGTGTCTCACTGTGTAGCTTTTGCTCATTCATATCAGCCAGAACTAATGTGTGACTGACTTTTTCATTTCAACAGAGGTTTTCTGTGCATTTCTGTCCACACTAAAGCAATGAATTTAGATTGTGTCTAAACATTTGAAAAAAAAAGACACTTATTTCATCAAAATGTTGTCCTGATGAAGCCAGTTCAGTTTTAGCCACATATCCATCTGCCTCTTTGTCCTACCTGTTGAATTTCAGACATCCTGTGTGGCTCTCTCAGTGGAACCAGAAGGTCTGGTCTGAACTCAGATTCATTTATTAATCTACCCAGTTGTTTGTTTGTCCATCTGAATGTCTCCTAGCCAGTCCAGACTACCAGTGATGGTAATAAGATGACCAAACAGGAGGTTTTGTTTATGTACAGACAGAAGGTCACCATTTGCAGTGAAGAAACTACATGCTGCTGTCAGCTTATATTGCTGCCATAGCTCATAGCCTGAGGTCACCAGAGTCAAAAGGCTGACAAAGTTTTGGACTTGTGTCTATTTTAGACTAACTACTTTTATCTACACTAACTTTAATTCTTTCTAAAAAAAAAAAAGATGATCTCATGTGAAAACTAAATGTGAAGAGGAATGTTTCTAGAATGTGCTGTTCCAGAAATTACAGTGCACACAAACAAATGTGTGGTCAACTGTAGCATAAGTAGTTTGCCAGGACTTGTAGTATTTTCAGTGCTGTAATTGACCTTGAAATCATGGTGCTGGCCGTACTCCTTTCACATTTGTAACCTGTTGTACTTCAGCCAACTTGCCACATGTAGACCAAATATCACCATCATTATCAAGGTGGTGAACTTTGCTTTATATTGTCAGATTGAAGTGCAGAGCGTTTGCTATAAGCCATTCGTCCAGTGTATGCTTTGAGGACGTTTGGTAAGTACACACAATCACCAGAGCTCATGTTTGTCTTGGCTGCCTCCCCACCTATTATCTGGCCAGGAACAAACGAAGGCAGGGCCTTAGCCGGGTGGTCGGCGGCCACTGCAGCGCCGCTCGGCTCTTTTCCTGTGAGGGAAGCAGGAAGAGGAAGTGAGGTAGTTCCCTGGCGAGGGCTGAGGAATTAGGGTGGACAGTGGGGAAGCCAAGCCAACAAAAAAAAAACCACTCATGAATTGAAGCAAACAGAAATGTAAAGGATTGGGTGGAGTGTTGTAGGATGACATTTTTATGGCCAGGGTGCCTGGAATATTCTTGTAAACCCCTTTCATGGCTTTGTTGATCCAAATTGTTTTTCTTTTTTTTTCCAGATGCATATGTGTTGTGTCTCTGTTGTTAGGTTGTTTGTGCCAGATGCCCCATGCCCCTGTCCACTTCCTGCAGCCAAACAAAAGATAGAAAACATTTTTAGCTTCACTCTGTGACTGAATGGAGTGGTGTAGTGACAAATATTCAGTTTCATCCACCTGCATGGTGAATGCTGTTGTCATTGTTTTATTTCCTCAGCACACTGTCCACATTATGTCACTGTAAAGTAGATTTGACACACATTCTAGCCCAATGGGGTGTGTCACTGGAGAGCTTCCCTCCAAAGGCACTTATTGGATCCCCGTAGCCCTTTTTGGGGGGCCTGGGGGTGGAAAGCTAACCATGTGTTTGTATGTCTAATTTGCATTTCAATAGCTTTACTGTCTTTTGAGTGGTTTGTCTTTAAACATGAGGTTGGTCTTTGCAAACACACACAGACCTGCTTGTGCACACACTCACACACACACACATAGATACACAAGCAAACACAAGAATCGGGCAGCGCTTGCATTCAAGAATGTAGGTTTAATAACCCCTCGGCTTCTACGTTCCTCTGGGTTCATTGCGCTCCAAAAATACTAGGTTCAACACACAGACTCAAGCACACGGTGTCTGAGACATGCCAGTTCACATCCACAAGGAAAAATTGAGCTCAATTGTCAAAGAAAATAGCGTTATAACATAGTTGTTAATGTGTTATTTGACACTTGGGTGCACGCCGGTGTCACAGTGGTTTCTTCAGCAGTTGCCGGCCCCTGCAGTGGCAGAGTGGAGACCCTGTGTTGGTCGTGTCACACCTTGTTGTTAGTGGGTTTGTCTGCCGTCTAGGCTTGTTGTTGGTATGTAAATGCTCATATATTGTTGAGGCTAGACCCTTTGCAGCAGTAGACCTCTGTGTCTGACAGTATTTTACACTTACCTTTCTTTTGTCCATATCAAGTCAATTTCAAGTTGTTGAATATCTCACTAACTTGTAACTCATTTATTTTGGTCTCTCTGTCCAGAGAGACCAAAATACTGTAAAGTCTTTAGTCAGGTTTTGTTCTTCTTTCATGTTTGTGTTCTTGAGCTTGAGCTTAGAATTAGAAGCAGTTCCTTGGAGTAATTTAACCTTGAAATGAGGTGGAAGTTCTAGGCTGGTCCTTCAAAGATAAAATAGCCTACTCTGCATCACTTTACTGGTGGCTTCCATTAGCTCCCTCACACTCAGCCAAACAGAGCACCCATACTAAAAGTATTAGGGACATAAAGTCTGTTTGTAAGGACTGTAGAATTAAAAATGAAAACTTTTAACTATCCTGAACTTTGGACTTCATACACAGTTCTTGCGAGTATTCTGCAGTCCGTCTATATGTTGTCACTTTCGTCTATGGTCTGCAGGTGTCTTTTCCTGCCTTTGTTCCTCTGGTTTTGTTTACAAGTGTTTCTCAAGGTTGTGCAACATTTGTACTTGCTGTCATTCTACTAAAGAGGACATTGTAAAGTCAGCTTAAAGCCTGGAGACATGTTTCTGTCTGTCTTCTTTCTTCAAACTGCTGGCTGTGGGGGTGATGGAGCAATTGAGGAGGCTGTGGTGTGGGCAGCCATTTGGCATATGTCATCTAAAGGGTTTTCACAGATAATTGGGAGACATCCCCATGGCTCCTCTGACACACAGTGGACCTCAACATTCAGTTGTAGTACTTAGCATAACAAGCCCAAATGTCACACCTTGTGTTTAAAGGGAGTTTCTGCGATGTTGGAGAAGCATTGTGAACGTGTTCAACTATAGTAAAGGCACACATGAGAAACTTAAATCTAATACCCATTTCTACCTGCATTCTGACCAACAGATGTTGATTACATTTTCCATGTTGGCATCATGAGGGAACAGAAGCTGGTGTGTGTATAGTGTAAAGTGTCAGGAAAAAAAGCAAACCCAGAAAACAAATGTTAAAGTAAAATGCTTTAAATAAAGTCACTCAATGACATATTCATACTTACATGCCATATGTGAAAAAGCTCAATGTTGACATTTTCTGTTGAATTTCTGTTGGTGATCTGTGTGAACAATGAAAACCAGTGCTGTACCTGGATAAGGAGCTTAAGTGGCACACACTTGGCGTGTGAGGGGGTTAACACAATTTGCACGAATGATGCTTTGAGCTCTAGCTTTAAAAGCATGTGAGAGGAGAGTGACCGAGTGTGAGATGGCTAATAAGGTCAAGGGGTTTGTATTTGATACACTGCTCGCATGTTGGAGTGCTCAGTTCCAGAGTTCTGACTTACTTTGATGCACTGACAGGATAACATGTCCAAATGATGCCTCTTTTACACCTCAGTGGTGATATAAAGCCTTCGTATCTTAGTATGTCATTAATTGTGATTTGGTTTGGTTACTGTAAGTGTATCTCCCACAACACCTAACATGCCTTTGTCTTGTTCCACTTTTTCTCATCTGCAGAGATTGAAGCCAAAGAGGCCTGTACCTGGCTCCGGGCAGCAGGGTTCCCACAGTATGCCCAGCTTTATGAAGGTAAGGACCCCCATGACACACCTTACCCCACTTCCCTTCCTCAGCTGCCCATAATGAGGACAGGAAGGACAAAAGATTAAGTTCTTTTGGATTCTTGATTCTGATTATTTTTTGAAACCATCTTCTGCAGGCTTTAAACCAACATAATTATGAGTGCACACCTCCTTGGTATTTAACAGCAGATAGCATTTAGCTCATATAGTAAACCACTGCACCCTGTCTCAGGCACAGAAAGCTTCGACATGCACACTTGAGCCTATGCATGCAAACACACCACGCACAACATTCCAGGGGAGTGATTGGTGTACATTTTTCTTAGTAGTGTTTTCCCTCCACCTATGCAAGTAAAGCCACACAAACCTAAGCGCACATTACTATATTCCAAACATTAACTATAGGGTAACCTATATAGTTACTCTTTTGGGACCAAAGGTCTTTGCTTAGCTTATTAAAACAAACACAAAGCATGTTTTCTATACCTTCTAAAGTTACTCTTTCAGTGGCAAATGGTTGAGAAAGAATGCTTTGCCCAACCTTTGAGTTTTAAATACACACTCACCAAAATACATCAAACATTCTTTACACTCCATATAGCTACTCCAACTATACTAAGGCATACCATGGGCATACCAGTTGCCCTTATGTAACTACAGGATGATGACAGCAGAACTAAGCTGCCATTGTCAACAGATCATTGCTTGTGGCCACTTAACCGTGAAAAGTTTCCTATTTGAACGGAAAACTTGTGTTTCTGCATGGGTGATGAGACTGTTTTTATACATGCATGAACGGCAACGCAAAAGTGCAAACCGCAATCAATCACTGTGCAGATTTTACAGCCTCGCTGGTTGGTCGCTTGCAGCCGTCTCCACTGGAGGAGGAATTTGAGCCAGTGCACAACACATTTTTCCTTCCCTTCTATCCGTGGGACAATCTCTATTGTCTGTGCTGTCAAGACTATTGCCCCACTAAAGATAAGCAGACTGATAGGCCTGTTTCAGTACAGTAGGCTAAAGGTGCTGGTCTTCCCTGAGTAGCATTTTCTTATCATCATTGTCCCCGAGGGTTTAAATGCAAAATTCCCATTTTGGGCTGGGTCGACACATTCCAGAAAGCATCTTAGGATCTGTCCATCCAAATATGGTGCTTGGTAAATATGGTAAGGTACACTTTACCAGTGCTGTGACCCAGTCAATAAGTGATCCTGTTAATGAGGTAGAAAGAACGAGAAGTAGAAAAGGAAGTGGGACCTCTGAGCAGAGGTGGAGTACCTATTGTCATTCTTCAGTCAATCCCCTGTTCTCTCCCTCTGTGCTCCACATCCCCCCTGCCTGCCGGGTCTGAAAGCTGCAGCTGTGTTTGTTTGGTCGGCTAAGATGCTACTTCCTCTTTTAGCTTTTCATCAAGGCTGCACTGGGGAGGTGGGGGTGTGTGGGGGGGCGGAAGGTCCTGGTGGGTGTAGGAGGGGGTGGGTGTTTTTGGGGGACTAGGGGTTGTATCTTTAGTTTAATCTGAACAGACTGATCCAATCAGTGGCAGTGAGATGCCCGCACTAATCTGACTTTCTCTCTCTCTTTAGATGCCCAGTTTCCCATCGATATCTCTTCAGTCACCAGAGACCATGACTTCCTCGATCGGGATGCGATTGAAGCTCTCTGCAGGTGAGTTTACAAGACACACAGAAGCTTTCATGCTTCTTTTCTCTTTCTCATCCACCATTCTTCTTATTCTTCCTCATCTTCTTTTCTGTACTCTCTCTTGGTTTCTCCCAAATGAAACCATGAGGGCATGACTTCAAAAGGACGCATGCTTTGAAAAGTTGCCGATGAGATGAAAGAATGACACGATAAGCACCCTGGAGCCATGTGCTGCACCTTTTCCTCTCGCTGTTTTTTTCTTTTTTTTTATGACCATATCTTCTTCTTTCTTTATTTTGTTCTCTTTCTGTGGCTGATAGTGTTTACCTCAGTCATTACAGTGTCTTGTATAATCCTGACAAGCACAATATCTCAGTTCTGCCTTTCACTACTAGATGCTGCAGTCACGCAAAGCTCTTTACATTCAGTGTTTCTTTGCGTGTTGTTGCAGACATAGGACATTCTGCCTCATTTGCTACCCATTTCTGGAAAATATGTGGTTTCAGATCTTTGTTTATGTGAAGTTTTGGACCTCTCCTTTCAGTTTGTGTGTGTGAAAAAGAGCTGAATGGCAGAAATGAAGTAGCACTGGAGAAGATTGTGTTTGCATTCTCGTTGGTGCTCCTGCCATATTAATTAGCATATGAGGAGGAGGTTAATGACTCTTTAATGGAGTCGGCTCCATCATCAAATTCCAACTCTCAGTAATAAACCACAGCAGGTGTCCCTCCATACATCTGGAAGCTATCATCTCACTGTCTCTTCTCTTGGCAGCTTTTCACCCCCTCCCCACAACCCCAGCCATCCCTCAGTTCCCATCCCTTCATCTCTCCATTGTTACATGATCTGCTCTAAGAGCTCTCCAGAGGGTGGACCCCACCACCACTCTTGCCCCCCTTCTCCAGGTGGCTGGGGGGATAAGCTTTCTGCCCCCCTCCCCAAGTTTTCGTCGCCACTCCAGCAGATTTCATTCTCCTCGCTCTCTCCTTTTCTGTCTGCCTCTCATTCTCTTCCCGCTCATGTGGGGATTATCCTTCAGCAGCTCATTAGCCAGCCTGGGTGCACCCAAACTCCCTGTGTCTTTCTCTTCCTCTCCTCTGTTTTCCATCTTGTTTCATCCTTTCTTCCATTATACATCCTCTTGGTGAGGAGAGGTTTGTGTTGTAGGGAAAATCAAGGAACTCGATTATTTTAAAGTCCACTTTAAATGTAATGTTTTGTATGTGTGTTTGTGTTTGCAGGAGACTGAACACCCTCAACAAGTGTGCCCTAATGAGACTGGATATATCACCACAAAGAAAACGAGTAAGTGCACATGCATTCACATGAACTCCACTCCTTCCTGAAAAGCCCCTTTGCACATCTCTTCAACCACAATTGCATTTCCTCACCTCAACCACCGGTTCACTCTTGGCCACAGGGCAAAGCTGTGTTTTCTCTCATCTAGTTTAATGAGAAGGCACCTGTTGGGTTTATTTCTATATCAAGTGGGCTGTGCAGACCCTAGGGGGAAGGAGGATAGCTTTAATGTCTAAATGAAGGGGTTGCATTCAGCAGGACCTCCCCCTACTCAAGGCGTGCTCCCCTTCTTTCTCAAATGCTTCCTCATACTTCTGGCTCACCATGAAAGGAATTAGCACACTGCTTTTGTGGCACTCTTGTAGAATGAACCACCATACATCTCTTATCTGTGATCATGTTCATGAGGGTCTGTGAGTGTGTCCAATATTGTACGTTTTTTAAGAGAAACTTAACTCTTAGATTTCTCTTTCAAGGGAACAGGCCTCCTGGAATGTTTTTATCATCCTCAAAGAAAGTTGGATAATTCTGTTAACATGCTAGTTTTAGACCATGTAGGTCTGATTGACATACACTGTCACTTTGTGACAAGAATTGCTCCATTTTATACAAATCAGCCTTAAGTCCCTAATGGCCTTAAGCACTACATAGTAACATCCTTGTTCAGTGTGTGGTGGTATTCATTAGGATGACCCTTTCTGTGTCACCTTTCATTTCAGGAGTCAACAGAGAAGAGTAGGGGAGTCAAAGACACACACACACACACACACACACACACACTCCTTAGACAGCTTAGGAATGCATTGATCTCCTCCTGTCTTAACATTCCCTCTCTTTTAAATCTCCATCTCCCTGTCTCTCATCCACTCTGGTTTGTTCTTTCTATCTGTCTTATCGAAAAAATAAATAGTTTTTTAGTCCTGCAGACTCCTTGTGACATTCAAAATGCCCAGCATTGCAGTCAATGCTATGGTGGTTTGATGGTTTGAGGATAAGATATCTCTGTAATGTTGACAAATGTCATTGCACTAAACGCACAACAAATAGCACACTATGGTTATCTAACATTCCAACTAGCACAGCTGGAGTAACGAGCCACAGTGGGATCCAGAAATGTCACAAAAAAGCCCTGTTGTCCTTTTCAAATCATTGACTTTAATAAAAGCCCCGTGTGTAGCATGGATAGATCAGAGGGCTCGCTCTTTGTTCATTTTTATTTGAAATTACATAATTTTCCACTGCAGAACATATAAATAATGATGCCTGTATGTGGAGCCCATGTGAGCAGTAAAAATGGAACCCTGGCACACGTGGATTTTGCGGCTTTTTGATCCTTTTTCTATTGGAATTTTTTATTCAAAGTGCTAATTTCCTGGCATCTTCACGAGGGGGGATGTGATTATAGCTTAATAACCTCTCTCAATTCAGTTGCTCTCTTAAGATTTTTTTTTTTTATTTTGACATATACAGGTTTCACACACGTTTTCATGTTTTGCTGAGTTCAGATTATAGGTAGGGCGTTAGAAAGGTGAAGAGAAGGGGGTGGTTAAATTGTGGCCTGTGGTTTGGTTTTATGGGCTTTGGTCCTCCACTGTGATTGGTAACTGTGAAGAAGTCTGTGAAGAGCCTTCCTGCTCACATCGTGTGTGTTGGTGTGTATTTGACAGAGGTCAGATATCTCTGTCATGGATAAGGAGTAAAGACTGACTGTAGCAGTGTATCATTGACACTGTTTTAATGTGTGTGTGCAAACGTACAGACAGAGGCTATAAAGACTGTGGGGAGGGGGGGTGACCCCAGTCTGGCCGGCTGCAATGAGAGCTATGGGGGTCATAATGGAATTTCCTGAACTCCCTCCAGGGCCTGAGATAGATTAACCAAACTGGGGGAGGTGTGTACATTTTGGGAAGGTGCATGTGTGCTATATGTGACTCAGTAATGGCCACTTTTCCCTTTGTCTTTTTGTATGCATTGTCTCTGCAGTCAGGAAGTGGCTGAGACGTGTTGATCTAGACTAGTTGACTAGCTGATCTGGATATCTTAGTTTCATCAAGTCATGTGTTTAAGCACATGGCCCCAGTTTAAGATAATGTTATGCAAAACCTTCTCTTGTCATTGGCATGTTGTATATCTATATGATGTATTTTGAAAATATATCTAACTCCTAATTAGAGATTCATATGACAAGGTTCTTATGTTGTGAAGGCATTTGACAGCCATGATATGTCCATATATTTCATGTATTTTGCAATTAGAACAATTATAAAATAAATTCCATAACTCCAGAAAGTTTCCTGGCTCAAGGTGAGGAATGTTGGAAAAGAAATGGAAAACGTAGCAGTGCATAATGTTCTCCTCTCCCTCCCTCTCTCTTTTTTCCTTCTCTTCTTGCTATTTCTTTCTCTCCGTTTCCCCTATCCCCTCCTTCTCGATTATCCAGAGTGAGGATTCTGATGAGGATGAGCCTTGTGCCATCAGTGGCCGCTGGACCTTCCAAAGGGACAGCAAGCGCTGGTCCCGTATGGAGGAGCTGGAGGTTTTCTCCTCACTGTCGTCAGATGCCACCCAGGCCCCATCATTCCCCAAGGACCCAGTATCCCAAAAAGGCAAGCTTGCCCTACGAGAAGGCAACAGTTCAGAGAGTGTGCTGACTGACCTCAGTGAACAGCCTGAAGTGGGCTCCATCCACAGCAGTGGGAGTGGAGGAAGAGGAGAAGAGAAGGGCCATGGTGCCGCTCTGGCAAATGAGGCTGTACCTGCTGGCGCAACTCGTGCCAGCTCCGTAGCTAGCATGTGTTCATCCTCGGGTACAGGCGGCTCAGGATGCGCTAATGAAGACTCTTTGTCTGATGGGTTGCCACCATCGCCACTGGAGACACTTGGGCAGTTCACGTTTGATGTGAAAACAGGGATAGGAGGACTAGGAGGAAGTCTTGACAGAGGAGGGGGAAGTGGCAAAAGCACACGCTCACGAGCGAAGAGCTTCCTAAAGAGGATGGAGAGTCTACGGCTGCGCAGCGGCACCTCTTCCAAGAGGAAGAAGAAGGGGAGCACCGGTGGAGGGAAGATAGAAATCAGTGGCCCTGTCATCAAAGAGGGTCTAGATGATGACAAGTTGAGGAGGCTCAACTGTGTTGACATCTCCAGCATCAACCTCAACCAGAACCTCAATCACCACCGCAATCCCACTCAGACTATGACACTTAACCGGAATCGCACTGTGTCCTACTCCACTCAGACCAGCAACGGCAGCACTGGAAGTACAGGGAGCAGCCAGTCAGAAGCCAGCAGTGGCAGTGCAGTGAGCACACCCAGCCCAGTGACTCGCGCTCGCAGCCACAGCACAGCAGCAGGCTCTAGTAAGAGAGGAGGAATGTATTTGGAGGGTTTTGATCCTTTCAGCATTCTCCAGCAGGCTTCAGATCGTCAGCCAAAGAGCCCACCCAAATCTGCCCCGCCCATCCCCTGCCAAGCTAGTAATGGGATGACAGTTGATGAGCAGAACCGCAGGAATAACTGCAGTGTTAGAGACAACGGCAGGCAAGTGGAAGAAGAAGAGGATGAGGAAGAAGAGGGCATGATCTTCTTCTACTTACCAGAAGGTCACAAGCCTGGAACTTTCCCCAAAGCCCTGCGAGACGGGAGTTCACGCAACAACAATGGGAACGATAACGGAAACTCAGTGACCCTCAGGGGACGGCAAAGTAGACGGCAGCGTCGTGGCTCGTCAGGCTCCGTCGACAGCCGGCTCAGTTTTTATGACAACGTCCCCTACACTGAGAGAGAGGAGGAGGGAGAGGAAGAAGAGGGGGATGAGCGCAAACTGGAGGAAGTGCTGCAACATGTCAGTGGCCTGCAGCATTTTAACGCCTGGTCAGAGGCCGTGGCCGGCGAAGAGGAAGAGGAGGAGGAAGATGAAGAGGAAGAAGGAGACTCAGACTCGGCACTGGACTCAGCTTCCCCATGCCCGTCTTCTCCTCTGCAGAACCGACTGGAAGAGACAGAGAACGGAAGTGACCAAGACAGCACAGGAAATCCTCTGGGCGAGGGAGAGGAAGGGATGAGAGAAAGAAGAGATTCTGGTGTTGGAGCATCTCTAACCCGAACCAGCAGGTCAGTGAAGAAAACCGAAACTCTCTTCTTACTAATGCATTATAACCATTAAAGGGTCAGTTTACACAAAATAACAAGCATACAATATATTTCTCACTTAATTCTCCTAGTATTAAGCAATGCCGATAGCTCTGGTTTTTAGATATCACTCTGCAATTCTGCCTCCAACCTAATACAATGGAGAAATCTATGTATCTTTACACAATTATTTTTGTTTAGGTGAGAGAAAGTTATCCAGGCAACTGCTTCCAAACAGGATCATGCTCTCAGTCTGTAAAGATTCTGCCAAACATTGCCTTAGTGCACAAAAAGCTCAAGGACAACAAAACAATAGAAGAACAAAGGGAGGTACCAAGAAAAAAAGTTTTCCATAGAAAGTGACAGCAAAGGATAAACAGGGGGACACGCTGAGACGTCTCTCCTTACGTAATGGTGCTAAATACTCTGGAATGCTGCTTAGTCTCCATGGGGACTGTTTCCGTTCCTTCAGGAATCCACAGGCAGAATTACATTTTGGGGGGTGTGGGTTTTTAGTCCTTTAGACAATCTCTTGATTGATGTGTACACAAATCCCTGTAATCCCTAAACCGATCACTCGGAACATACAAATTCCAAATACTGTGTGTGGCTATCTGTTATTTTCTAAGTTTATGTGTACACAGAAACATGACGCAGATCCCAAAACTTCAACGGCTCTCTTTAAATCGACATTCTCCTTCTCACATCTCAATTTGTGCTGTCTCCTTCTCTTTCTCTGTACTCCAGGCCACAGAAACTCCGCTGGCCCAGCTTCCAGAACTCCCATCGGCCCAGCTTGGCCTCCGCCCAGCTCCAAATTAGCTGCCAGTCTGTGTTACAGATGAATCTGCTCCAGAAGCTCTCCCTGCTGCAGCTTACTGCTCTGCTGGAGAAGCACACCCCTACAAACAAACATGGCTTCAGCTGGTGAGTGGATTGGAGTAAAATGGAAGGCTTATGCAAGGGAGATACGAAATAAATAAATACTGATTTTTGTATGGTGATTGTTCGACACACAAACACACACACACCCACACACAAACACACTGATTTTTAAGCTCGTTTTTCCATGTAAAATGCCTTCCGCGCCTGGCTAATTGTTCCTTGTAAGTGATGCCTTTGAATTTATCCATTCAGCAAGCCAACTGCTACCCCTCCATCCCACCGGTCTCCCAATCCCTTCCATCTGCAGGTTGTTGTATAGTGTGGTGATGGCTGTCCACAGAGGTTGGGTTTCACATTCTTTTCCCAGGCCCGTAATTGCTGGGAAGGGGCGTACATTGTCTTTTTCCCTCAATGGGGCAATCATGGCAGTTCACACGCATGGCGTTACAAGAGCTGGAGGCTGGAAAAATCTGCTCTCAACAATTATCCCTCCACCACTACCTTCTTTCCACCACTTCTAGAGTATTGATCTCACCTCACTTCATATTCTGCTCATGATTATCTAATTGCACCTAATATCCTACTTGTTAGTGTATCTGCTTTAGAGATTTTTCTGTGACACCCAACTGTACTTCTAACTCCTCTTTTTGTCTGTATTGCTGCATTTTTGTGAGTGTGTGTGTGTTTTTTTTAATCAAATACTGGGGAAAGTCCTTTAGACAGGTAATCTGAGGCAACATACAAGTGATATACAAGACTTAAGCAAATTAATCACAGGACATTCTTCAGTCAAAATATCAATGTAACACAGTAAAAACATTATTGTGTAAACCGATGTGAACCAAACAGTATCCCTGAATTACCTGTTTTTTGGGGGGTTTTTTTGTTTTGTTTTTTAACATTTGAAGTTTTATACTATTTTACGAGGTCAGATGAGAAAAATCAACTAAAAGTGAAAAATCTAATTTCTTTTTTTCTTGGACAAGAAAAGAAGGCATTATGACAATCTTAAAACAGTCTGGGGCTCACTGAAACACAGAGGCCACTTGTTGGCCGCCGGAGGGCCAACACATAATCAGAATTCCGGGCCGGGATCATAATATGCTCCTTTTCCATTTTCCCCAAACTGTGGTTCTGAGGAGCGCTCTGAGTCTTGTGAACGGCTCTTACAAAGACAAGCTTGTCCTGGTTCGCACATAGCGTCTCCTCTAAACACACTCGCGCCCATGCACATAGATACATAGTCATAAATCTGTGGGTGCATTCTTGTGAAACGGTCGGAGTTGAATGTTTCAATTCTGGGTTTGTGGTTATAGACTTGCTGTTCACTTGCACCCAAGTGCGCATGTACTCACACACACACAGGGTAACGCATGGTGAGACAGACACTTTGTGCGGATGTATAAAGCAGTGGGATCCTCCCTTTTTGACAGCCCAGCATACATCCCACTCCCCCCCTCTATTTTCCCCTCACCCAGTTTATCCACCCCTCTCATAAACCTGGAGACAGGCTTCTGCAGCCACTTGGTTTCATCCTTGCACACACATAAAACACAAACACACACACACAGTCAGGCTAACACTGTATCAAATTCTAACTAAGTGATGCAAGTCCGATTGGGAATTAATGCAACTGCGTCAATTTGTTACCTTACTCAGAGAAATCCTTTCAGAGATGAATTGATAAATACATATCAAGATCCATGTGAGTATCCTGTGTTGCAGATATTAATGAAATACTTGTGTGTGTTGTAGGGCTGTACCAAAGTTTATGAAGCGGATCAAGGTGCGCGACTACAAAGACAGGAATGTGTTTGGTGTGCCACTGCAAGTCATCGTCCAGCGGACAGGACAGCCCCTCCCTCAGGGAATCCAGCAGGCCATGCGCTATTTGCGCAGTCAGTGCCTAGACCAGGTAACATATTGTACACAAATAAAGTGTACATATTTGGGCAGATGTACACATAAACACATGCTTATACTTTAATTGTATGTGTATATGATGTCAACACTCCAGCCAGCCTGTCATTTAGCTTAAAGTATTGTTTTCACTTTCCTCAGTAAAGAGAAAAACCTTTTCTTTAAGGCGCTCAAGTTACATAATATCTGAATTTTAGGACATCTGCAATCAGTCAAATATTCATCCATAATTTGGTTTTTTTTGTTCACTCATTGTTACGTAAGATGGAGCAGTGAAACGGAAAAATCCTGATACCCACTTAGTCAGTGTGTGTATACGGTTTCTGTCTTTCCCCCTTTTTCTCTTCTTGCTGTCACACATAATGTAAGCTGAAGCAGGGAGGCCTGGGGAGAGTCAGAGTGTGTGCAGCTGTTAAGTCACCTGTGTCTGTCTGTTTAATCCCCAGACAGTATGAAAGATTTATCTCAGAGTGCGTGCGTAAAGGAGAGAAAGGGGGAATTAGGAGAAAATAGCTATTAATGGAGGGCGAAACAGAAAAAGAGAGTGATGGTGTTCTTTTCAAAGCAGGACAAGGCGCCTCTGTTTGGAAGTGGTGAAAGCTCGTGGAAAATATTCTGGCTGGACAAGCCAACGGGCTTTTTATCCTTTCCTCCTGAACGTTGCCATTTCATTTCATACAGCCTTTAAAGGCCACTGATGAGGTTCTTTGCAACATTCGTCACAAGAAAGGGTGTCATGGGAGTTTCTTGTAAATGCTGTCAACATGATATCTGTTATGTGATGTAAGCATATTGACTGTAAGCTCTGGATATGGGGATAAGTCAGAGACATGATTTTTCAGCAATAACAGCCTGCAGCTTTAGATGACGACCACATGAATCATTTTTGATACACCTCAATGATAAGATCAAACCGTGCACTCACGGTAATGCTGAGACTATTAAGTGATTTATGGTTCAAACGTGATTCATCAAGCATCTCTGCATGTATGCGTGATGTAACTCTTTGTCTCCCTGTCCCGTTGTCTCTCTCGGTCCAGGTGGGTCTTTTCAGGAAATCGGGAGTTAAATCCCGAATCCAAGCTCTGCGCCAGATGAATGAGGCCAGCGGCGCAGATGGGGGAGGAGTCAGCTACGAGGGCCAGTCGGCCTATGACGTCGCAGACATGCTGAAGCAGTACTTCAGAGATTTGCCAGAGCCCCTGCTCACTAGCAAGCTGTCTGAGACCTTCCTCCAGATCTATCAGTGTAAGAATACACACTCATACATCAAAGATATTAACAAAATCCTGTACAGACACCCAAATACACCCACACATCTGTAAGAGGATTGTGTGTTGGAATATACAAGTGTATTGTTTTGGAGCTGCAGATGCTTGCCAGTCATGGAGCAAGAAATTGTGAAACTTCAAAAAGAAAACAAACAAGATGAGTGCAGGAAATACCTGTGGAATGAGGTGATTTAAAATCCGTAAATCCAATCTACTATTGGCTCATCCTTCTGTGACTCACTGCTAGCACAGACATCTTCTCAAGTTCTGGGACCTTATGATTGGAATAGCTACATTGGGAACTGTTTATATAAGGTAAAACAGAAACCAGCCCTGTGCATGAAGTATGACGCATGGAGCATATAGTGTACACACACACACACACACACACACACACGTATAGGCTTACATAACACATTTAGCTCAACACAGATCCCATCGTAGCTCATTTCTGGCAGGCAAAGGGAGACCATACACAAACTCCTTCCTGAGTTAACCAACGGACACAAAAAAGATATGATGTATTGTAAAAGTGCCATAACATCCTCCCTCTTCCTCTATAGACATGCCTAAAGAGCTCCGTCTGCAGGCAGCTCGTGCCGCCGTGCTGCTGCTGCCCGACGAGAACCGAGAGGCACTTCGGACGCTGCTGTGTCTGCTGAGCGACGTGACGGCCAGTGTGGCCGAGAACCAGATGACTCCCACCAACCTAGCTGTTTGTCTGGCCCCGTCCCTCTTCCACCTCAACACCCTGCGCCGCAAGGAGAGCTCCTCGCCAAGGTGTGTGTTTTATGATTTCACTGCCATCACTGACGCAGTTATTGTATTAGCAGCTTGCATAACATGCAATATGCTGTACTCTGAAAACAGGAAAAGGTCACTCTAAAGAAACAAAAGACCATACTGTAGATAGAGGAAAGAGAAGAAAAAGGAAGAGAACAAAGCTCTTGAGAAGAGGAAGGGAGAGAGACAGAGGAAATAGAAGGGTCATATAAACATCTTAAGCTAATTAAGAAACATGTTTTGTTCCATATTTGGCACAGCCAGAGGAGGGTTCATCAGGTATACACTGCAAAACTCTTGCTGTATACACACTTGTTGTTTCTTTCTTTCCATCTTTAACTCCCTCTGCTTCCTTCACTTTCCTTTCTCTCACCCACTGTCTGATTGATGGATACTTCTAATCTTCTTTTCCTCCTCCTCCTCGGGCAAAGGGTGATGAACCGGAAGCAAACTCTGGGAAAGCCGGACCAGAGAGACCTGAATGAGAACCTGGCTGCCACTCATGGCCTGGCACACATGATCCAGGAGTGCAGGAAACTCTTCCGGGTCAGTATATTCCTCATATTTAAGGTTTAGGTTGGCTTGAAAATTAAAAACAAAGGAGATCAGATTGGTTTATTAATTGATTTCAGCTGACGAAGGTGTGTTTGCTGACAAAATGAATGTCACCTCCGGCTTACTGTGCCATGTTTGTCCGAACACCTTGTGTCCCTGTGTTTGTCCTTTAAACAAACATAGTTACATAACTCGTTAATCCAATTCATGCTGTCATTTGCTCAAGCAATGTTACGATTACATAAAGCAAACGTGCAAACTGGCCTTCTGTTTTAGATGTCCCAGTTGCACAACAGGACTTTCCTTCATGTTTCACTCCATTTAAACTCAATTCAAGCATGTACATAAAGTTAAAACATAGCATAGTTCTGCAAAAGCCACAAACCCACAAATCCATCTCAAGTAGTGTGGTTATGTGTGTCCACAAGGAGAGCGCTTGATGGGACAAACAGGAAATAATCAGCAAACTACACTATAGCTAATCGAATTTCAGTGCCATCCAGCCTGAAACATTCTCTGCCCAGCACAGTTTCCTCCGATATGCTACAGTAATTACTAAAAGGCAGCATACTGTGTGTGATTACTGTTCAAAGTTTTATTAGATTGTGGGACAACTTCCTGGCGTCCTATCATGGTCGCATCACACAGCAAGTCAACTCAATTACCTCCCGAAATTATTTTCTTTTAATCAGATTTCTACTTGCTCATGGAGGTTCATAAATGGAAGATGACCTATGAAATAACAGACTATAATCAACTTTCATTTAAATCAGTAATTTCTTATTTAATGACAATCATTTTCTGAGACAGTAATGTTGTTAGGATTCAATTAAACCTCAAAGATGGAAAGGTACAAATAAGACAGAGAGAAAGATGGAGAATTAGTTGGGCAAATGAGATATATACAGGGTGTGTTTGCTTCCATTTTAAATTATTTTCATCTTTGTACAAGTTGCGGTTAATACAATTTCCCATTAATTAAGGAGGTAAATGTAATCAGGATTACCTCCAGACAAGTTTTAAGACACATAAATGTTCTGCTTTGAATAATAATCTGTGTCTGATATGGATTCCCACAAAAAAGATCAGTTAACTAGTTACAAGTTCCTAAAATTACACCTACTCCTTTTCCCTCACTGATAAAAAAAAAAACTCTGCACAGTGAAGCTGAAACATCCCAAATGTTAGACAGCAGATATTTAATAAAAAACATTAAATATTATGTACCTTAACTGCTCGTGGCCTAATGTCATACACATATTTTCTCATTTACAGTGTGACTTACTGTTCAGACTCTCATCGTCCTCCTTCTCCTTTTTTCTCACAGATACCAGAGGAGATGAATCGCTGCAGGAACTCCTACGTGGAGCAGGCGCTGCTGCCACGACGTTTGGAGGATATTGCAGGTGAAGAGGTCGGACAGGGAGGCTACAGGGCGTACCTACGGGACAGCCTAGATGCCCTCCTCAAAGAGGCCAAGGACAAGTTCAGAGGCTATGACAGCTGCTCTACTCCTGAGCACGCCGAGCTGGCTTACAGAAAGGTAAGTCTTTTTTATTCATCAACTCTATGGAGTTCGTTTAAAAAAAAAAGAAAAAAGAAAAATACCCTTTTTTTAACCACACATCATCTGTTCAGTCCATATTGCTGCTCTCAGGATGTTTGTGGCAGAAGCCGTACAGTCATAAATTTGCCTCATAAAAGTGAAAGTAATTGGATTCATGAAAGATTAATTAACAAGAGAAAAAGTCTTCTCCTTCCCTCTTCGTGCTCGCCTCTCCCTGTCTCCTGCTTCTCTAAATATCTAGTGGAAAACCAGCAGTTACGGTTTCCTGTGTAGAAACACATCCGTGTGAAACTGGCCTGGCCATTGGCCTCTCATTCTCATCCCAGTACTGGACTCTATCCCAGAATGACATCAGCTTGACATAGGCATACACACACAAACATACGCAACCTCACCATTATCCCAGGCTTACATTTCCTGTGTCTAGTCTGGAAGGTTATCTTTTTTCCAGTTTGAGAGTCACAAGGCAAAGAGTGTGTGTGTGTTCTGTATCATCTGACGGCAGCATGAAGCAGCTGACTTGGCTAAAGGGCAGTGAGGGGGTTTGGAAACACAGCCCGACTGTTGTGCATAAAAATTATGGCTTGATTACCACTTCTAATTTCTGTGAATGATGACTAATATGACTGATGAGATTAGATATCCTACAGAAAGCTTCCGAACACTTGCATAAGACACTTGAGGTTCATATATTTACGACACAAACTCCTACCGCTCACTTTAAAGCACAGTTTTACAGTATGGACAAAATGAAAATAGCAAATAGCAATAAATATTTTGATAAGGGTAAACACATTCTTGCTATTGAATCAAATATTTTTCTACACTTTGTTTTGGTCTCCCTGCAAACCAACCAATAGATAATTTTCCCTTTCCATCTCTTCTTCCAGGTGCATGATGGGTTTCCACTGCGGCTGTGGAAGGTGACCGTGGAGGTGCCTGCAAGTCCCGAGGAGGTTCTGACACGGGTGTTGCGGGAACAGGGCCACTGGGACGAGGACCTGCTCGAGAGCCGAGTAGTGGAGACCCTGGACGAGAGGACGGAGGTCTACCAGTATGTCAGGAACACCATGGCTCCACATCCCACCAGAGATCATCTGGTGCTCAGGTAGGCCATTTTCCTTCTCTTCCTCCCTGTCTGTCCCGCCTCTCATTTTGGCTGTATCTTTCTTTGCTGCTCCACTCTGGTTCTGTGTGTTTTGTTTTTAAACCAAAGCCTCTCTGCTCTTTCTACTAGAACGTGGGTAACAGACCTGCCAAAGGGAGCATGTGCACTTGCTTGTACATCAGTGGACCATGAAGGGGCACCTGTTGTAGGCGTTCGGGCCAATGTCCTCATCTCACGCTACTTCATCGAGCCCTGCGGAGCCAACAAATCCAGACTCACACATATTTCCAGGATCGACTGCAGGTTAGTGGATGTTTAACTGGAGCTAAAACAAATGGGGGATTTTATTAAGCCAAAGCTTTGTGGTCATTTAATGCCGTTTAGCCGATGACACAATGAGCTAACACTGTGTCTCTTTCTTTTTATTCAGGGGTCGTTTTCCAGAGTGGTACAATAAATTGTATGGACACTTGTGTGCTGCTGAGGTGGCGCGGATACGTGACTCTTTCACTGCACCCATGGACAAATGAGAAAGCAGTGTGCAACAGCTTCTTTGAACCCCGGCCTGCTGGACCATAATTTGGATCCTACTGGGGACTTGAAATGACTCATTCCACCCATTCTAACAGAGAAGTAGATGAGGTCCAAATCTCTTTGTACACACATTTAAAGGCCAAACCCTGGATCTTGGATTGAAGGACTTTTTTAATTTGCTCTGATCATGTCACAATAGACTGATGTTAGCGGTTTAAACAGTTCTATTGGAGCTCTCAGTGTGCTGTCAAGAGGACTCATATCACACAAAAAATTTATCTGGGCCAAAGGATGTGATGTCGCTGATACAGGATGTGGGGTTTAAACTTTGTCCAAAGGGTGCTATTGCTTCTGAGAAGCAAGGGGGGATTCAATGTGTGCATGTGTGAGTATGTATGATCGCGTCTGTGTGTGTGCAAAGCAACAAACAGTTAAAAAATACATATTCATTGCACTGGTTTCCAGTGGTAGTATAATGTGTACATACAGTATTCTGTTCACAGTCATGGTTGGTGTTTGTCTTGTGTTACTTCTGTCCCTTTTTTTGTTACAGCAAAGCACAGGAGGAATATCAGACAATATTATGGTCAATTGACTGATGGATCTATGAGTGAAGAAAGATGCAGATGTACTGGTAATAATGCAGACTGAGTGGTGACAATGGACGGGATGTTGTGGGATAACAGATGGCCGAAAGCACCAAGAGTTTTTGTGTGTGCAGCTGAGGAAGGCAGGGACAGATGAGTACGGTGGCTGGCTCACCAAAAAGAAAGAAATGATCAAAGAAAGGGGCTGATTTACTAACGTATAAATAGATATCTCCTCGTTCCCTCGAGAAAAATTCAAATCAGTTAGCCTAAGTGTGTCGTGAGTTGGTATGGAACTTTTTTTTTGTTCTTGAAGATACATGGGCAAAATTAGTTGCTACGCTAGTACGTGCAGCTTGATGCAGCATGCCAATAATTCAGTGACTTCCAAGAACATTGAGGAACTGTTTGTGACTGAGGCTCAGTATCAGAGAACGGAAATGTTTCCTATTCTGCAGAATCACGTAGACAAACTAAAACGGAAGACCAACAGATTTAATGGACCAAATTTTGAAAAAGCTGAAAGAAGTAGCTTTCCTATATCGGGTTTTTCCTCACTATTAAAAGTGTTTGAGGTAGTTTTGTTAAGAGCACAGCACAATTCACAGTTTTTGAAATTGTTGTAGGCCAGACATCACTTGTAAACACTTTTTTAAAAATTTAAAACAATGAGAAAAATATTGATTTCACAAGTATTTTGGTGTACATGAGAACAGAAAAAGGTGCACTGTTCTAAATTGCAGCAGGGACCTCTGACTAGCCCTATAACAAAAGATGAGAAGTAAACAGAAAAAAAAAGGTCCTTTTATAAAGGTGGAGATTTTACAGGTTTTACTGTAAAGAAGAGGGAAGATTGAATGTTTGTGTGATTATAAAGGAAGGAAAAATATCTTTGTGTGTGCTTCTTTCTCTTTATTGTCAGTGTTTAAAAAGAAGTAAGACATCTAGGGTCCTCATAACAAAGTTGACCTTTAATCGTAACATTCACACTTCAATCTGAGGGCTCGCTTGCTTCATGTTGAGTTGTATGATTAATTCACTAAGCCATTGTTCATATCATAAATGTTTGTACCTTTAACTGTGTCTCTGCCAAATAATAACGCATGACAGTGACAGGTAATTTAAAACAAATATATTTATACCTCAGATATATGTTTGTTTTGTATCATACCATTTTATTTTATTTTATTGTAAATGTTAAGCTTTTGTGTTACATGAAATGAACAAATGTTTTATCTTTTTTATTAATATTATTTCTGTACAGGTTAATCAAAGTGCACTATTAAATGTATTAAAATAATAACTGTGTGTCTTTGGAGTTATGTAACAGTGGGTATACAAGGAGACCACACCACAGGCAACTTTTCAGACCAAAAAGTTGTGGCTTTGTTCTGGTTTTGCTCTTTAAATCCCTCATAATCTCTCCAGTCACTTGTTTACACTACAGTTTGTTCCGAGCGCTTACACCTTCTCAGATCCAGAGCTCAGACTAACTCTGGATTTCCCTCCTCGCTTCCCCTCACAGCCATGTCCACCACACTCTTGCCTTCATTCCACTCCTGTAAACCGGGCCACAGAGGCATTAGCTGCATGCAGGCGGGTATCAACTGGCTTGGTAGAGGGTGATCTCACTCCTTGTCTTGTTTCTTACATAACAGTTTCATATAGCAGAAGACAATGGGGTCCGTTGTGCCACAGCTGGCCTGGTCTAGACCCGGCAGACTCAATGAGAGTGGGGGGTAGTCACGCGGCAAATAAGGGTGGTGTTAGGGTCAGAGTGGGGACTAATGTACCCCTATATGGTTTTAATCACTTGACAAAGTGGCTGTCTGTAGGAAGAAAAACATCTTTCCCATGCACATACTGTGCCAAGGTGTCATGTGATGTACTTCTTTGGTTCACGCTTTGCTTTTATCCAAACAGTCAAATTATTAAGATCCATAAACCAGGACTGTGTATTTATATAGCTCAAGGACAGGTACATTCCACATGTGTACACTGTGACAGCAGAAACAAGTGTTAAACTCGATTAGGCCACTGCCAAGACAATGCATTTACATTTGCATGGCATATTCGCTCAATTTTCTCCAGGTGGACTGTGAACACTTCATGAACTCCCCTGTGTGAGTGCAACTCAGGAGTCAGAGATTAACCAGAGCCCCCAAAACACTTACACATGTAACCACATACATATGCATGTGCTTGCCTTTGAATTTGTCATGGACTTTAAACAGATTTGTCGTCACCCTTTTGTTTAAATAACATAAACGTCTACAGACATAGTTTGTCTTTTGCTCTTGCTTTCTATTTTTCTTCTCCTGTGTGCTCACTCCAAATGCTGGTATGTTTTTGTATGCACATGTGTATGCATTTGTGCTTGGAATGCAAACACCTCTGGGATTATTTATGCAGGGCCAGATAAGGCTGACCAAGAGTTAGCAACAGTGCTGCATTCCTGCACTGTTGTTTGAGAATCAAGAGCAGAAGGTTTCCCACATTGATAAATGAATGTGAACGTGTGTGTGTGTGTGTGTGTGTGTGCAATT
This sequence comes from Toxotes jaculatrix, assembly GCF_017976425.1. Classification (NCBI taxonomy): domain Eukaryota; kingdom Metazoa; phylum Chordata; class Actinopteri; family Toxotidae; genus Toxotes; species Toxotes jaculatrix. The sequence goes on from NC_054397.1 coordinate 12,315,365, forward strand.
CTTTGTCCAGTTTGTCAAAAATGTTGTACTTAGTTTGCAACAGAACAGTGTGAGGGTTATTTCTGGATCCATACCAGGTCTGATTTTATATCTTGTTTCTATACCAGGGGGTCTTCACATGCTGTTTTCCTCCTACACCAGAGAATTTTACCACCACTAATCCTGGTTTTTAAAACTAACAACAAGGAGGCAGTAACAACGAAATATCACAGCAGGCTTTAACCAACTGTAAGACTAAAGGACAATATCCTCATGTAACAATGAATCAGATTGTCTACTTGCACATGCTTCATCGCTTATTTGTGTGTGACATATCTCCATGTGGACTGGCATGTTCTGATAGATCACTTGTGGCATTGTTGTGGCAATAGGAATGGTATGTCATCATGATAACATCGTGTTTTAAGAGTCAACATGAACAACGAGAAAATTTAGTCACACTTTCTACAGTTGATAGTTTACATTATTCCTCAACATATCTCGATATTTCAGAAATTCCAAAGACTGGTATGTCTGTCTGTCTGTCCTCCAGAAAATAAGTCTGGTATATATTTATATATGGTATATATAAATGAATAGAATGTCATGCCTGAAAAAAAAAAAAAAAAAAACTCTTTCTAGTTGTTTTAATGACCTAATCATTTACGTTCCAGATGTGGTGGGATCAAATCATCATCCCACAAAGGGGGTGTCACAGTCCTGACATGGAAGTGTGAATGTTTGTGTACACATGTGAATGAGACATGGCAGAAACTAAGGCAAAGAGATGCTCACTCTACATTTTTAATAAACACAATCAGCATTAACACTTGAAGCAGGATTACTCACTGAAGCAAGGTAAGCAAGAGGAAAAACATACATGAGATAGTGGAGGACATAAAAAAGAAAATTCTCCCAATTTTGGGGGAACTGCATGTTTCTTTTTTTTTGTTTGTTTTTAAATGATCATAGTTGTCAAGTCTTACATTATGAGCTGAGCACCACTGAGACCCATCTACGTCTTGGGTTCAAGATGTCTGTCTGCCGTCCTTCAAATATGTTCTTTTTTAACCTGTGTGGCACACAAGAGCTAAAGGCACTGAGCACATCCAGTTGATGGCTTATGGAAATCTCGGAGGCCAAACAGGAGGGGTCACTAAAGTGATTGCAAGTCACAATTTGCGTCTCCTTTACACAATACAACACTGCTCCCTGGTGGTTATATGGATTTGAGATTAATTTGCTCTCCCACAATACAGGCTGCAGTCTTACAGCACACTTTGTTTACTGGGTTTACACTCCATTAATCCCATAAAATCACCATAATATGCCAAGGCATCAAAAAAAAAAAAAAAATGTGTAAAATATGCATTGAATTGCTACCATATGCTTTTTTGTGTTTTAATTGTGCCACAAAATCAGAGAAGTTATGTAGATAGATAGATAGATAGATAGATAGATAGATAGATAGATAGATAGATAGATAGATAGATAGATAGATAGATAGATAGATAGATGCTAAAGTGACACAAACCGAGAAAATAATTTTTCACTTCCTGTGCCACTTTTTTTTTTTTTTTTTTGGCCTGTCTTGGTAGAGTAATGGTTCCTGTTGACCACTAGAGAGAACTGTTGCTCCATAAAATACAGAGCTCCTTCATGTTCACTCCCTGTCTGGTTTCATACAAATAACCACATTGAGCAAAATTTCAAAAATTTCTCAAAATCCAAATTAATAAATACATTAATAAACAGATGAATGAGCACCAACAGTGATAGAAAAACTAATCATTTTTCAGTGTGATTTTACCAACTGACTCAAAACTACTATGCAACTCCTGAAGTTTATGAAGGCTAAAACCTCATCTGACATGCCAGATCAACATAGTGTTTGCAGAAAAGGTTTTGATGCTGAACATTACTTTGCTGTTTTTGTTATTTTGCTATTTGGTCTGTTTTTCTGATTGCTGATATTTCTCACAAAATGTCATAAGAGCACTGTTTTGACTTAATTTCATACCTTTTTTCCACACTAGTAATTACCACAAAATTCTCAACAAATGTGACACACAACAGATCATATGATTCCTTAAGACCAGAGTTGCTTTCAGTGAAAAAAGGACAGGAGGCTATCCTTTTTGATGACTGTTATAGTCATCTTATTTGTCATAGTAGTTATAGTTTAGATTAGTGCAGTTCACATATAAAAACTCTGAATCAGTTTTATTTGTTTGTTTTTAATGTGTATTTTAATTTGTATTTAAATGTAATTATATCCTCGACCAGCTGGTGAATCATTAAAAGGTTTTCTGAACTGAGACTCTATCATATTCTTGTAAGATCATTTGCTTTTGTAATTTTCACTTTTTATTTGACAAGTTACTAACTTTAGCTTCTGTGCTGTAAAAAGCATCACAGTGGTTACAGACCAGCAGTGGCCCAGGCTTCAGGAGATGGCAGGTGATGATGGGAAGTGACAGACATTGCAGCATGGTGTGACAGCAGATCTGCACAAAACATCTCTTGGGTTTGAAAGGGTAGATGGGGTGGATTCTATTTCTGCTATGAGGCAGAAAACAAAAATGCTAAAATGAAAGGCCTGAACAGTCATTTCTGACCTTTAATCTACAGATATACACTTTATTATGTACACCTGTTCAACTGCTCGTTAATGCAAATCAGCCAATCACAGGGCAGCAACTCAGTGCACTTTGGCATGTAGACCAGCTGGTCAAGGTGACCTGCTGAAGTTCAAACTGAGCATCAGAATGGGGAAGAAAGGTTGTTTAAGAGACTTTGAACGTGGCATGGTTGTTGGTGCCAGACTGGGCTGGTCTGAATATTTGAGAAACTGCTGATCTACTGGAATTTTACTGGGTTTACAAAGAAAGGCCAGAAAAAGAGAAAATATCCAGTGAGCAGCAGGCCTCTGGGTGAAATGCCCTCTGGGTGAAAATTGCTTCAAGCTGATAGGAGGGCAACATTAACTCAAATAACCACTTGTTACAGGGTGTGAAAAAGAGCACCTCTGAATGCACAATACACTGAACCTTGAAGCAGATGGGCTACGGCAGCAAAAAACCACACCCACTGCCGCTCCTGTCAGCTAAGAACAGGAAACTGAGGCTAAAATTCGTATGGACTCACCAAAATTGGACAAGAGAAGATTGGAAAAATGTTGCCTGGTCTGATGCGTCTTGATTTTTGCTGCAACATTCAGATGGTAGGGTTAGAATTTGGCCTGAACAACAGGAAAGCATGGATCCATCCCACCTTGTATCAACGGTTCAGGCTGCTGGTGGTGGTGTAATAGTGTGGAGGATATTTTCATGGCACACTTTGGGCCCCTTAGTACCAACTAAGCATTGTTTAAATGCCACAGTCAGACTGATTTCGTGAACATGACAGTGAGTCACTCTACTGAAATGGCCTCCACAGTCACCAGATCTCAGTTCAATAGAGCAGCTTTGGGATGTGGTGGAACAGGAGATTTGCATCATGTGTAGCTTTGCAGTTCTTCTGTGAAAATGGTTCTTAAAACTAGATTTTTTTAAACCCTTCAAAACCAATGCCTCAGGATGGAGGATGAAGGACCAGGCACAGCTGATAGTCTATTTCAGGGGTGCAAATTTCCAACATATTGGCAATTAATCAGATTATGTAGACAGAAACAGTGTACAGTAAACCCAGGGCTTTTGGGGACCAGGACACAGTTGCCCACTATGCCCAGGTGGAGTATTGTACTGATTGTTTTCTTCCTTTGTTTTTTATGCTAAATTGAATACTTGCAGGAAAAGAAAATAAGGAGGTGACATAGAAAGAAGTGTTGCAAAGTGGCAGTAAAATATTTTAGAGTTTGGGCACAGCTTGGTAAAATAAAATAAATTACATAAAATTTAAACTTAGAAGCTGTTATAAAATCTTATTACACAACCAGTCATAAAGGGGTTTTCTGGGGAAGTTTTCAGACCGTTTTCGGGAACTTATTGATAGATATATCAAATAGGTGTTATGTAATCTGTTTTTGTTTTATATTCCAGTCTGAGGGCATTTAAGAACAGTGGAGTAGGGTTCAATCCGGAGCGCTGTGATCTGGCACGGTCACTCAACTTCTCTACGTCCTTTCCGTAGTTATGAAACTTTCCAGCGCAGGTTTTGTAACCGAGACGTTCTGACCAATCACGGCCCGAGTCTGCTGTTCACGTGATTGTGGTTTTTATGTAACAAACGGGTGTCTATGAGAAAGTCCGTTCACTATACTGTCATGGACCGCGGCAGCTACGGAAATGTATAGCCAGGTGAACAGACGAAAACCCAAATCTACATAACATTTATTTATATTTATTTATATATATATTTTTAGACGCTACAATGTCCCTCCAACCGCAAGTGGAGGACGCCGCGGAGGAGAGAAGCGCCTTCTTCATCGGCGCCGCTGACTCGGACAACGTCTCGGCGGAGGAGGACCACCATCAACTTATACTACAGAAAGCCAACGCGCTAGCATCGGAGAACTGCCTCAAAGAAGCCATTGACTGGTTTTCAGTGGCTATGCGGTATGGCCCAGTGCGACCTGAACAGTTGAGCACTTTCGCGGACTGTATCCTCCGCAACTTTAAGAGGAAAGAGGCCTTGCCCGACGCACTTTCGGGCCAGAGTCGGGACAGCCGTGGGGACGACGTGTTTGACTGTCCCAACTGTCATAGCTTTCTGGGTGAACCTGTGACCATAGCCTGTGGACATTCGTACTGCAAAAGGTGTTTACAACGACGGCTGCTCTCCAAATGTAAGCTGTGCAGTGAAGCCGTAAGGGGAGGGGAGAAAGCCAATGTAATTCTGTGCGGACTTTTAGATAAATGGTTCCCCGACGAGCTGAAAAAGTCGAAAACACTATGCGGAGTGGACGAGCTGTGCAGGAGAAAACGCTACCGAGAGGCCGTGTCGCTAGCAAGCGATGTCATCCGGAGCGGTAAGTGTTCTTAACATAACCTTAGACACCCATGTTGACAGGAGAGAGGTGTTTTCCGGTGGCGTGTCTGCTGCTGCGCACTCTCTGTGGAGATGTTGTGTATGTGTGGTGTGTTATTGAGACGCTGCATAATCAACAGTTGTGTAGAAATGGAGTAGGAATGCGCTTGAACATGATACTATAATTTGTTTGTTGTCAGTGGATCCCGAGTTCTACTGACCAACATTTTTGAAAAGTGTTAGCATCACTCCATGTGTTGTTCTGGTGCCAGACTCCTCCCATTGTCTGTCGTGTAATGTGGCAGGTCCTGCTTACGAAATTTCACAAGCTGAGCATGCGCGTTCGGTGCAAGTTGCATAAGGCAGGTCGTGACACATATTGGGGCAGTTTTGTAACTTATAAAGGGGGAGGGCATTTGTATTTTGTAATTGTTATGGCTTCTACAAGTCACTGTTTTTTAAAAGGCGGCGAGGACACCGTTTGTGGGTCGAGTGAGCAGGCAGGGGCAGGCTGGTGGGCCAGATAGACACTCTGCAAGGCAGTGAGCTAGCTTTTGTAACAGACCCTGACATTATGCAATGAACAGAATTGGGCTACTTGGGTGTCAGATGGTATTTAGTTAACAAACTTGTGATACAGGAGGTTTGTGGTTGGAAGGGTTGCTGGTTCAAATCCCAGTATCACCTGTAAAAGTTTGTGTTGGTGAAGTGAATGAGATAGCTAGATCTGAATCAAGCAGTCAGTTAATCAGTTCCTCGGAAAAGTATTTGGCAGTGTTTTGATAATCAGTTAACTGTTTTAGTGTGATAGCAGGCAAAAATTCTGAATATCTGGCAATTTCAACTTCTCAAATTATATTTGTTTAAAAATGTTTGTTTGCTGCTTTCCTTTGTCATGTGTGACTGTAGAGCCGAGGCAACTCACTGATTAATCAATTAGTCAGCCAACAGGAAAATAATCAGGATAAAATACTAAATATTTTCAGATTTCTGCCCCTCAGAGAGACTATTTTCTGCGTTTCTTTGCCCTATAAACTGAGTACTTTGGGGCGTGGGGGTGTTAAATATGGTTCAAAAGGGTCTAAAAAGTATTGTGGGTATCATGGCTTTCCTTCATGGCACTAGGAACTAATAGATACAGTGATGCATTGTGGGTAAGGCACTGCCCTGCAAGATAAATAATATATTTTTGTTCTATTGATTTATTATTCTTATATTGTGTGGATTGAGAATCCCTATGTGCAGCTGTTTAGAATGACGTCTATAAAGAAAAAAATAAAAAATCACAGTTCACACCCTGAAAAGACATTTTAGTCTGACAGCATGACTGGAAAATTTGTTCTGGACCTTAACCTGGGTTATGAGAGCTTATGGAAGCATCCATTGTATTTAGGTCAAGTGATATAATATCACATGTAACCTTGCTGTATCCCCATTGACCTCTGTTACTCAAACATTGACTGCAGGATTGTTCTTGAAGGACTTAACCTTTACGTTACAAGAATTTTGATAATCAGTTACTTGGTTAAGTACCTTTTTAAGAGAAAATGCCAAAACGTTACTGCTTTCAGCCCCTGTAATATCATTACTTGCTGATTTTCCTAGCCTTCTTTGAGAGTAAAATTAAAATCATTTTGAAATGATGGTTGGACAAAACAAGCAGTTCATTACCTTGGACTCTCAGAAATTTTAATGAAAAATTAAGACTTTTATTTCTGACACTAAGTAGACCAAATGGTTAATTGATTAAATAATTAGCAAATCGATAATGTAAATGATTGTTGGTTGCAGCCCAAATGTGTCCAGCAAAAGTGAGGTGTTTATGTGGGATTATTTGTCTTTGTGGTTACATTTTATGACCTTTTGTTTTTAAAACATTTGACTGAGGACTGACTGTTGACACGCTGTAAAAATGTAACACACAATCTCCCATGTTCCTGCTTTGTGGATCTCAGGTGGATAAAAGCAGTGAACTGCATAATTTACGGCCATATGAGGATAACTGGCATATCACCTTCTGACAAGACAAACTGTCACTTGTCACTTGACGTTGGGTTGGGGGTGATGCAGACTCATACCCCAGTGGGAGTGATGCAGTCGTACTACCTGCTTTTGACAGCACTGGCCCTCAGTGCTGCAGACAACCTAAGAAGCAGGACGGAAACTTCCAGATAATTTGGGCTACTTCACTGATGCTACGATGACTAGACAAATTACCACTGGTCCTCTTCACATTAGCATCTGCCATATATCTGAAAAAATGAGCCGAATCCCACGGGTTTCTGTGAAAGGTAATACATTACTGGGACTGATAGCATGCCATGTACAGAAAAATCACAGCTCAGTCCATGAATAAAGTTAGGCTGAATGGATGTTTGATGAAATGCAGGAAACGTAGTCTACAAACAGAATTCATTAGTCAGTAATGTCTGCTGGACAGTCTGCTTCACAAGGTCGAAACTAGCTCACAACAGATTGACATGGTTGAGTAATTAGATGAATGCCAAATGCCTGATTGTAACACAGCTCACATCCAAACGAATCTATGACTATGTTCATACTTAAACATCTTAATTATAATTTAGTCATACCTGAAAGTGTTCAAAGTTTAGGTCTCATATTCCCTGATATTGTTTGCTGCCTTCCTAAATGGCAGCAGTACCACAAAATCCTGCTACCACCAACAAAAATTTGTGAATTCACCAGTTTGTGGTTTGTAACAAAGGGTTGGATTTGAAACTGTCTTTGTGTCACCGTTTGGAGCAGAAATATATCCACAGATCTCTTGCTGCTCCTCTTGGCTTATGCAACTTATTTTCATTTGTGTTGTTTGCAGAGAATTGAGTGACACAGTTAATATATAATTTGTGTTTGTCTTGTGGTTGTGTAATGTACAGATATGCAGGAAATAATTTTTAAATCCTTCTCTTAAGGTAAATGTTACCTGCCTGAAAAGGTTTTAGGTTTGCCCAGTACTTAATTGACAATTTGATGTTTGTATGATGGTAAGATAACCCACACTGAATGACACACATCTAACCTAAAATCTCCTCCTGTCTTTTGCAGATCCAGAGACGACAGCGGTGGCACGACTGTCTCGAGCGGAGGCATACATGGCACTCAAACAGTACCGCCTGGCTTTGGAGGACACAGAATTTTGTTCTGGGTCCAGCTGTTCTGCTGAAGTAGGTCACTCAGTGATACTGCAGTACTTCATTACACCAGTGTTATAATAGGAAAAATGTTACATAAATTCATGTTTGCATTGAATGTTTTTTTTTCCTGTGCAGGCATTTGGTTGTTATTAGTCTAATTTAATGATGAAAGGAAAAATGAGTATCAGATGTGATTACAGATCTGATGCCAGGCTTTTGGTTGCTTCCAAGGATGGTGGCGTTGCCAGATAGTTTACATATGCTCACACACCTGCCTTTACTTAGTAGAGTCTGCCGTGTGTTTAATCTTTCAGTCAGTCTGTGCTGATATATTGGTCAGCCAGCCATTACTTAGAAAAAGTTTATTTTAAGAGTGCTGACTTCGAAGCCACAGACAGGGAGCACCTCACTGGTTGTGTCACTGGATTATAGTTACAAGTTAATGACCTGCAAATTGTAGGTCAGTTCAGATGCCAGATATTTATAATCTTGTTTGTTTATTTGCTTTGTTATAGGACAAAACTGTTTTAAAACTGAATTGTGGTTATATGACTTGGCAGCTTCACAGAAGCATAATTCAATAATGTATTTATATATTTTTGGTGCTCCTGTTTTTTGTTTGTTTACATGGCATATTTTTAACACGCTCCTGCTATTTTAATGTTGTATAAAAGGGGTTCTCTTTGGATAAATAAGTTACAAAAGAGTGTCATGACTAAAGAAAGTTTTCTAGTCCACAACTGAGTATGCAGTGATTAAGGTCAAAGCTAAATTACTGTTACATCAGTATCAGGAGACCAAATGTCTGGGTTGAAGCCTAGGATACTCTGTATCTGTGGTGCAGAGTATATCATGCAAAAACACTTGCATAATTGGAAAAGTCATATTGATTTATTGACAAGAGTTAGAAGTATTGCGTTTAGAAAAAGCTGCAAGTCTCGCGTGTGTTTAAGTAGTGTAACGTGTTTTGTCTGGCATGACAGTGAATGCCCAATGCAAACATAAATGCTGGTAAAGAAGTAAAATTAGTCTTTTTCCATTTCTCATTTCGTCCCTTTCAGGCTTTGTTTAGGAAAGCAATGGTGCTGCATGAGATGGGCCAGGTGGACGAGTCTCTCCAAGTCTTCCTCCACTGCCTGGCTGTCGACGAGGACTTCCCCTGTGCTAAGAGACAAGTGGAAAAGGTGAGAAAATGAAGGAGTTATGATTAGTCTGCTGGCAGTATGAGATGAGAAAGAGACAGCCAGAAGATTGGCTGTCAGTAGGGCCAAGGTCACACTGTTTATGCACATAAGCTGGAGGGCTGGAGGAGCTAGAGACACTGTACACAAGCTAAAGATTTAAGTGGAACTCTTACCGCTTTAACGTGACTTCAAGGAATTCAGGTATGTGAGTGTTCCAGCTCTTTGATTGGATAGCTGAGAATGTAAAGCTTTCCCATTAGGATCATTTGTTCTGTTTTTATAGCTAGCATCTGCTTCAAGCTTACACTGACCTAATGGAACCTGTCTCTTTTCATGGCATGGATCTTAAACTCCCACTTAACCGATTAAAGAAACAATTTAACTGGAAACAAGGTGGAAATGTTGTGTTTTACAGGCGTCTTGACAAAGGCACCTCTCGTATTGCTGTGGTTTTAGTAGAAGTTACGTTCTGCATTGTCCTCTACATATAGAAAATGTCTTTTACTTACTTTACAAATTATAGACAAAACCGTTCAATTGATTAATTAAAAATCTGTAATGAAAACAACTACATACAACGAGTAGTAATGTACTATATCCCAATTATATATAGTGGTTACATATCAGAAATGCAAAGTAAATTAATGGGCATGTTTGAAAGTGAATAAATCTAAACATTTTCTCAAAAATGAACATTATCCATTTTTCCTATTAGGATCATCTGTCATGGAATTATGTAAGTTGTTAGTGGATCCAGTCCTGTGACTCCTGCCTGTAATGTAACATTAGTACCACTTAATAGACAGACCATCACAGTTACATAAGCACCACACAGTTGATTCATGTATTGAGTACTACATACATTCTCAGAATAACATGACATTTTGTTGCCATTTTGTGAAGAAACTGAGTTAGATTCATTTGCTAATGCTGCTCAAGTTTTGTGTAATCATCTCTGAATCATCATTGGATAAGAAAGCATGCATAATCACATTAGTCATCTCTAGTTTTCTTTTGGTAAAAAGTGTATGAAGCTGATTGTACCCGCTGTTTAAGGCTGGTGGTTGTGTCGGCATCCTGGCTGAATTTGATCCTGTGAGAGACACTGCTGTTCAGGCTAGACATTAAGTCTAAAATAAGTGTGGGAGCCAGACAGCGCACATCAATAGATCGTCAAATCAAGTTTGTGTGCAGCCTGTAATCACACTTAAGAGTCTCAAAGGACTTCCCAGGGCCTTCCTCTAACGAAAATGAAACTGCAATGAAAACCGCAAATTAAAACAGCAAATTAATGAAAATGGTCATCTCTGTTCCTGTCACCCTCACTTAGAGATTTAAAAAAAAAAAATGCAAGAATCTTAGAAGTAAAATAAAACCATTTGAAAGCTCTTATAGAATTACATTTTAACTGAAAAAGAGAAATATCGCAGAAACTAAAAACCTAATTAGACGCCTCTAAAATCTGTAACTTGCATCAGTCATTCTTACACCAGATTTCTGTCTGTTCTGTTGCGTGGGGATGAAAGAATGAGTCTGTTTGATGTTTCACTGCAGCACAATCTGTACAGGTGCTTAAAATGATCTGTAGTTCAGAGACTAAAGTTCAGACCCTCAAGGTTCAACTGAGCTGGAAAGAGAGCTTGATGTTTGCTGTTACTGGGATGTATACATTGAGGTCAAACTAAGGTCACCCTGATATCTGTTCTGAACATAACACATCGCCGTGTATGTAATGACTGTTATAAGTTTGGTCTTGGTCATGATTATACAATTGGATTTAAAGTAGTTTAGTCTTTTGTCTATAACCCCATAGTATTTCATAATCAGCAGTAATGTTAACAATGGTAGTTGCTAAACCTTACAGGATGTTCTTTCAGAAGAAAACGTTTTGCGGTTATGTAGTATGCACCTTATCCATTAGGTTACCAGTGTGCCCTGCCTTTATGATTATTTAAGTAAAATATGACAAATATGGACACCGGCGTCCATGTTTGCCCCAACTGAGTGACTTTGGTGACACTGACTTCAGATGAGACTATTAAGTGCTGATCTTTTTGGAAGCTCTGCTTTGATGACAAACTGAGGTGCTTTTTACAGATCTTGTGTGACCTGCTCTCCCCTGCTGATGAGAATGTTACGGTTGGCCTGAGGGAAACAACGCAGAACACGTCGCCTCATTTGCGCAGCAAAACCCTTGTGGCCGATGCCCAAGTTCAGCCACAGAGCCCAGTCCAAAGAGAACACCAGCACCAGGCCCGCGCTTCTTCTGCACACCACCATCTGGACAACCAGGAGGTATTACCACACTAAATAGTAATCCTGTTACTAATGGATTCATTTATTGCTATTGTTTCCACATTGTTTAAGGGTCCATCATCATCATCTTCTTACCCTTGGTCTTATGTCATCATCTAGAAACGCTGGGAAAGTCTGGAGCGGCCTGTTCTGAGCCGAGCTCACTCGCTTCGAATGCATGGCTCTAGTTGCGGTGAAGAGGGTCTGAAGAGAGTTTGCTCTGCTCCTCAGCTGGGGGACCAGGACAAGGGGAGCCTGCTGAAGAGGAAGTTGTCAGTATCAGACACAGAGCCCTTTGTTGTGGACAGTGGAAGTAGCAAACATAAAAAACAAGGTCAGTTGCCTAGCCTGTCATTGTACTGCTTTATGGTTTTCCCAGTGTATTAAATTTTAATTTCCAAATCAGATTTCCTTTGCTTCTGTTATTACAATAATGTCCTATGCAAGAGCTCAAAACATATAATAGTAATATTGGTGCACGAGCGTGAGCCTAAATGCAGAGTTTAATTCAGACCTTTTGCAGAAATAATATAAGATGGGTTAGGTAGACACTCACCCACATCCTGCTGTGTATACCCTGTTACTCAAAATTATTGCAAAGCACCCAAGACCATATTTAGTGACTTAATTGGCAATATATCTGTGTCAGAGAAAATGCTTTTGTAAATAAAATAAACTGTAAAATGCACTTTCTCCTTTGACTTCAGGTGTTGCGAAAGGCTCCAAACAGCAGGCTGCCAAAGCTAAAACTTGCAGAAGTGTTCCTGAGAATCTGCTGGACCCAAATGACTTAGAGTGCTCTCTCTGCATGAGGTAGGGACACACAATACTGGGCCACATGCTCATATATTCCATGAAGTTTACATACTCACGATGTGTGCTTGTAAATAACTGAACATTCAGAACTACCAGTTGATTATTGTATCTCTGATCATTACAGGTTGTTTTATGAGCCTGTGACTACACCGTGTGGCCACACCTTCTGTAAAAACTGTCTGGAGCGCTGCTTGGACCACACACCCCAGTGCCCCCTCTGTAAAGAGAGTTTGAAAGAGGTGAGAGACCAGTCTTGGCAGCCGTTAAATATGGACATTAATCTGCTTTTGTAACTTTTGAAGTGCTAGACTGCCTCCTGTATTAATCATTAACTTGCATCCTGCCGTCTCCAGTATCTAGCATGTCGGAAGTACATGGTGACAACTGTCTTGGACACGCTGATCAAACAGTATTTGAGTCAGGAGTATGCAGAGAGGACTAAAATTCATCTGGAGGAGACCAGAGAGCTTTCTGAGTAAGCAGCTTTTCCATTAATTTGCATTTTCTTTTTTTTTCTTTTTTTTTCATTTATTGACCTGGCTCTTTCCACTGTTCATCATCAGATTTTTCTGTATTTAGAAGATTCAGAGAGGTTCAAAGGGCCTAAACTGCTTATCTACTTGTTGTCCTCTGTGCAGTCTGACGAAGAATGTGCCTATCTTTGTGTGCACCATGGCTTACCCCACCGTGCCTTGCCCCCTGCATGTCTTTGAGCCACGTTACCGCCTCATGATTCGCCGCTGCATGGAAACGGGCACGCGGCAGTTCGGGATGTGTATCAATGATCCCCAGAAAGGGTAAGCATGCAAGCACAAACGTGGTTTAGATTTGTATGAGTTACAATATTAGAGGACCTTCAAACTAGACATATCTACACATCTAGATCAGCTGCTTTTTCATCACAGTTAGCTTCCACTGTACACATTCATTGTTGGGGTATGAAATATCTGCCAAAACTCTAAATGAACGATTGTTGTCCATCATTACAGGTTTGCAGATTATGGTTGTATGCTGATCATCAGGAGCGTCCATTTCCTCCCTGACGGACGATCAGTAGTGGACACCATCGGAGGAAAACGCTTCAGAGTCTTGTCCCGAGGAATGAAGGATGGTTACAGCACTGCTGACATCGAACACTTGGAGGATACTAGGGTAATTGCCACATGTTCTGCTTTTATAATCATTCTCCACCCAAAATCTATATTTTAAATTATGAAACGGCCTTTTAAGTCTTCAGGTTTTTTGCAGGGTGTCATGTTAAATTGCCTTTATTTTTTAATTTCAAACAGTGCAAAAGTGATTGGTGTACTAACAGACTGACTCTTGCCTGTTAGGTGGAGGACAGTGAAGAGTTAGAGAGACTACAAGAGCTGCATGATGCAGTGTACGAGCAGGCCCGCGTCTGGTTCCAGAACCTCAAGATCCGCTTCCACAACCAGATCCTGCAGCACTTTGGACCCATGCCAGAACGAGAAGATGACATCCAGGTAAACATCCAGCTCAGTGACCCTCTGCTTCCGTCTTGTGGAATTTAACTAATCACTGCCCAGATTAGTTTACCTTAGGACCATATCTGAAACACTGCAGCAGTTACACAACAGTTCACATAAATGTCACTTTCTGCTGTATTGTAATTGCTGCATTAATCTGCAGCAGGTGTGTAGATGCTTGTGTCTGAGTCAGTTAATAAGGGCAGATGTTTGCACCGATATGTGAGCTTGGTCAAAAAGACGAGAGCTTGTAGAGCCTGTATCACTAATCTCAGCAGGGTTTGTAAAGCTTTTATTACTTTGTTAAACACTGCAAGACGCTTTCATTCTTTGCCTGAAATTGGATCATCTCATGACACACTTGTTGTTTGGGGAAACCCATATTACTGTGGATTCACCTGCTTTCACCTGCCTCAGAGGTCTTATTACTGCAGCACATTTGTTGTCTGTGCTGAGCTCTGGCTCTGCAGCGCTGAAAGGGATTACAGCTCTGCTCTTATGACAACCATGGGGCGGAGTCTATTCACAATGTAGGCTAAAGAGCTTTATGAGTGCTTCATACCTAATCCCACCAGGCCCTGTTACGTCAGAAGAGTGTCATGAAGAGAATCCCCCAACTCTACCATGTGCACATGCTCTAAGAAAGCAAAGCATCAAGTCTTGATTTTTGCTGCTGTTATGTAATTTTGGAACATTTTTGCTCCAGGGAGAAACACAGCAGTACTTTTATCAACGACAAAGGCGTTTGTCTTAAAGTAAAATGTAGCACAGACAGTAGATATCGTTCACTTCAAATCCTTGTAAGCGTTAAGCACATTTTGTAACTGGCTCAGGCTCCGTGTCTCGAAGAAACAGGGAGTTTTGTTGAGCTGTGTAACTCTGACGCAGACATGCATTCCTCTGGCAGATTACTGTAAAAGGTCATTTATGAGAGCCACAGTTTGTGCTTGATCAAAGTGTGTATAAATCTATATTCAAAGTTTAAAAAAGTTAGCTGATTAGTTTGAAACAATGTCAGGAGTGAATGGATTTCATTACAGCTCTAACATTAGAGCAAAAGAGTGCAGAGAAGAGAGCGGTGAGGCTTCTGTCTGTTCAAGGAATTGGCTGAACAAGAATAGTAACACAAAACTCTCAATGGCAGCTGCACAGGAGCTTCACGTGTATTGATTGCTGTTGCACTTGGCATTGTTTTGATTCACTCAATACATTGAATGTCCAGTGTACTGATACCCAGCCTTTCTTGTGTGATAATCACAACACAATGAAAAAGACTCTGATTTAATTTCAATTGCTTGCACAATTTTTTTTTTTTTTTTTTGGTTGTTTTGTTTTTCTGAGGACAAAGCTGTTCAGAATATAACCTACTCTACCCAAAAGATCTGAATTCAAGTGAGATGGCTGTGTACCACTATTTTAACACAATTAAAAAATAATTTTGTAGTGTGTGATTGGTTCAAAGATTATCTCAGAAATTATATTATTGTGTCTTGAAAAAGTATATATTTTTTTGTTATGAAAGCAATAGTCTTATGCTTTTCCTTCTTTCTTCTAGGCAACTCCCAATGGTCCAGCTTGCTGCTGGTGGCTACTGGCTGTCCTGCCTATCGACCCACGGTACCAGCTCTCTGTCCTCTCCATGACCAGCCTCAAAGAACGCCTGGTGAAGATCCAGCACATCCTCACATATCTTCAAAGCATCCCCAGCAACTAGAGCTTCCTCTTCTCACCACCAGATACATCCCTTGGACTATTAAACTACATTCAAGCAACCCTTGTATCAACACCTCACCAACTTTTGTTTTGACGGCCATCTCATCTTTTTGAACTTTTATTTCTACAGCTATAAGACTTCTCATTTTACACGTCTGTATTAAGCCTACACAAGATCAGAGCAAAGCTGAAAAATCCTTGAACTGTGGATCACTGAAACCAGAGAAATGGCCAAACCACCTCAGGGATACTTCCAAGAACGCACACTATTTGTGATTGTCAAAAGATATTAGGAAAAAAAAAAAAAATAAGGCATATATCTCATCAACTGTTCTCATCTGCTCTTATTCTTAATTCAATTCATTTTCATAAGAACTTCCTGAATGATGTTGTTGACATGAGAAGAGTAGCTGCTACTCCACTTGGTTAATATATTGTGATGCTGTTGAAGACAACAACAGGGAGTAGTGCATCTAAGAATCCCCTTTGAGTGTACCTCCATTAGGGATAGCACTGAGGTGAAGAGAGTCTTTTATGGTTTGTGTTGTGTCTTCTCTGGTGAGACCAGTGTAAAGGAAGTTTTTTTTTTTTTTTTTTTCCCTCTCGGCTATAAGATTTCTGTTTACACGGAGAGGGGATGAGATGATTCTTTGGAACAAAATCCAAAATGCTGAAAGTCCAAAAAGCGATAGCAAGATGTAATCAAATGTGGTTTAGAGGAACCCATCAGAACTTGCAACTTGCTCAGCCAAGTGCAACTAAAGGCTGGTGTATGTGTACCAACGCACGATGAAAGTATTAATCGATCTCTTCCAAGCGTCAGGTTTTCTTCTTAATCACTTCTCCCACATGCTTACCGTGCTCAGCTTCCATCGCTGCCTCTAAATGTTGGCATAGGATCTTTATGTTGAAAGAATGAGACGATCTGTGTTTCTTCCAAGTTGTCATGCAGAGGTCGGCCATTTTGTGCCTCCTCTCCTAACATGGGGGTTTGTAGGAACAGTCATGGCCCTGAAATCGTGTCTTGATTATGTGCTTTTGAAATGCTTTTCTTCCTCTCACATTTAACCTTAAGTTGTGAGCCCTATCTTCCAAAACGTTTTGTTCGTCATGGACCTTTGGAGTTCCTGCTGGTGTGTGAGGGTTTGAAATGAAAGTGTTGAAGAGTTCAGTGGTTCTGTTCTTGTATTATTTGTCTCTCCTCAAAACCAAAATATTCAGCTTCCCATTGAACTAACTTAAACTGAATTAATTTATAAGTGAAAATTTATTTGTACATTCTGACCATATGTTTGTAAGAGAAATTATAAGGGGGTCTTGCAATATTATGACAAATTAAAACACGACATAAACAGCATGTATACCACCAATGGGTTAGCATTATTTTTCATTCAAAGCTGCTCTGTCTGCTTGGAGGAGAGAGAGTATCTGCAGTTCTTCATTCAGGGGGCTGCGTTTGCCTTACACCATTTTGCATTGTTATTTACACGATGCGTTGGCTTGGTTACCATTCCTTTTTGTCGTAGTATGAAGTATGTTTTAAATGTATTTTTTTCCCCTTTCAGTTAGTTTGAGGCATCATGTGTTCACAATGTGTATAAAAAAAAAAAAAAAATTCAAGTCAAGGCTGTTGTGTGTAAATCATTTGTAAAAAGGCTTTTTGGACAGATCTTGCTTTTTTGCTCAGATGTTTTAAGTTATCAATTTTCAATAATAAAAGCACCTCTTTTTTCAGTTTCTGCATATGTGGTCATTGTTTTTCAAATTTAATAGAAGACACTGTTGAATATAAACTTACTCGATCTTGTGGAATCCATGCTGTGAAAAACTGAAGCTGTTCTTAGAGCAAAGGGAGGCCTCTACCCAGTATTGGTATGGCATTCCTAATAAAGTGCTAAGAGAATAGGCACGGTGGAGCTTTCATCTCACAGAAGCATCTCACTGTAAAGCTCACCCATCCAAACCACTAACCCAGGACATCAGGTTCTGGTTCAATTGTTAGCATATTCTCAAACTGGGAGCAAAAATATCACAGAGGTAGAAAATATACAAGCTTCTAATTCAGTCTTCTCATTCTACAGCCTGCTGTTCCTGCCAGAATTCTCAAATTTGGATTCATCAGTAAATAGGACTTTATTTTTCCCCAGATGTTAACTGTGAAAGGCTGGTGTTTCTCAGCCCACCCCAGGCGTTTGGCCTTGTTCCCCCTCCTGATAAGTGGTTTAGATGCTGCTACTCATCCTTTGAGACCACTACAACACCGCTTTCTTTTGACAGTACTTTTGCTGATTGGAGTTGTGTGTTCTTTATCAAATTCTATATCTGTGATAAAGTTGTTTTTTTACCTCCCAGGGAACAGAGCTTGATGTATTGATCGTCTGATGGCGTGGTCAGTTTTGGTCTGTCTGATCGTGCTTTGGATACAACTGATCCAGTTTCTGCAAAGCTTTTTAGAGTTTCATGTACTGCCCCCTTAGAAACCTTTAGTCTAGCTATGATTTGATGCTGACAAATCCCCTCTTTGCTGAGAACAACAATTTGACTTCTGACACCTTCACTTAGTTCTGATTGCATTCTTCCCACTATCACGAAGCTACATAGTGAGCAATGATCTGCAGCCTTGTTTGTAACAGGTGAACACTGCAAACTGAGCTCCTTGAACGAGCCCCTGATGAGTAGATCAAATCCACCTGAGTGTCATCTGAAAGAATGCTTCAATGGAAGGGATATAACTCAAGGAAATCTGACCTTTTGGACAAAGGAGTTATGTTGATAACAGCCCTAGATTTGCATAAATGTGATTGCTGACCTAAAAATTTAAATATATCTTCATTTTTCATGACCTCAGACTTTCTGATTATTACCAGCTTTCCATGAAAATTTTACAGATTTCCATTGTGGTCTCTTCTGGACTTCATTGTATTTTTTAAAGGGTCTTTAACCAACTTATATGCATGATAAGTTTACATATACTACAGTTTTCCCCATGACCCCAAAGTTACAGTACACGTGAGTAAGAAATCTGTTCATGTAAACAAACCTAGCTTCATTCTGTAGGCTTTAAAAGTCAGTACACGTCTGAGCCACAAGGAGGCAACAGTGCAGCATTGTTGTTACATCCAGTTAAGTGTTTCATAACTCACCATTTACCCTCTGCACTTACTCAACCTCAACTTTTATTATGAAAATATAAACAGATCTCTTTGACTCTATTATGTGTTTTTTCATAGTCATAGACAGTTCACATACATAATGCCACAGAAAAAGTATCACCATAGCAGGAAAGGGACAGTCGTCACAAATTAGAACACAGCTCATGAATCCAGTGCTGTTCGCTCCATCTTCTTCCATCAGAGGTCATCGTGCAGAAAGCATCATAACAAACTCTGTAGAGGGAGACAGAGACAGCAGCAGATCCACTGATAAGGACAAATGACACTCTGATATCATAAAGGACAGCATGGGATGCAGCCACATCATTATCAGCCCACATGAAATTGTAGTGGAAACTAACACAGCTCATGGTGTGATGTAATGGCAAAAATGTTTCCATTATCACCGAGTTAATGAAACAAATGAAGTGGTGATGGGGCGATAAGTTAAAGAAAAATAAAGGGAGAAAATGATACAGGAACATTTAAGTTGAAAATTTAAGTTTGAAAACTGTCAGTTTTATTTTGTCAGGTTTTCTGGGCAGGGGGATTAAACCAATTCCTAGATTTAAAAGGTTAACAGCTCCAATATGCTAACTGCCAGTTTCCAGTCCCTGTTTATCTGTTCTTGTAATCAGTAATCAGTTTGATTGCCACTTGTTTCAGCTGGCTGTATCCATTATCATGGATTCACTTGTCAATCAATCCGCTATTGATGTGTCCTGTCAATGAAACCCAGCTGCAGATAGCTTGAGGCAGGTTTCACTAAATCCATCCAGTCAATCATGTCTTCCATTTCCCATTGTCTTCTTGAAGCACTTTGCTCTGAAAGACTTCTGATTGTAGGTGTGAATCTACTGATTCACTGAGTACTAAGGCTTAATTCCAGATTAACCCACTAACGTTATCTCTCGAGGTACTCCTCTAACCATGTTCTATAAAAAGAAGTAAAGCGAGTGGAGCTGCAGCTCTGCCTCAGTCGTCTGACCTGCCACTGGGATATCTTCACAGCTCCAGTCGCTGCAGTGGATGCTTGTTGGCCAGGTGCCTTGTAGGGTACTCTGCATGTGCCTGAACTTGACAAATACACCTAAACCGTGCCCTGGGGGCTAACTGAATGAGGAGCACCTGCTTATTGATCCCTTCTAAGACTGACACGCCTACTCATATGTTCCCAATAATTGTAATTGATCAAACTGCTGAGACAAGACAAACAGGATCACGCCTCTAAGCCCTTTGTGTGTTGCAGCCTATAATCGTACTAACATCCCATGTGGTGTTGAAGGTGTCTGCACATGTGCACAGCGACATCTACGTGTGTTTATATGTGTGTGTGTGTGTGATTGTGTCCCATTGCATTGTTTATTTGCTTGCAATGTAAGACATGGTAATGTAATTTCTCCAAAGTCCTTGAGCTGTCCAACAGTGTGTGTTCTTTGTGTGTAACGTGACAGGTGTCCCAGGTGTCCAGGCATGTGTATTGATTGGCTTAATGCACTGCTGATTAGATTGGATTGGCCCTTCCAGCCAACCCACCTTGGCTTAAACCGTTCCTCTTTTCCCATCTAATTCTTTCCTTGCCTCATTTTTTACTCATTTTGTCCTTCTGTCCCCTTCATTCCCTGACCCCTCTGCTTTGTCCTTTCCCCTGGTTTGCTCTTTCCCCGTGTTCACCGGTGGTTCCCAAACTGTTTTTGTTAGAGCTCTGTCAGATTAGCTCATGTGCCTCTTCATCATCAAAAGCAGGGTTGGGGCGAAGCAACAAACTGATGTACTCTCGTGTAAGGACCAAAAATATATCATGATTTATGAGGTGAATACATCATTAATCTGAAAATATTTTAATCATCCCAAATATGTGTTTATTTTTCTCTTTAACACAAGTATGTGGATATTATTATTCTGTACACCACTCACCCCACTGTCTCAGTCTGTTCTCAGTGTCTCATAGGTTTTTTTTGGGGGGGGGGGGGGGGTTCGAATTGCTTTACTGCCCCTCACCTGTCCAGGAGTCTATCACTCCCCTCCCACACATTTCTTCCCCCCAAGTCCCTAACTGCTCACCATCAAAGTCGATGTTGCCATCTTTGTTGAGGTCAATGTCGCCGAGGATCTCCTCCAGCTCGCCTTTCTTCAGCTTCTCCCCCAGGAGGGTCTTCATGCCCTCCTTCAGCTCATCAAGCGTGATCTTTCCATCACCATCACAGTCAAACTGCGACACGTAAGGTTAGTGGAAAGCAAGAAGGCGGAGACACGAACGTGTAGTGAGCAAGGTGAGACAAATGAATAGATCAAAGCTGAATAAAATTATAGGTGACACAAGGACAACACATGTTTCTGGGTTAATATGGAGTTCAATTCAGTATGATGGCGTGAGCCTTATCAAGAGAATAAGACTAAAACAGACAAAAAAGCTTATAGCTCATTTCATGCCAGAGCTATTCAAACTGAGGTCTTTGGTTGTCCTCGAAAATGAGTTTCACATTTATGTATGGACAACATGGCTGAATGAGGTCTCTGGAACAGCTTGAGTCTGCAGATAGAGCAATGCTGACTCATGAGGTGTTAGTGCTGAAGTGAGGAGGACTTTTGAAGTGCCTACAAGGCTGAGCTGGGATGAGCTCAAGATGTATTCTCATTAGTTCAGAAGGTAGACTACGCTCTGAGGTTGTAGATGTCTCTGTTCAGAAGTAGTAGAGTTGAGAACTCATTTATTATTATTATCAACAAGAGTATTTGAACATCAGATTATGAAAATGCCTTTGACAGCACTATTCAGGACCTGATGACAACAAGCGTGTGAATGTGAACAGCTTGTTTCCCGCTGTTGTTGATTGTCTGCCCCACCCCTAATGCGATTCACCTGTTGCCTATTACCCCTGTGTATATAAGCCTCGTTGCTGCCCTAGCCCTTTGTCAGTTTGTCTGTTCATGTCTTTGTGTCTGCCCATTGTTGTGCCCTAGTGTGTGTTACTGCTGTTGTTCTGCCCAAGTTTGAACCTGTTCTTGCCTCTGTTCATTCATGTTGATTTTTACCCCCCTCACACACACCCACCCACCCCTCCACAAGGACACTCTGAGTTATCCATGAGGACAAGGTTAAAAACCTTAATACGCCTGCTCTGTAGAGTTGCACCATCCCCTTTTTTATGCAGGTGAATGATTCTTTTGGTATCTTGCCTACAGGCTTTGATAAAAGCTTTATTTATCAAGTATCCCCGCTTGTTCAGGAAAAGATTGATGGAGACAGAAATGTTGTAACAAAGCTCACGGTGACACAAGTGCAGTTCAGGATTAGTCAAGGGTAGGTTATGATAAAAATAACTTCTCTTATGCATCTGATTTCCCCTGCTTTTCACAGGAGCCAAAAAGTAGTCAAAATGAATACATGAGACTAAACTTATGACATAGATAAATTGTTGTACACCTCAATAGTTTTTCCAGTTATAATCATTAAGAAAACTTTATGAGTGTTGCCAGTGTTTTGCAGTAATCATTGAAAACCTATCACGCTGTAATGTGTTAAATGGCTGAACCCAGGTGTGTGAAGCCGTGCTTATAAATAACATCATCACCACATTTGTTTTGCCTGGTCAGAGACTACATACACATCAGGGCTTGGCTTTGGGGGACAATCAAATCACTGCTTGTGTACCTGCCTCTGTACTGACGTCAGGGAGCAACTCAATAAATATTTCCTCCAGACTAATGAGTCACCACTAAATTTTAAAGAAAGTGGGCACGGCCAATGAGCGCAAATTAAGAGACAAAAAAGTATAGAATATATTGCAGATGCTGGCTCTCTGGATGGCAGGAACCAGCCTATATAAATACCTTATCAATATGAATATTTTCTTCTCCCCTTAAACCCATTTCTTTTGCATTCATTGTCAGCTGGCCATCGTTTACAAGTAAGAGCCATACACACACAACACTTTCCTCAGGCGTTCTCCAAAGAAAGGCCCTGTTGAACACTTCAAAGTACTGTCATAGCACCAGGCTACATTCCCTCGCTTGAAGTTAGACTTCTTTAGAGTTTCTAGCTGGGGACCTCTCACCTGTTTGAAGGCACAGCGGAGCTCCTTCAGCCCAACCATGTGCGCCGTCTCAGCCAGCATCCTCGGCCCCATTAGCTCGCAGAAATCATCAAAGTCTACGTGGCCACCCCCTGCAGAAAGACACACAAGAGGATGCAGATACACATATGCACACATTGACTGCCAAGTAATAGCTTCTGTGCCTCCTGGAGTGTATATGCTACACATATGGATTCATGTATTAAGCATTAAGGTGTCAGAGGATACTGACTCATACAGTATATGTAATTATCTACCTTGTGGCAGTGGTAGATACTGAAAGTGGCTACAATTGATATTTTTATGTGAACAGTGTGTGAAATGACCATGTGGTAAAGTGACAATGTAAAAAATGTTACTCATAGTGATGAACCTACAGAAGATTATCACCAGAATCTGCAGCTCTGCTCGACTTTATATAGCTTTGAAGTGAGTTTCAGCTCATTGTCCAGCTGTCCTGCCTGTAACATTACTGTTCTGGCTCACTGTCACCATTCTCATAGTGTTGTTTTTGGCCATAGCAGGCAGCTTTTTTCAGGGAAAAAGCTCAATCATTCAGTGGACAGAAACATAAAGACATGACAAAAAAAGCCTAGAGATTAAAAACCGTAAGTAAAAATATTTGCACAGTGTACTTCAAAATCACTGTGACTGTACTCATTGTGAAGAATGGCTGATAAATTGATACATTAAGCCCCAAGCAGCAAACTAGTAGCACTTTTGCATAATTTTAGGTTGGATCATTTACAGTATAGGAGGATTGTGAATTTCAGCTCTGTCTGACGTACATCTTGAAAAGAACAATGTTTTGGTCATTTTTTCAGTACTGTCATTAGTAATACTAAAGCTGTAAAGTTCATGTATGGAGTAAAGGGTGCAATACTTTGCTCTAAAATATAATGGTGGAAATAGTTCCCCAAAACAGAGAGTGGTACTTAAGTCAAGGTGGAAGCAGTGAAGGTATATCTGGCCTTTCTCGGCTTAATACCACGCTTGTCCGTGAAAAGTTTGTGAATATCCTCAGTGCATGGAGCTATGTGCTCATTATGCTTCCTTCAACCCAGTTAGAACCAGTTTTGTTTTGTTTGATCCCCATGGTAATTATCAAAACAGACTGATACAATGGGAAGGCTCATGTTATTAGTTTGACAAAAGACAGGCTTATTTGATAGTGTAGACCAACAGACTGGGTCTGTTTTCATTATCAGGGCCTTGCTGGATGTGAGAGACTACTCAATAAAGCCATGCGGTCATTTTGTGGTTCAAAAATTTAATCAGTGTTCTGAGTTTCAGGACTGTTGAGAATGAGAATCAAACTATGGTAAGCTCTGCTTGCCTGGAAAAGACATTTAATGCAGCTGAGTCATGATACTAATGGTCCAAAATGCCATCTAATGGTTACAACAGCAGCTGAAGCATTGTTGAATAAAAGACTTGTGTCGTAAGTTTTTTTTTTTTTTTTTTTTTTCTTCTGGCAATTAATTCTATGATTTGGAGTTAGCAATGCATTTTCATACTTGCCCCTAGGTAAGGTATATTTTTTTGACTGACTGGCTTTACCCATGTTGAGCAGCAGTCTGGAGGGATTTCTGACACTGCCTTGAAGAATTTCTGTGCCTTAAGTGGGTCAGTCTATAATCACGGAGTAGAAAAATTCTCCCAAAAGTCTTAGGAGATCATTATTATTATTTTTTAATTGAGTGCAATGCTAGTTATAGAAAAAAAGACAGAATTTCATGGTATTAATGGCTCTATAGGGATTACACTAGAGAGAATAAGCTAGGAATATCTAAAGCCCATGATACCTTACTGGTCAAATTAAGGCATCAGTGAACACATAAATAATTCAAATTACACAGTATGAAAAATAAAATAAAATATAATTTGTAGTAACAACCACCAAGGCCATGATGTTTAAAAAAAAATCTCTCACACTTTCCCTTTAAGGTAGAGATGTAAAAGCATCACATCCTATGTGTCTGCTTGTTCTAGCTATTCATTTAAGTTATAGCACATAAAGCTTATCATTTAAATCCGAGGCACCATTTTTATAGCTGCAGCATTACATCAAGTGGTAAAGTCACAATGAGGTATGAGTCATTTTATACCCATTTGCCTGTAATTCAGTGTGACGTATTCGGTATTTTTGGATTTTCTTGACAGGAATTTAAAATAAGGCTCCAAAGGCTTGAATAATGATTGCTTGGGCTTCTTGAGTTTGTGCTCTGTCACATTTTGCTACGGTGCACATCAGATGTGAACCTTTTAAGGGAGGTTTGTGTGAGGTTAGTGCAGCGATGGCTCTCTCGGTCCTGGGTTTTCAGGACAGTTGCTGTTGTCATTCTGAGCATCTAATCAGGAGATTATTTACACCTGGGACACCAGGTGAATCTAACTAGCGGGTAGGACAGAAACCAGCTGTACTCCGGTCCTCGAGGATCAGAGCTGAGGAACACTGTACCCAGTGTGATGTAACTGTGTTTTCTGTGAAAGTCCTATATTTTTCTCATTATCAGCGTTATTGTCCTGGGGACTTGATGCTAGGTTACACTTTGTGTGTGTAAACTGATTGAGATTAGTCTATTTTTAAGAGCAGGCACTAACACATATAAAAGTCTTTGAAACAATAAACACAACAGATTATTATAGCCCGTGTACATCACATATCCCTGGTTGAAGGGTTTATTCAGCCAGATACAGGTAATCATAATAATAATGATAACTATTATCATTATAATAAGCTACCATAAGCTACTGGTCATACCAGACCAAATAAGGGTGTAGCCTGTTGTAGCTGCTGCATACACGATGCCTTAATGAATTGGCTGCATTCGTATAGCATTTTCCATTTTACCAATGATTCAACAGTTCACACATACCAGTGGCAGTGAGCCATGCAAGGTGCTGATCTGACCATCAGGGACTAATTTGGGGCTAAGCATCTTACCCAAGGATACTTCTTCCTGAGCCATAGCCACTTTCATCAAGATTATGAATTAAACATCACAGCAACAGCGTGCTCCACGTGTCTGTGCCCCATGAGCCCATTGACGGTTTATGTAAAGCCTTGGCAGAAACGTATAGGTTTGTTTTGATTTTCAGGCCCCACTCTGGCACCATGTAGGTGTTATAGGCACAGGCTCTCAAGGCTTATGGCAGAAATCCAGAAATCAATACAATGATGATTCACCTTAAGCTTTAAACACTAGCCACACACAGATCTATACTTGATCATTCAGGAAAAAAGGAAAGACAAAGACAAACACACCCTCATTAAGAACAGAGAAGAAAGTTAGGCGTCATCTAAACACACACTTCTACATGCAGACTCACACTCATGCACCCCTGCACCTGCAGTGTGAGGGCCATTAATCAGTCTGCTAAAACGTCTCAAATGTCCCCAACTTCAAAGACAAGCATCAGTTCCTCACGAATGAACGTGCACAAATACCAGCACACGTGTGTTTCTGCAACACACATGGAAGCATTACTCACGCACCTGCTCACTTCAGAAGGACCCATCCGTCACGCACACATGCTTTAACCACTGAGGAAGAAATGAAAACCACGCACACACATACAAGCAGACAGATAAATACACACATTTCATTTTGATTTGCTGGATGATCTCGATGAGTTCCATCTCTGTAGGCATGTAGCCCATGGTCCTCATGCAGTCTGCGATGTCTTTGTAATGGATGAAGCCATCCGCATCGTAGTCAAATTCCTTAAAGGCCTCCTGCAGCTCTGACACACAAAGTATAGCAATTGCATCAAACCATGGAGTAGGGTAAACATTTTTCCCAAGAGTCAAACATACACACACACACACAGTGCTGCTTTCAGCAAAGTAAACACACATGCACTCTGTGAGATGTTGTCAGACAGAAATATAACCAGCTCTCAAGAACAGCAAGTTGTGTTGTTTTTAATTGATTTTGTAGCTCTGAGTCACTGGCAAACAGCATTTCAAAGCAAACCTGAGAAACCTTGAGTCTAGAAGAAAGCTGAACAGGAGGAAATATCAATGCGATTGATGAAGCTGTGCAGGTCACCAGTCATTTATCATGTGTTTGCATTGTAATGACACCAACAACAACTTACCATCTAACTCCTCTGGCATCAGCTCTCTCTCCTGCAGAGTAGAGAAAAGAAAGACAGTGGAAATAATTACAAGACAGCAATGGGGGGATTCTGGGCGGCGGGCATTGTGGGGGATTCTCCCTCTCAGCTGTGTGTATAAAGCCAGACCGCGACAGAAGGGACGGGCGGCGGGCATTGTGGGGGATTCTCCCTCTCAGCTGTGTGTATAAAGCCAGACCGCGACAGAAGGGACGGGCGGCGGGCATTGTGGGGGATTCTCCCTCTCAGCTGTGTGTATAAAGCCAGACCGCGACAGAAGGGACGGGCGGCGGGCATTGTGGGGGATTCTCCCTCTCAGCTGTGTGTATAAAGCCAGACCGCGACAGAAGGGACGGGCGGCGGGCATTGTGGGGGATTCTCCCTCTCAGCTGTGTGTATAAAGCCAGACCGCGACAGAAGGGACGGGCGGCGGGCATTGTGGGGGATTCTCCCTCTCAGCTGTGTGTATAAAGCCAGACCGCGACAGAAGGGACGGGCGGCGGGCATTGTGGGGGATTCTCCCTCTCAGCTGTGTGTATAAAGCCAGACCGCGACAGAAGGGACGGGCGGCGGGCATTGTGGGGGATTCTCCCTCTCAGCTGTGTGTATAAAGCCAGACCGCGACAGAAGGGACGGGCGGCGGGCATTGTGGGGGATTCTCCCTCTCAGCTGTGTGTATAAAGCCAGACCGCGACAGAAGGGACGGGCGGCGGGCATTGTGGGGGATTCTCCCTCTCAGCTGTGTGTATAAAGCCAGACCGCGACAGAAGGGACGGGCGGCGGGCATTGTGGGGGATTCTCCCTCTCAGCTGTGTGTATAAAGCCAGACCGCGACAGAAGGGACGGGCGGCGGGCATTGTGGGGGATTCTCCCTCTCAGCTGTGTGTATAAAGCCAGACCGCGACAGAAGGGACGGGCGGCGGGCATTGTGGGGGATTCTCCCTCTCAGCTGTGTGTATAAAGCCAGACCGCGACAGAAGGGACGGGCGGCGGGCATTGTGGGGGATTCTCCCTCTCAGCTGTGTGTATAAAGCCAGACCGCGACAGAAGGGACGGGCGGCGGGCATTGTGGGGGATTCTCCCTCTCAGCTGTGTGTATAAAGCCAGACCGCGACAGAAGGGACGGGCGGCGGGCATTGTGGGGGATTCTCCCTCTCAGCTGTGTGTATAAAGCCAGACCGCGACAGAAGGGACGGGCGGCGGGCATTGTGGGGGATTCTCCCTCTCAGCTGTGTGTATAAAGCCAGACCGCGACAGAAGGGACGGGCGGCGGGCATTGTGGGGGATTCTCCCTCTCAGCTGTGTGTATAAAGCCAGACCGCGACAGAAGGGACGGGCGGCGGGCATTGTGGGGGATTCTCCCTCTCAGCTGTGTGTATAAAGCCAGACCGCGACAGAAGGGACGGGCGGCGGGCATTGTGGGGGATTCTCCCTCTCAGCTGTGTGTATAAAGCCAGACCGCGACAGAAGGGACGGGCGGCGGGCATTGTGGGGGATTCTCCCTCTCAGCTGTGTGTATAAAGCCAGACCAGGCCAAGCGCCAGCACCTCGACTGTCTTCCAAATAACAACCATGAGTCAGGAATGGCCCACTGGCCTTGCTGTCAACAGTATCAATCACTCAATATGGGAGCAGGTTTCATATGATGCTATTATTGATGATTTTGCATCAAGGAAGGCCAGAAAGGTCAGGTTTTAGTTTTTTTTTTTAATAGCGTTGTACTTAGATTTCCTTTAGTGTGTTTTCATTTGTGTGATGGATTTGTTCTATTCAGAATATTTATTCTATATTTTATTGGTATATTATTCTTTTATTATTCTAAAGTAACAAAATTATATTGTTTTTATTTTATATTATTATTCTCTGCTGTTGTTATGTGCAGTGGTGGAATGTAACAAAGTATTTGTACTTCGTTACTGTACTTAAGTATTTTTTTACATATCTGTACTTTACTTAAGTAAAAATAATAATGCATTCTTTGTATTTTACTCCATTACATTTCACAGCAATTATCTGTACTTTCTACTCCACTACATTTCTACAATTTATGCCGTTACTCGTTACATGTTATGAACATAATTTCCTCAAAATCTTGCATGAAAAAAAAAATAGACTGATTGCGTTGAGGCGTTGTTTGCCATTGCCAACCAGTCAGGTGGCTCTATTACCTCCAATGATGGCAGAGCGCGCATTTGGTAGCATCACGAGCTGGTGAACTGGCCTGTTTCTGGCGAGAAGAAACGACATGCAACACAAACATGAACCCAGAGCCAACGTCGGCTGAGCCTGAGCCCTCCAGCTCTGAATTAGACAGCCATCTTTGGCCGTATTTAAGCAGGTGACATAGGCAAAGGCATAAATCAGTATCAGTATCTACATTCTTTATCAAAATTTGGGGGCGCAGCGCAGTACGTTAAGAGTGCGGCTTTGGAATTTGGACCACTTGAGATCCGAGTATCGTGGGTTCGATCCCTCAACCAAGCGCAAAAAAAACAAAAAAAAAAAACAGATACAGATGGTGAAGGAGACGCGCCTCCCTTGCTTCTGCGACCATGGCTGTGGTGCCCCTGAGTAAGGCACCGATTCACCCGGGCGCCTCACTAGGCAGCCCACCGCCCCAGAGTCTCTAGTACATGTTGCTCATGTGCATAATGCTTGTGTGTGTGTTTCGTTCACTTGGTGTGGGTAAAATGCAGAGAATAATTTCCCCAGGAGGGATCAATAAAGTAATAAAAAAAAAAAAAAAAAAAAGAATAAAAAATGGCCCCGGCACTGAGACAACGCATTGCGTGAGTACTTTTACTTTAAAAAATATTTTAAAGTAAATTTAAAAGTAAGTACTTAGTACTTTTACTTAAGAAAGATTCTTGATGCAGTACTTCCACTTTCACTTAAGTATATTTTTTGCGGGATATTTGTACTTTTACTTAAGTACTAAGCTTCAGTACTTCCTCCACCACTGGTTATGTGTGATTGTGTATATTTTTGCTACTTCTATGTATATAGAGTATATTAATTGAATTTCTGACAACTTTCATTTCTAAATTGTTTTGGCAATTTGGCGCTCGGAGGGGGTGTCGCCCAGGGAGTAATTCAATGTAGAACCGCCACTGGCCGCATCCCCAGGCTGCCTTCTGTCACGGTGCTGACTACGTGGTGGAGCTTCCTCCACAAAACCCCCCTCAGAGGGAGAATACTCTCAAAGACATTCATAGTTTGTTTCCAGGGGAGCTGGCAGGTCTGGACTCCCCCCTGGCCTCCTCTCTCCTTGGTGAGTCTGTGGATTTCCCCCTGGAGCTGATGGATAAAACAAAGAGCAGGGTGTTCCTGATGGCACGGCAGTATAGCCAGAAGATCAAGAAAGCCAACCAGCTGCTGCACATGAGGAGCATGGACCATAGAGACTCTTGTCATCAGGCCAGAGCTGAGAAGAGGCAGAAAGACCTGGCAGCCATCTTGGAGCAGAAGAAACAATGGGGTGCGGCCATAGGTAACTTAAATCATTTAGCTCTCAAAATGATAGTTTCTAACTATAGTATTGTTGATAGTCACAACTAGGGATGTAACAATCTGACCATTAATTGGGTCACTTGTAGTGATGAACCCACACAAAATGATCACCTAGCTCTGCAATGCCTCTCAGCTCATGTGCAGCTAATGTCTACTAATAGTTTATAAATGTCTTATAAAGGATTGTTATTCTAAAGTGCTACCGTAAAAATCAATGTTTTTAAGCAAAGGTCTATTTCCATTACTTCACTGCTACGTTTATTAAGGAACATTATTTTTCAGCTCCAAGTTGTTCTTTTTCCTGCTGAAGTGCAGAAGTGAAACTGAAATGCACAGAGAAGTGCATTCCTTCTGATAAATCCTAATAAATGTTGGCACTCGGGGTTGCTAATACATAAATCATACAAGGCCATCCTGTTCAAGTGCACAGTAGCTTCAGGAAAAGAAGAAGACCCTGTGGTTTATTTGGAAGCTGCTCTGCATGGCAGGCGTTCAAATGATTATTCACTGTATGATACTGCCAACAGAGTCAAAACACAAATGCAATGCCAAGATGCAATTGCATCAAGAGTTTTTTCACTATATGTGTACTTTGCCTCAAACACTAAAACATTCATGATTTAGAAACCTTTTAAATTGTGTAATATAATTTTAGATGCCACAATGAGGAATATATATATATATATGGCCCATTGATCTCAGTGTGTAGCACCAGTGTTTACCCTGCGCTGCATCCTCCAGCCTACAAGGGCATATTTAGATAGCAAGGTCAGCACATTAATTGGATTCTTTTTCATCCAGAAAGGATTAGACAGCATGCCATGCAGACTCTCAATTCATCTGTCAGAACAAGCCCATTAACAGTTAATTCCATTCTGTCTGCTTTCACATGGCCCATTGAGCAGCCCACTGCTTTGTAAGCATGATGCACAAACGCATATGAGAGGTATGTGGATACTTCACACAAACGCATATGGTCGTCAGACTGAAACAGCACAATGTCCATACAGTTAAAGTATAGTGTGTGTATAGTAATTATCCTGTTGATGGGTACAGCCCATTTTTCTACACATCCATCCGTCTTCAACTGTAGTTCTTTCTGACATGTAAATGCATCAGTTGTCTTTCCTTAGTTATTTGTCTCTCCCAGCTCCAGTTGGATCTAATGAGCGCTGACAGTGAACCTTGCTGAGGGGGTTATTAATACTTGTGTTGAGGCAGGGATTAGGAATACTGCAAGATGGATGGTCTCCCTGCCTCAGTGTCAGGGGAGAAACCAAAACAGAGTATCATCTATCCTGTGGAAACGATGCAGACCCCTCTACCTGGCTACTAAATTCAAACCAAGGACTGTCACAGTAAAACAGGGCAGATCAGTCATGGCAGGTGAAGCAGTAACTCAGGGAAGGATGTGGAAGTGGAATCCACAGTGGTCCAAGGTCATAGGGAAATGGTTTTCATTTCCCATAAATTGCTTTAAAACAATGAAATGGTCCCATTAGGTATTAAGAAATCTAGTTATGAAACACCATTAAAAGGCTCACAGACACACAACACCCCTTGGAGCAGATTTCTCTGTTATCTTTTACAGTAAATCCCTCTCCTGTGATGAAGGCATTCATGGAAAAGCCTTTAGCTCTGCTTTGTAATAAGGTCTCAGCATAATACTACTACTAATAATAGGTTTATAAAGTGCAATGAATTTGAATACAAAAAAAAGGAATTAAAATAGAAAAAGAGACCAGTGACCACAACCATACAAAAGAAACATGCAACACTGCCTTTGATCTAATTAATGAGATTTTCTTATCACCATCATACAGTGAAATAAAATAAATTATTTTTTATGGATTGGGGAACATTGTCAGAGATATAGGCAAATCCCACAAAATCTTAAAAATCATATTGTTTCATGGACTAAGTACTAGTATATGTATATGAGATCGAGAACTGACAATAACTGAGTCCTTCTGCACTCCAATTCACACTCATTGATGAATAGTAAATGTGTATTGTAAATATGTGCAACATATGTATATACTGCATTATGTTGCATATACTGTATATAAATGTGTAAAACTAGTTATTATTATGAATATACACTGTTTATTTACTTTTCATGCATCCCAATCACTGGCTCATCAATTAGCGGTTTGGAATTCAGCTGCCTTTGATTCAGTTTGAGAGACAGAGAACAATGACCTGGATGAATCAGAACATTCAGCTGACAGCTGATCTGAAGTATCCAATCATATCCTTCTTATACTTTAGGTATTACTGATTTAACAATAATTTAATTTGTACAAA
Organism: Toxotes jaculatrix; assembly: GCF_017976425.1. NCBI lineage: Eukaryota > Metazoa > Chordata > Actinopteri > Toxotidae > Toxotes > Toxotes jaculatrix. Next base: position 12,348,132 of record NC_054397.1, read on the forward strand.
AAGCAAATGTGACACTCTACATGTGAAGTTTTAGCTTTCTAATTTTAGAAGAATGTAGAATAAGTCCTTGAAACTACCGCAGTTATTTTATTTTAATGTGAACTTGTCAGAGCTCTGTCCTTGAAGGAACTCAGGCTCGTTAACATCCTGTACATACAGCATGCCAAAACAAATCATTATATTATATATTACAGCTAAACGCACACTGTAGTGGTGCTCGATATATATAAATCAGCTAATGTTTTTAACAGAAATAGGGAAGGTGCCATTGAGCTAGATCATTTGTTGGCTCGTTTCCAGTTGTCGGTTTCCCAAATATTCTGATGCTCTACAGGAATTTGAGATCATGGTATCAGGCATGAAGAGAGCCAGTACTTAACTTCAGCCAAGCAGGGCATTAATGGAAGTGAGCCCAGTGTCCAGACAGTAAATCATTTGTGTAGTGAAATTATTGGAGTGGCTTCTTTAAAAGGATGTCTTTTTAGATTTAGAGGGTGATGTAACAGCCTGCAGTCCTGATCAGATGCTTTCATGTTTGAATAAAAAGAGGTGGGTAATGATATTGACTTTCCACTCTCGTTTGATGTGTTCTATATCAGCAATTACTTGGTTTGCAAACAGGGAGTTCATTTTTGGATATGCATGCTTCACTGCAAACAGCTACAACCAGTGTTTCTATTTCCAATCAATGATTATCAATTAGAATCTGCTGAACAAATTGATCCATCGCCCAACTCGAATCTGTGTAACTTTAAAGTCAATGTAATGTTGTTTGTTTCAGCTGTTAGTGTGAGTCTACAGATCTCCACTTTATCAGCCTTTGTTTGCCAGTCTCTTCAGCAATCGCTCTTAACATGCTTGTGGAGATTCAACTGTGCAAAATTAACTAAATTAATCAGACATTACCAAATAAATAACAGCATATAGATATGTATAGATCAAATATTTATATACAGACAAAATATATTCAGTGACCATGAGACTGTGAAACAATTCAATGAACATTTTAAACTCAAGTCAGAGAATAAGGGTACACCCTTATGCCAAAAAGGGTGATTTATGACCCCTAATTTATGACCACCCCTCAACCCCCCACCACGTGGCGTAATTCCCGCCCCTTTATGGTGTCACTTCCTAATTCCCCCCGTCGAAACCCCCCACCTTCCTAGACCCTCCCATTGTATCCCCCCACCCCTTTTCTGACATCACTTCCTTCATCCTACCCCTTCATTGTTTTTCACTCCCTTCAAGACAACATTAAATAAAGATAAATAAATTAGGGGTGTTTGATGTGAACATTTGGGTGTGCTTGATGTAAACATTGGTTTTAGAAGCTCCTTTCTCCTTGTGCTGTGGTCACATGGAAAGGAGTGCTAAGTGACAGAGTTTCAGATCAAAGAGTCAATATGCAATGTTGTAGACTCTAAGGCGTCTCCTGAGGAGGCATTTGTTGATTTGAGCGTGTCACAAAGGTGAGAAATAATGTCTCCTTCCTCCGTTTGCTACAGCCCCCCCCCCCCGCCAATTTGCTTCCGTCGCTTCTATCCCCGGGAAAACCCCTCCCCGCATCATCACACCTCTCCAGCAATTTTCTGCAGGACGATATAAATATATATATATATATATATATATAAAAGTTCTGAAAATACAAACTTTCAAAGTTGCACAATAAAATAATAAAATAAAATTGAGGCACGACAAAAGTCCTTTTCCCGTTTTTCCATGGTCCTTACTCTGCAGAATGTCTGAAGGTCCGGATCTGCAGAAAGTTTCACACAGAGTTTCATATCAAAGGATCAGTATGCAATGTTGTAGACTCTAAGGCATCTCATGACAAAGCATTTGTTGTTTAGGGTGCATCAAAGAAAAATAAAAACAGAGAAAGGTATGTGCAAGTGAGAAAGTAACGTCAGTACACCGGCAAGATGACTCGTGGTAGGAATACAAATTTATCAGCTTGATCCTACAGCTTTGAAAAAATACAAAAAAAAAAAGCAAAACAAACATTTTGTTTTCTCTTAGAGGTTACCGTTTGTGCCGAAATACACTCTCCTCCGCGTGAAAACTTGTTTACCAGTCTCCTCAGAACAGCTATTCATTTAAAGTCTTATTTTTCAAATTATTTAACGAGGGTTTCTCTTGTTAAAAGTGACTCCAGAGGAGCTGGAAGGCCTCAACTTAACGCAGTCAGACTACAGTAAGAGAGTATCTGAATCATAAAAAACGGCTGCTGACAACAAAGAGTTGTACGCAGGTCACTCACTATAAATACTTACAGATTTAGTAGAACGCGCTGAGCGGTGTTTTGGGAGATCGGATACATCTGCCGGAGTGTGCAGACGAGACAGCGGGGACGAGGATTTTGTGCCGGCCGTCCGTCGGTCTAAAAACTGTCTGAGACTCCGCCGTGTTCAGTGGCGGTTTTTGGCATGGGCGAACCGGACAGCCACCCGGGGCGGCATCACATGAGGGGTGGCACAATCACATGAAAAGAAAATCATCTGCGCCGCTAAGCTGTTTTCTATAATCTATCATATTACTGTCTGGGAAATTGGCCAATTCGTGCCGTCCCAATCTCCCGGCATGCACCACCAGCATATGCATGTAGAAACGGCACCCTGACTGAAGGTGGTGGTTAGGTTGGAAGAGTGTGGGAGTCGTTCCTAGTGATGGTTCTCTAACACTCGAGGCTCCCACACATGCGCGGCAGCGTATGAGGCAGTTGTATTGAACCACTGTACCAACGTGTGGTTTGGTCACTGACGTTTGAAGCAGGTGAGTGCTTCAGACGTCATACAAATCACCTGATTGGTTCGGTTTGTCATGCAAATCACGTGGCGGGATCGAGTGTGTTCAGAGATAGTATAGCTCTGTATAGTGGTGGTCATTTGAATTTTTCTTTGCAGAGTATGTCAGTTTGTTGCATTTGTTAGGTGTTTTGAGAGTTAGTTGTGTTGATAGTGTATTTTTGGAGAATCAGTATATAGAGCAATAGATATATATAAATTAGATCACACACAAGCCAGCCTCATCTGTGCCTTCTGAATGGGTTTTTTCTAAGGCTGGGGAAATAGTTTGTAAAAGAAGAAACCGATTGAGTCCAAAAACTGTAGTTCTTCAAGCACACCCTCTTTACCCACGTACACATAAACCTCTTTACCAACGAAGCCCAAAACATACCATGATATAATCTGTATTTGCACCAGTACCATATATATATATATATATATATATATATATATATATATATATGCAATCCCCGGGGCACTAAAATCCGTTATATGTTGTTTTTTTTTTAATTGAAGGGAACAGTTACAGAAATATTTCAACAGCTCACAATGTAACGAATATATACAATCACAAACAGGCTACTTGGTTTCCTCTGTGGCAGTGTCCATAGCAGCCACATAAAAATGGTTTGGTTTGTTTATCGTAATAACAAACAAAGATAATTTACAAGAACTGAATGAATATTGTGAAATTTTAATGTATATTTCTCACTAGAACTATCATCAAAAGGCTTTTTTATGTCCAATCTTGAAATAATGCATTTTACACTAAGAATGAAAGGAATGGCGGCCATGCTTTTATTTTGAGAAGACCTGCAATCAGTCATATGACCCGTCGGCAGGCCAATAGAAAAGAATGGGACAAAAAAAAGTGACAATTTCACACTTTTCAGTCCCTAATTGTGAGACTGATACGTTTTGTACTGTGGACAAACGTAGCTTTTTCACATTTTGATGGCTTGTCTGACAGGCTGGCCGATTGGCGTGAGCTCCTGTCTAAGTGTAGAAATTGAAACCGTCAGCCAGGGGTCCTGGCTGGCTGGCTTGTATGGCGGGCCGGCCGAGGGGTAATTTTGAGCCCGTCTGTCCTTCGGGATTGTACGAGGTATGGCTGAGTCGTTGAGTCTGTCTAACAGCTCCGCCAGCCAGTGGGTATGATCAAACCTGCTTGCACAGCTGGTTTGTTTGACAGTGGCCGGCCTGTCAGACAGACCAGCTACCGGGTGCGATCGAGCCCTTGTTAAAACTAAAATGTTGGCCGGAGGGACTGCTTGCACGGTTGGCCTGTCTGACAGGCCAGCCAATGGGTGAGATCAAGCCTACCTGTACGACTGGCTTGTCTGACAGTGGCCGGCCTGTCAGATAGGCCAGCTACAGGGAGCGATCGAGCCCCTTTTTTTTATCTAACTGTACAATTGAAACATAGGGGACCTGGCTAGCTCGCTCCCTTGGCTAGTGATGGCTGATCGAGGCTTTGTTGAAGCTTCGACACCTGATTCAAAAAAATGGTTCATTACCAAGGGGGGAGTTGTAGGTTTCAGCAGTGAGGCTCACTTCTGCGTTCAAAAAGCTGCAGTTCCTCGGCTGCCGCTGGGGGCTGGCTCCAGAAGGGAGCAATTCTCCATTGACCCCCATATTAAAATAGCCAACTTTACAGCCTAAAAAAACATATTTACAGCCTGGTACATTTTTTGTTTTTGGTCTCTATTGATAGTTTCCACCTCCGTGAACACTGTGAGGGGGGTGAATTTTTTGTACCACAACCGTTTTTGTGTTATTTAGGCTTAATAAATTGGGGCGTGGTTACGTTGAGTGATAGTCCGTAGACAGGCACTTTTTGTGACAGTATGGCTTGTTGTAGTGTGGACTGTACTAACCGACCATCGAAGGAGTCTGTGCTGCAGTTTTAATTTTAATAAACATTTAATATATTATCATCATCATTATTTTTTATCGTTCACTCATTATATATCATTAATAATAATGGCAACAATAACAATAATAATAATAATAATGTTTTAACTTTTTAATATATTTTATTAATATGAAATGATTGTTTCACAGTTAAATAACAGGCTAGAAATAAATTTCCCCCCACAGCTCCACCAAACCCTGCAGCTCCACCTAAAACCTCTCTATCTGAAACAGTCATGTTTAAAATACAGCAGCAACATTATGATCTCTGTTGTATGTTCTGTGTCGCGGTTACACGGGGTCGAGCTAGTTGGGTCGGACTCGGGGACTGTCATGTGGTGGATGTAGCTGCCGCTTAGCTTGTTAGCCTAGCTGATTAGCCTTAGGCTAGCTCGGTTGCTCCGAGCTAAGTGGCCGGGTTCTCGGCCGGCTGACCCGGGCTGACCCGTAGAGTAACCACCTCTTCGCCAAATATGGATAGTACACTCCCACTAAAATCCAAGATGGCACAGCTCAAATGCCCATGGTTTGGTCACAAAAACGACTCCCCGAAACCAATGGGTGACGTCACGGGTGCTACGTCCATGTCTTATACAGTCTATGTTCATTACCCGAGGCTTCAATGACACAGTACTCGAGTAGGACATCTAGTGGTCAATAAAATGAAGTGCAATCAAGATGTGTCATTTATTGGTTCATGAATTGTTTGGGATTTGATTGGGCATGCACGTTCTTGTTTGACTACACTACATGTTTGTATGGTTTCAAGCTGACACAATAAAATACAAATATTAAATATATATATTAAATACATAGGCTATATTATTTGACACGTCTGATTGTTGTAGGAAACAGCGATATACTTGGCCTGATGATTTGTGTTATGAATCGTGAGCTATCCTAATACAAGTCTAAATAGTCCATAGCTGAAAAGATGTTGAATACTGGGTGTTCAGTCCCCAGATGGCAAATGTGATCTCATTCCAAATGTCAAATTCAGGAGCTAAATAACACGCAGCTCTGACAGGAATCAAACCCACGCTACATTGTTGCAAGACAACTAAACCAACGACAGGGTTTCGATACCGAATGAAGTAAAGTAAAGTGGTTCACAGTGGTTCAACACAACTAACTTTCAAAACACCTAACAAACGCAACAAACCGACATACTCTGCAAAGAAAAATTCAAATGACCACCACTATACAGAGCTATTCTATCTCTGAACACACTCGATCCCGCCACGTGATTCACATGACAAACCGAACCGAACCGAATCAGGTGATTGGTATGACGTCTGAAGCACTCACCTGCTTCAAACGTCAGTGACCAAACCACACGTTGGTACAGTGGTTCAATACAACTGCCTCATGCGCTGCCGCGCATGTGTGGGAGCCTCAAGTGTTAGAGGACCATCACTAGGGACGACTCCCACACTCTTCCAACCTAACTACCACCTTCAGTCAGGGTGCCGTTTGTACATGCATATGCTGGTGGTGCATGCTGGGAGATGGGAACAGCGCGAATTGGCCAATTTCCCAGACAGTAATATGATAGATTTTAGAAAACAGCTTAGCGGCGCAGATGATTTTCTTTTCACGTGGCTTTTCACATGGCCCCCCATGTGATGCCGCCCCGGGCGGCTGTCCGGTTCGCGCATGCCAAAAACCGCCACTGATGTTGACTCTTAACGCGGCGGAGTCTCAGACGGTTTTTAGACCAACGGACGGTCGGCACAAAATCTTCGCCCCCGTTGCCTCGTCTGCACACTCTGACAGATGTATCCGATCTCCCAAAACACCGCTCAGCGCACTCTAGTAAATCTGTAAGTATTTATAGTGAGTGACCTGCGTACAACTCTTTGTTGTCAACAGCCGTTTTTTATGATTCAGATACTCTCTTACTGTAGTCTGACTGCGTTAAGTTGAGGCCTTCCAGCTCCTCTGGAGTCACTTTTAACAAGAGAAACCCTCGTTAAATAATTTTTAAAATAAGACGTTTAAATGAATAGCTGTTCTGAGGAGACTGGTAAACACGTTTTCATGCGGAGGAGAGTGTATTTCGGCACAAACGGTAACCTCTAAGAAAAAATGTTTTATTTGCTTTTTTTTTTTTTGTATTTTTTAAAAGCCGTAGGATCAAGCTGATAAATTCGTATTCCTACCACGAGTCATCTTGCTGGTGTAGTCCGATCCCTATGTACCGACGTTACTTTCTCACTTGCACATACCTTTCTCTGTTTTTATTTTTCTTTGATGCACCCTAAACAACAAATGCTTTGTCATGAGATGCCTTAGACTCTAAGGCTTAGAGTCTACAACATTGCATACTGATCCTTTGATATGAAACTCTGTGTGAAACTTTCTGCAGATCCGGACCTTCAGACATTCTGCAGAGAGTAATGACCATGGAAGAACGGGAAAAGGACTTTTGTTGCTCCTCAATTTTATTGAGGAGCGACGCTTTTATATATATATTTATATCGTCCTGCAGAAAATTGCTGGAGAGGTGTGATGATGCGGGGAGGGATTTTCCTGGGAATAGAAGCGTCGGAAGCAAATTGGGGGGGGTAGAAGTGGCTTCTAGCAAACGGAGGAAGGAGACATTGTTTCTCACCTTTGTGACATGCTCGAATCAACAAATGCCTCGTCAGGAAACGCCTTAGAGTCTACAACATTGCATATTGACTCTTTGATCTGAAACTCTGTCACTTAGCACTCCTTTCCATGTGACCACGGCACAAGGAGAAAGGAGCTTCTAAAACCAATGTTTACATCAAGCACCCAAATGTTCACATCAAACCCCCCTTATTTATTTATATTTATTTAATCTTGTCTTGAAGGGAATGAAAAACAATGAAGGGGTAGGTTGAAGGAAGTGATGTCAGAAAAGGGGTGGGGGGATACAGCGGGAGGGTCTAGGAAGTGATGTCATACAGGGGTGGGGGGTTTCGACGGGGGGGATTAGGAAGTGACGCCATAAAGGGGTGGGATTTAAATCACCCTTTTTGGCATAAGGGTGTACCCTTAATCTCTCTCAAGTCATTATCATGAATTGTTATTTCATGATGTTTCCTTTCACAAAAACAAAGCCCCTTGTAGGTCATTTTTATTTCGTATTTTTTTATTTAATCGCAGCAATTTTATTTCTATTACTGACTGTTGATTTGGTCCAAACAGCCAGTCACATAACCGGCTCTGCCCTGTATGTCTTGATTGACAGACAATGAGGTGATGAAAAGTGGTATTATGAAATAAAAATGCTTTGTGAAAAAAAATTAACATTTTGAAATAAAACTGATGGAAATGCTGAATAATTTTGCAGTTTGATGGTTATATTTTACATCTTTTTTTTTGTCTGTAAATGTCATTATGACTATTTTTTCATTTTTAAAAATGTATTTGATTTTGAATGCTTTGGGTCTCTGTAAGTGCCATCAGTGAGTTTTTTTTTTTTAAATAAAAAAGAGGAGATGCTTCAGTTAGTAATAAAGTCCTTTCATGTCTTTTTCATTTCTTGATAATTTTACTTACAGCTAATGGACTGCCAAACTTGTTAACATGTTTCAGCTTGAAGTCTTTGTCAGAGCTGATATGACGACAGTTCTTTATCTTTTTGAAGGACACATCATACCATCAACAATAAGCAGAAAAACAATGACATGTACACACCTGTGAGAACAACATAACTGAGAGAGTAGCGGAGAATACGCCTGAGTGCACATGCAACCAAGAACCAGAAGGTCCGCTGATAAACATATGAGGCCATAAACATATTTTGAAACATAAAAGAGAAGAGTCACTCCAGAAAGGCACAGTTTCAGTTTTACTTGAAAACTATCATCAGGAACCAACAAGTCATTCAGATTAGATGACAAAATATGTTGTTTGTCCATGCTTTCTACATCGACACACTGAAAGCTCCTGGTGATAGTTGTCATAAAACTAGTTTGAAGTTTGAAACTGTAACTCTGTTCTTTTTGGTGTTACCAACTAGTGAGCCATGACCAACACACGTATGACACAACTTTGTTGTGTAACTTACCTGTCCAAAGAGTTTGTTGAGGTAGGAGATGTAGGCAGCGGCCACCGCTGAGCTGTTGCTGAGGCTCCTTTTACTGCGCCGACGAGTCTCCTCCTCACCAGAGCCCTTCCCTTGGGCCGAGGGGGACTGTGACTTTGAGCTGTGAAGTGTGCATTTGCGTGCCGAGTGTTGAGAGCTGTCATCATCAAAGCCAGGCCTATAATTTCCCCTCCTAACTTACTTTAACAAACACCTTTAAGTGCCTTTTGGGTGATATTCTTAGAAAAGTGTTACTCCCTCAAGCCTCACTTGAAATAATTGCTCAGCTTTAGTGAAATGATTGAAACACGTCAGCAGTCCAATCAGCTGACATCAGCGTTCGCATCAGTCACCAGGAAAAGGCAGGAAGGAAGTGTTACTTATAAAGACAATTTTGAAATTCTGAAGGCTTGTTTTGCCTCTGATGTAACAATCGATGACACTAATTGGGTGCACGGATCTACACAACCCACTCCCCTTGTCCTAATCAATGTTGATTAGAAACAGAGAATGATAATAACCAGAATTTCTTGGAGAGGCTGAGCTGAAGGGCCTTGTTTTTGAATCTCCCAGTTGCAGGCGATCTGCCAGCTGCTGCACCCCTCCCCCCTCGTGGAGACATGCTAGGAAAGAAAGAAGCCTTAATCAATTTAAAGTGCACTAAAAGTAAAAAGTAGTGTGAATCATTTTCTCTTTTTTTTAAATCCTAAAAATCAACAACATTGAAAGGTGTTACATAGATAGAGCGTCCTGTTGAGGAGGTTTGCATGGACTCATACTGCTGATGAACCACAGGAGCATATCTAAAAGTTAAGGGACTGTTACCCAGAAATTTTGTAAAATGGTAAAGATCTTTCCAAAGCCAGCAGACCATCTCCATCATCATGAATTGCATAATTGTGCTATTTTACAAGAAAATAAATGTGGGGATGGAACTGTTTATGCTGCAGACCAAAATTGTGTTTCAGACTGATGTAACTTGTATGTTTACATTAAAAATCTTGCCAAATACCAGTTAAGGGGTCACTGCTCCACCAACTCTTGGCTGAGCTTTCTGTTCTAATTTTATGAATTTATGTAGCGATCCAATACCAATGTCCTCCACCATTTTTAATTCGCTATCACTGACCTGGCGGCAGATGATGGTCTACTTTCTGGACCTCCCTTGGAACTTCTCACGGACATTCTGGCTGAAAGAGACAGATAAATGAGCAGTGGATTGTGAGCATAGCAAAAATACAAGGAATCCCCTGATGGAACAGTGAGACTCTCCTCCCAAAAGTCTAAATATGGAGTTTTGGACAAAAAACAAAACAAACAAACAAACAAACACTCCAATGTTCAGCTACATTAATGGATATTTTTGGCCTCTCAGGATTTCTCCTACACATTTTTTTATTTCTTTTTTATATTTTCTTAAACAAGAAACAAGGACACAAGATACAGTTTAAATGATGACAACTACTATGTTGAGGGAGCAGGAATCACTTCCATCCAGCTGAAAGACAGATTAATTTGGACAAGAAGACACACACCCAAACAATAAAATCAAACAAAGAATAAGAGTGGGTGGAAAGCTCAAGACAGCTGAGATGAATGGAACACAAGGTGCGGAGAGGAAGAATAGTGAGAAAAATGGAAAAACAGGAGTGTGAGACAGAAGAGGAAGATGAAAAGAAAAGGGAGTAAATGACTATCACATGTGTTGGAGGAGGAGGAGGAGGAGGAAGAGGAGGAGAGACTCATGCCTGTCTGTTTGAGAGGCAGATTAATGTTCTGTCGTGGACCTCTGCGGTTCTGGATATCAGCGCCTGATGATGAACGGCCCTACTTGACACTGATGTGCTATAAACATAATGCCTCACTCCACCATCTCACATGCCATGAAGATGGTGCGAAGATAGATACTAAAGATCTACTCCAGCGGTCGCTACTTAGGGCAGTGTAGACCACGAGGGTCGTAATGAGAAGAGACGTGAAGACCAGCCAGCCCTCTAAATTACGCTCCACCATTTAATGTGCCTCCTCCAAACGAGCCGCATTCCCAGCTCCCACTGGGTTGAACAAAACGTGCCATGACTGAGTAGTGATTGCCTGTCTGTCACGCTTTCACACAATCAGTGTGCATGTGATACATGCTGATGGAACACGCTTAGAGCATGTTAAGCTGTAGGGGTGGAGACAGAAGAAATGTATTGTGTCCACACATGGTTACAGTTATGGAATTTGTTAAAAAGTGGACAGTATTTATCAGAATATATCTATCTATGCTCCATTGTTTATTCCCATAGCACAGCAATAATTTATTTATGGAAATATATACAGTACAGGCAAGCTATGATGGTTTATAATGTTGTCAAAGTATACATACACAAATGCACTCAAACTCTCTTTCTTACACACACACCGACACACATCTGCCTCTTCCACTCCCTAAAAAACTCACGTTGCACATGGGGGTAAAGCAAGATATCTGGGCTTTCTATAGTGGTGGTCCCACATTGTTTGCCTGAAGAATTGCTCTCATCTTCAGTGAGCACAACTCCCATCAGGGTAAACAAACACGCGCACACTCACATGCACAGACTAGACACATGAGTGTTTCACCACACGAGCCACTGAGCAGCACTTTGTGTGTCTGCAGATCTCCTCCCTAAGTGGCCAATTGCTGTCAATCACTGAGCCGACACAAACAATTTTAGATCCTAATCACGCTAATTGAAGTAATGAAATGGAGGGCCAGGTGGACTGGGCTAAAACAAACACAGCTAACGCAGCTGATGATGGAGAGCGGGATGTACTCGAGGGGTGCAACGTCGCCGTGGCAATTGAATGGGCCTGGCTGGAGCATTAGGGGTTAAACACTAAATAGGAATTCTAAATATATTTCATAAGAGCCACTGGAGTGAAGGGTGCTGAGATTCATTGCATGTCATACAAACAAGACCCACATGCAATCCACACACACAAAACAGGCAGAAAATAGAAAGCACTCAGAGAGGTGATTACTCCACCAAGGCTCTACAATTCTTTTAATTTGTTTTATTTTAACAAGGCCGAATTCAAAAAAATGTTGTTTTTTTTTATTGCATCTGAATGCAAATCTGCATGAAAATACACACGGTGAGAGACATGGTGACAGAGGTCATGATTTTTGGAGAATCACTCAGTCCTTCTCTGAGAATGTACAAGGATGAATTGTGCAAAATATCATAAGTACAAGTGAGTCACACTCATGGCCGCTGAGTTACGTCTGTCTAAATGCATGATGTTTCTTTCTTGAGTCTGGGCTCAAGATTTCATGGTAGATTTTATGCTATGTTGTGTTGTGTTGTGCATTGGACGTTTAACCTCTTTCATTGTGTAACATTGTATTTCCTGTGCTTTGCACTCACACACCAAGTCCTCTGAGTGCAAGATTTTATGTCATGGCAGGTGTATTGCCAAAGGAAGAGCAGTGGCTATAAAAATGCAAGCTTGATTAACGCAGTATAGGCAATCAGCCCCTACCGACAGTCGAACGGGTACTGTATAAGTTGTAAAAATTAAATCACTTGTTCCTTGGCACACGGCCTAAAATTAAACCAAATGACTGTTTGTTGAGTGTTTTTTTGGGGGGTACCCTTCTAATTAGCAGGCAAACAAACAAACAAACACACTGGAACAAAAATTCACCTCCTTGGTGGATGTTAAACAAAAAAAAAAAAAAGTCCAACACACAAATTCATGGATAGAAAACTGCACATAGTTCCACTCAGATTGGCCATGAGGTCAGGTGAGACTTTACCCTTCTTTCTATTCTCCCTCTATTTTCTCTTTGTTTTCTTATTATTGTTCTATTCACCTGCTGTCCAGTCACAAGACAATCAATCCCAGAGGGCCAAACCAGCCTGCGTCTGATCCATAAAGAACCGATAGTAATGCAATCGGGTCTGGCACTCCATCTTATCTTCACCTATCTTAACACCTCTCCACCACTTCCTCCACCTTGCACTCCCCCCCTCCAGCACTGATTTTGTGTCACGACTCTGAAATAAGACTGTCGCCTTCGGTATGGGTGAAGATAGGGAGGAACGGAGGGCGAGAATGAGAGATTTTTCTCGTTCGCTGACATCTTTTCTTATCTGTTCATTTGGGAACATCTCTGCATTGTTTTGTATAATTCTCTTCTAATTACAACCTCTTCCTCCTTGTATTTCTGGAGGGCAGCCCGATAATCACACAGTGGAGCTGGTTTGAATAAGTCTGCTGATGTGATTGCATGGTAGCAAGCACCCAGGGCACAAAAATTGAACCAAAACAAATGCGAACAGTGGGCTGGCCATCTGTTGGCTTGTACAGCAAAATGTACTGGAGATCCACATATATCCAATTTCATAAAGCAGAGAAGAGACTCCTGTCAGTCTCAGTGTGAGTGCGAGTGGGCTCCCTCAAACATGCTCTGTACAAGACTTGCTCACTGCAAATGAACCATAGCTGATTCCAGCTGTTTTGAATTATTAAACATTTCAGAGAAAACAAGTTGACACTTCACTATAAATCATTAGTACAGCAAAATACACTTATACACAAGCTTACCTTCTCCAGCCACCAGAAGAAAGGGCAGAAATAGATGGTTTTATTCTTTGTTTATTCTATTTGATCAGATTGCTCCGCTAGTTTGTCTTGGATGACAGATGCGAATGAGGTGTATCTGTATGAAGCCTTACCTAACCTGAGGATTATATAATGAAAGGTGATTATCCAGCTAAATATGTCTGGATTAGAGATGTAACTGGCTGCCTCTGTCCTGAAGAACAAAAAGGGCAATGCCATTGTCTTGCTGCAGATACATTGTGTAGGCAGCTGGATTCATTTATATTTCAATCTATTTTGGCTGAAATGACTTTAGATTCAAGATGCATAATCATTATTGAGCAACTCATGGATCTATTATAAACAAGCACTGCCAAACCCACTACTACTCTACATTTCAGAGTCTCTATCGTGTGAGTGACCACATTTGAATATTCATGAGAAACAAGCTGCTTTAATTTGAATGTGAACACATTTAACAGTTAGCAAGACAAAGTAATGGAGCTCTTATAGGTACAAATCAGAAAAACTGCACTACAGGCATGAGCACACTAAGAAAACTGACTGATGAAGAGACAAAGAACATTTACATAGAACATTTACACCTGTCTGACAGTACAATGAATATAAAAGCAAGGGAACAGGGGAACATATATAAATGATGAAACTGAATAACACACATTGAATTATAGCTTATGTTTTGAGCTCCAGTCAGTATAGAGGTACAGAGGTGAGTCAGTGCCTCGGCTCTCTCTTCTGCTGTATTCTTGTTTTAAACTTCTCTTAAAGGCTTGTTTTTTACGGGTTCTCCGAGGTCAATTCACCAAACTCTTTTTAGACAGATTACTGTACTAATATTAATACTACCTGTTAATGAGGAGGTGCTCGTTTGTAAGATTTTTTAGCATAATCAACTGTCACATACAACTGTCACAAATGTTTGTGTGAAAGTTTTATTCACAGTAGTATCCAACAAGAGTAAAAAGAAGAGTTTCACACTGTGGAACCCAGCAAACAAAAACATAAAGTTAGCAGAGTCAGTATTGACAGACCCAAAACAAATAGAAAATATTAAAAGTACATATGTCAATGATGTGTCATTGGTACAATGCTGTACTGGGACAGTGATAAAGAGGGACTGGGTTAGCTGGCATGGAGTCAGATGCTAAAAAACATCTTTCTTCAACAGGATGACAATCACTGAAATATTAGACTAGAGAATATTACAGTCTACAGTAGGTGACGATACACTGCTGGGTGCAACAGAGGATGATACTGGGTGGTGACCTGTATAAAGACCAATGAAAAAGAACAAAGCAAAATGTGAATGTAGTCATACACTACAGCCACAAAACTGACACATGAATAACACACGAGGGAAACATATGTACTGGGTAACTAATTAATCAATTGCACAGAAGAGGCGAGGACAATATGCAATAACTACAAATTACTGGACAAACAATTCACTACTACTACAAAAAAAAAAAAAAAAAACAACAAAAAAACAAGAAAGCTGCAATTCAAACCCCCCTAGCTATGGCAGGCAGTTGGTATAGTCCAGGGTCCAGGTGTAGGCCTTTAACACCATCAGTTAATCTTTAGCATTGTGGAGGCCTGACATCCCCCAGACCAGCAGAAAGGTAACTGAAAAGAAAGAAAATGATATTGCAACTAAAAGATAACAGAACCCAACAGTGCAAAACTTATTAAATGTGTGTATTTATGTACAAATTATGAATCAAAAACTGCCAATAAGCCTAAATGCAAAATAACATTGTGTTTGTTGCTAAATCAACCAACACAATGAAAATTGCCTGTAACATTAACGCGAGCAGCTATCAGTTGAAGTGCTGGAGTGAGAACATATACTGTACATACGGCTGTGAGTGTGAAAAATGGCTATATAAGCAACTGAAGAGAACATGTAAGGGGACAATTCAAGAGGTTCAAGAGGTTAATTAACTAAGAGTTGAGAAAAAATGTCCTTACACTGACACATGGGGTGTTAAATGTCGCCAGTATAATGACAGTGGATTCCCTTTTCAAGGTTTGAGCTAAGGGGGCTTTGTAAAGTTGTGTGTGTATGTGTAAGTGCTGTACATATCCATATCCTGAGAGACAATCCTTTCTTCTTTGTACTGTCCATCCTTCCATCACAGTGTGTTTCCTAACTGACAGAATTCACTGATGGACTGCTGTTTGTTAGTTAAGTCAGGCAAAGGATTTAGAGGGATTTCAGGTCCCTGGGGCCATTTCCTATTGAACGCGACACTGTTTATTGACTGCCGACTTGTCCCAAACATGCTCACTATTCTTGCTGAAAGGACACAGTACGTTTAACCTGTGAATGAGGTCAGAATTGTGTTTTCCTTTGTTGTGATCTTTTGTAACATCTGTACATCGTTCACATGAGCTTCACGGTGGATGTCATTGACTTTTATATATAAAGGTTTACATAAACAACAGTACTTCAGTTGCTTTGACCATCAAGGAGGTGTGTAACTGTTCAGACTCTCTGTTGTTCCTCTCCTTGACATTTTTCTTTGCTCTACAGCGATCAGTACCTGAACCTTTTCTCACTTCAGTGGACAAACCTGCTTCGTGACCCACAGAACCCGCAGAAATGTCACACCTTGCTTTAAAATGCATAAATATACAAAATTGCTAAATATTTCCTGCTTTGTCATTCCAGAGAAAAATATGCTGTAATCTTACAGATGCATGGCCAGTAGACCCACTTAAGCAGCTACATTTTAATCAGGTAGATGATAGTCCACCATGTAGAGCAAAAAAAAAAAACTTTGTCGTGCTCCTGAGAATACAAAAACTGCAGATAATGCATAATCTAATTTCTATGCTTCCGTTCCCTGATTCTTTCACTTTCCTCCCTCTCTTGCTCTCTTTCCCTGTGCTTTGCCCAGCGAGGCAGTGCTGCAGTGGGAAACTGTTGAGGAACCTATTCCACTGTGCGATTAGACCCTCGCCACGCTCAAATATGCTTAGTGCGTCCAACCAAAGCCCTTATTTAGCGCTTTGCTTTTTTTGAGGAAGTGGAAACGTAGTCCACCCCTTACCTTCACGGAAAAAGACAAGGGAGTGCAATAATGTTGTCGCATTTCATGCTCCCATTGGAGTATAGACCTCTAAATTGTTGACTTAAGTGGAAATCAACTTTAATAGTTGGCTTGGCTTGGACTGGCTGGAGGCACCTGCGTGGTTTTGACCAGCATGAAGCCAGTTCTTGGAAATGTGGCTTATAAGGTCACACACTGTGAAGATGCAGTGCTATAAGGACATTTTCTATTGTTTTGTTTTTTTTCCAATTCTGAAATGTAATTTATTTTCTACTCAGTTGTTTTGCCAGTGAGGTTTCTGAGGGAAATGTGGTATTAGAAAGGGTTTGACACTGGAGACACTCACATCCTTTTGTGCTTCATGCCTCCAGGCACCTCTGACTTCTTTAATCAAGACCATGATCTTTCCCTGACATTAACCAAGTGCTTTGAGTTGCCTAAATATAACCATAAAAGAGTTAAATCATACTTTAGTCACCACAAGCACATATTAACCAACTGAATAAGGTTATGGCTCAGAGGCAGTGGTTCAGGAGGATGTCTTTCAAGAAATGAAATGCTGACAGGATTCCATTTTCTATTACCCTGACCAGGAAATGGTGTAAATACGTGTATCTGGCAAGTCACAAATAGACTGAATCAGTAAAATATTCAGTGAAATTGTATTTTCATAGTGACCACAGCATTATTAAACATTTCTATGTTTAAGGTTAGGGAAAGGTCATGGTCTATCCACAAAAAATTTCACAGAGCCTTCAGACACAACATGCTCATTGGCATTTAACCAAAACCAAAATCTTTCCCACAGATGGGGTCACAGTGTGAATCCCAGTCTCTGGTGTTGGCTAAGAAACTGCATTTGTCACCACAGCATAGCTAAGAGAGCAATTTGGTAATATGTAAAAGTAATTTCCTAGATGTTCGTTTTTCCTGATGACATATTAATCCACACACTTGTTAATAATATCTGGGCCCTGTGAATGTTTGTTGTCATTGTTAGCTTTGTGTTGATTGGCTTAAAATAAAAATATTAAAATATTGTTCTCTGTGTTTTAAAAACACACGCATGGGCTGTTTATGTGTGAGCGAGAGACGTAAAGAGAGAGGCTATTGGATGGGTCTCATGGTTAATGATGTGTTCACTTATTGGTGACTGATAATGTCATATCAGGAACTAATTGCCTGCACTGTTGCCTCATTAAGCACAGCATGACGTCCTGCCACGGGGCACTGACTGCACACCTCGCTACAATCACAGCTATCTCAACGAGTCCCCGTTTTATTCCATCTGCTGCTTTTCTGTTCATTCTCCTGCCCTGTAACTGCGTTTACGCTCCTTTTATTGTTTGATGGGGGGGGGCTTTTTCTTCGAATTATAAAAGTACATGGGGATCTGAAGGTTTGCTCATGGATTTCATTTCTTGCTGTGGAAATTGTTCTGACATCTTCCTGCGGTCCACCTTTTTATTCATCAGTCATGTCGACTTTTTTTCCCCTTTTTTCTCAGGCATTTTTCATTCATGTCTCTTTCTGATCCCATCTGTCCATCTTGAGTTTCAAGCTGTTTTTTTATTTTTTATTTTTTTGCATAGTTTCCTCATCTGTCCTTTTCCTACTCTTTAACATTTGCATTTCACTTTCAGTTCATCTCTATCGCTCTCTTATTCACTGCAGTCACCTTCACACTCCTGATCTGGAGCAGTTGGCTTGTCTCTCCTCTTCCCTCTCCATCCATTCACCCCTCCACTGCGCACATGCCCACTGCCCTGCCTCTGGGCCACATCACCCCCCCCCCCCCCCCCCTCCATCTCCACTTCACCTCAACCTCTCCCCCTCTTTTATTTATGGGAATATGCTGATGGGGCAAACCCAGGTAAAGATAGAATTTTTTTTCTACTTACAGGGTGAGAAACAGAAATCGAAATAGAAAAAGAAGTGAGAAGGCGGAAGAGTGAAAGAGCGCACACAATTAATCACTGAGCTGTCATTTGTCCTAAAAAGCAAAGCCATTCATCAAAAGGAATAGAGGAAAAATAAGGAAAGGGTGAACAAAGGAAGAGAGAGAGAGAAATATGTATTGCAGGATCTATGCAGGATCTAATTGGGTCAGTGGCAAATAATGTGGCTGTGTTAGTGCTGAGCTTTGCTTTGGAGTTGGAACAGCAGGCTGGTCGGAGATCGGTGTCAGCAGGAGAGTAATTCAATCTCATGAGAGATACAACGAAAATACAAGGTAACCACGAACCTCCGGAGCGACCTGACTGTATACGCTTCAAATTCAGTCGCATGTTTCTAACTTAAAACTGCACTGCTAAGTTGCAAAACATGGAATTGAGTCCAAAAACCTAAATGCCAGCGGTACACGTTGTGCATTTTTTCCAACAGCAAACAGAAAAAGAGCAAGAGGAGAGCTATAGAATAAACAAAGAATGAAATAACATATTTTACCTGAGGGAATGTCATTCTGACAGTCTGTCATGTTATTTGACAGGGGTCATTCTTTCTTTTGCATTGCTGGCTGGCCCTGTCACAAAACATTAGAAAATGAAAACTTGTTCAGTGACATTGTGTATGAATTTAGATTTAAAAAAACAAAAAACAAAATCCACATCTGTTCTCATTGTGTGTGCGCCCCTGCTTGTCAGAGTTAAGGACAAATCACAGGTAGAGTTAATGGGATCTGTCTGTGTCAGAACAGCCCTCAGAGGGAGAAAGACAGGGAGAAAGAAAATGAGGGAAAGGTGAAAGTGGAAGGTGATGTCGGTGGTGGGTGATAGCAGTGACAGGAGGTGGAGCTGAGACAGAAATGGAGCTGCTTCTTGTGCGAGACCGGGAGCCACGTGGGGCTAAAGTTGGGGACGTGACACGTGGTGAAAAGAATAATGCACCTTGACAGAACAGCACTCTCTGCCAACACAACCAATGATTCCCCCCCGAAGCAGAGTGATGTGGAGTGCGAGCAGCACCTGTGACACCAACTGCCACCCTGGGGGAACATCAACAACTAGCCACCTGTTAAAAAATGCACTGGCCAACATCATACTGCCTATTAAATTCAATGCATTTCAAGAGTGTGACGTCACTTTGAGATGTGATGACTGTGTCTGAATGATTCTTGAGCTGAATCCAAATGTCTCTTGAACAATTTGTCAGACACTCAAGGAAAATTAGCGTCATTCAGATCTGGAGCTCATCAGGAAACGTCCTATGGCTGCTGCTTCATTTAAAAGGAGACTATGTAACTTTTGAAGGAAGAAATTATTTCTCTTACAAATGGAAATTTGAATTCATAAGCAATAGAAGGCACCCAGACTTTTACTGCTATTAATGTAAAGTGCAAAGTAGAATGGTCTGTGTAACAGATTTTACCATGTACCTTCAGCAGCTTTACAACTATTCTCTATTTGATATACTTTTACACTATACTTAACCCAGTAATAGATAAGCATCTGAATGGTTTTATTATTAGAGTAAAACAAAATGTAAAAGCACCATACCTGTTTGTTTTGTTGTTGTTGTTGTTTTGTTGTTTGTTTTTTTTCTTGTTGCTCTCAGTCAGATCACCTAATAATGAGGTCTTCAGATTGGGAAGGAAAGACAAATTCAGTGCCATTATCTTGCAGTTACAGCTTGTGGCCACAGTGGCTGCTGTTGAGCAAAAGTTACATAAACCCGAACTGAAATTTGAATTCTTCTCACTTTCTGTGGAAGTAAATATGAACTACAGGTTAATGATGCTGCAGCCATTGTGTATGGTTTTCCCTTTTTATAAGCTTCAAGCCTCTGGGCAGGCTTTTTTTCCCCCCAGTAGCAGTGAAAGACTGATGTCCGTTTCCAGGAGACACACTGTCAACTTCTGTTGTGTGCTACTGACTGGAGCCCATCATACCGTTTAGCCTAAAAGCAGTGATACAAGAACAAGAGGAACGTGTGGTGTTGATTATGTACCGTTAGTGTTTTAAGGCGTCTATCCCTCTGAACATTGGGGAGGATGCAGTTTTGTATTATGTGCAAATTGAAAATGTGCACAAAAGCAGGTGGATGGAAACATACCTAGTGATTAGTGTAGGTACGCACATTCACACCTCATTCATGTTTCCATCTGGCTGGTGATTGGTCGACTGAACTTGCGGCTGCTCTCCAGTTGACGAACACAGACTGTCAGGGGAGATGCAGCCATATGAAAGCACTGGAACTGAGAAAGAAATATTGGCGACTCTCTTTGTATGAGAGGAGTTAAGGTCTTTGTTCTGACTTTAGGTGTAATTAAAAGGCCACTATAAGAAGACCTGAAGGTTCTAGAGGGTTCATAGGTTAAGAGCAAATCTGATGAAAAGTTAAGGACCAAAACCATTAAGAGCTTTATAAACCAATAAAAGGATCTTAAAATCAATCAAGCAGACAGTGCAGAAAGTTTAAAATCAGTGTGTTCTCTCTTTCTAGCCTTTTGTTAGTTCACATGACTGAGTTTTGAAACAGCTGTAGCCAATTCTGCAGGTGATAAAAGTGTGCAGTAGTGTCTCTGCATTGGCTTGAGAGAGAAATGTGGCTCTCTGGCAATGTTCTTCAGATGATAAAAAGCATTCTTAATTACATTTCTAATATGAGGCTCAAAGCTGAGCCTCATATTAGAAAGCTCATAGCTGAGATCAGAGACTTTTAGGTTTTTTACTTTACAGGGGCCAGTGCCTGCAGCTTCACATTGAGTTTCTCTCTCTTAGCTTCAGTACCAATGATCAAGATTTCAGTTCTGTCCTGATTAAGCTGTAGACAATGCTGTGTTCTGTGTTGGAAACATCCCCCCTTGAGATTCTAGTCTCAAACATGCTAATGTTTGATGTAAACATTACCTGAAGCTCTGGACCTGTATCTGCAGGCTTTTATACATTGCACTGCTGCCACATGATTGGCTGGAAAGTGCTCATTGAGTGTGTATATATGTGTGGTTAGTTTCTGTTCAACTTTAACATACATGCTCTATTGCAACACACACACACACACACACACACGCACACGCACACGCACACACACAGCACTGCATTTTTGTAAAAAAAAAAAAAAAAAAAAGCTACTCAGGAATTCAAGATATGGCTTCTCATACTTTCAAGGACGAGTGTGTTGGATAGGGTGAGCAGTTCCTTTGATCTTTATCAGAAAAAAATTATGCAATTTTCCATCCTGTGTGGTGCCAAATGTTGAAAAATTCAGCATGTGCTAGTGCTACAGTATGTAAATAGAGGTTTACTTAATCTCAGAGCTAATGGTTGGCTGAGAGGCAAGGGAGGCTATGGTCGTACATTTAATGGAAAACCTGCACTGCTTTGTGCTGTCGTAATGGAAGGAGATTATCTTGCCATGCAGAAGGACTGGATGAATGCTCCTCCACAAATTGCTCGTACCCTCTCCCTCCTTCCCACAAATCTCTCTCTCTCTCTATCTCTCTCATTCTAGATGTTTATTATTTATATTATCCACAGAAGTGGCGTAAATGCTTTAATCATGCTGACATAGTAGCAGAGGGACGAAGGCCAGATGGAGGTTTGGGTTTGTCACACATTTGATTGAATACTTTTGTTTGTCAGTAAGGCAGAATTTGTATTCTGCTGCATCTCCAAATAATATCTCGAGTATCCATCTTCTTCTTCATCAGACTCCTCTCTTCAGGTTTGATACTCAGATCCTTTTCTTTCTTCAGATGCCAGCAACTACACTTTACTTTTGTCATCTCATGGGCAATGCCACTGTGTTAAATATCCATCTGACAGGTAACCTAATGTTTACCCCTGAGAAAGATCAATACCACAGCGCCACTGTCCAGACTTCATTTTTCAAGCACAATTGATTGTGTTTCTTCCTCTGAACTGACCTGGACACGGCAAAACCAGACAAATCCATGTGCTTTGATGCCACTGTGATTGGAACAGTGAACAGTGTCAATTAAGCCTGTGTCTGTCGTATGTCCTTATTGCAGCATCTGAAGGACAGCATCCCTGTTACTTTTTCAATGTAATTTGTAAAATATTGCCTAAGGGTAGGATGTAAGTGTAAGGATGAGTTAGAAATTGTGATAATTATTAGCTTTTTATAGGAAAAGCTACCTTCAGTCCTACATTTTGGCCAGTAATTAAATTACACAGACACACACAGAAAAAAAAAAAACATCGGGGACTATTTCTTTGATAGAAAGCAGTTCCAATGAAAACCACTGAAATGTGGATTATCCAGAATAACCTGTGAAATTGAGCACTACAAAACAAAATTACACTTCACCTCCATGGCATTGTGATGACAGCAGATGGCTGTGTCAAAACCTGGATAAAAAACAAGCAAACAAACAAACAAACCAAATGAGAAACAATCTGAAGGGCTAGATAAGGCTGTAGCCAGGACTTAAAAAAAAATAGAGATCCCCATCATCACCCTCCAGTCACCAAAGAGAGAGACTCTGATATATCATATTTTTTGAAACAGTGTGTTTTGTTGTCTTCTTCTGAGTTTTAACTGAGAAAATTCCTCTAGAGTTTAATAATTAACCAAATTACATAATTCTTTTAAGCTGAAGTTTTATTAGAAAGTTTTTGACAAGTAAAGTAAGGCTTTGACCTATTTCCCAACACATTGATGTAGGTTTTGTTTGTTTGCCAAGCATAAAAATTCTGGTGGAGAAATTCTGAATCCTTTTTTTTTTCTCAATTTATTTTATTGGCAGAGTGTAAAAATCCTCCAGTCAGACTGAAAATGTAAGGAGCCAAAAATCCCCAGAAAGAACACCAAGAACCTGATGGTAGCTACCACCCTGCCAAAATAAAGGGGATTGGGATATTTTTTTTTTTTTTTTTTTTTTTTTTTTTTGTTATTTTGTAATTGAGTGCAAATCACCCATGACCTAAACATGTTGAGAGTTCTATAAGAACCCTCTGGTGGTAGAGTGCAGTGTGTCTCTTGGGTGCTCAGCTACGTGGAGAGCGCGAGAGTTTGGTGGTTTGGTGGCAGGTCATTTGTGAGTGCCCTGCAGCTGTCTGATAACTGCTGCTGTGGATGGAGTGAGAGCTCACCAATGCTCAGTGGCACGTGTGTGCTTTTTCGAATTTCACTAAAGGCTTAAGCATCTCTGTAGAAACCAACACCATGGAGACCATGAGAGGAGTCTGTCATCTTTTGGTCCACGTGACTAGAACTCAGACATCCGTTAATTTAACAGAGGTGTACTTCAGGAATCACTCCTGCATTAATTTCAAGCCACTTGAAGCATGTGGTCCATGTCTAAAGCAAACCTATTTATAGATAAATAGTTTGGCATCAGTAGCCTGCATATTCATTAATGTCATTTCAACTCATTCAGCCCTCATGTTCCTTTTGCAAATGAATGAATATACAGTGTAATGGTGTTTTAGCGCAATATTGATGATGTAATGCTGATAGTAATGAGATGCCCAAAGTAAATCAAAGTGTGTACAAATGGACGAGCACAAGCGTCCCCATGTATTTACACCCCACTCCCTCCAGCTGACCATTAATTTAATTGGCCAGGCTTGTTGTTGTTCATCTGTTACATTTCAACCATGGAAAATTGCGTAGTTATCAATTAATGCTCTGACGATTTTCTGACCGGTAATACGTCATTGAAATGTTATGTGGTTTGGCTTTTATATTATCTGCCATGTGCTGTGATCATAGGAGAGTTCTCCTCCTATACTTGACGAAGGGAATGTGTTTTTAGCTCACTTTCTCAAGAGAGTTTTTTTTTCATTTTTCTAAGTGCATTTCTAAGCCCTTTGAGTTTTTTTTCAGCTTTGTTCTCATATGATAGTAACAGTATTAATAATAACAGCAATAATGATAATAATGATAATACCAAAAAACTATCTCTTCTCTAATACACCATGTTTTATTTGATGTTTTTTGTTACCTCATGTTGCCTTCATCAGGGTGGTGTCTGTTTCCTTTTTCCTTATATGCAATCCACTGATATGTAATGGGACCCATAAATCCTCCATAGATCCCACATATACAAAACATTATTATAATAATTTTCTTCAAAAAAACTGTTCACAAATATAATTAGTCCTAGTATATACAAAAACTGCAAGAGAAGTAATAGTGATTGGTGAAGCTACAGCATTTACCTTTAATTTTTTATATCTAACTATTATGTAACTAAGACTAATGGTATTTTTAAGCCATTCAGAGACAAAGAAATGTACAGTATGTTATCCTGCATGGTGACATTACTTTGTATAGGATCAACTAGACCCCAGACAAGTCATAAAACTCCAATAACAGAAATCTACATTGATGTATTTGGGATTTTGAAAGTGTATGCTGTAGATGTACTGTAGAGCATATGAAAATCCATTGAATTTTACAGTTGAGGTCCTTAAAAGAAGTAATGTTTCATTTTCAGTAAAGCACTTCTGAAACACACCATCACTTCAAAATCAGGTTTATAAGCAAATGTCATGCAAAAATAGGAAAAGTCACTATTAAAGTATTAAGGTGATAAAATGATTCTGAATATGTTTTTAAAGTGGGTTTGGAGTCTCCAGGACCCCAATCTGAAGCTTAGGCTTAAACACTATATATTTTGCTTTTAAACTCTCATAGCCATGCATCCATTTCATATTCCTCTCATTCAGAAATTCCTTTTTTGTCTCCATCAGTAATTTACTGCAGTGTCGCCCTCCACAGTTCCTCTGTTTATTGATGTTCTGTTGTCTTTGATTCATTTTATTACTGTGGCAGGTGTCGGCCGCTACTATGAGGACTGCCACAGTTGGACGCATACAGACAAAACAGAAGCACACGCACACAAATACACACTCACATATTATGCTTGGCTGATATTGGCCATAGTCATAGCCAACACAAAGTAATCTGGCAGCGTGATTGTATGGCTGGCAGTGTATTTTGTTCAGCTCAGTCAACACGTTGAATTTAATTTCCTTTCTCTGTCCTTCAGCCGGTGGAGTTTTTTTTTTTTTTTTTTTTTTTTCATCCCAGGGCAATATTTCCTTTCATGTACATTCACTGTTTTCACACCCATTTTCCTCTCCATCTACTGTCTGTATATATTTATGTTTACATATATATAAATGTCTGCCTCTCTGTGTGTTTTGTGTTTGCTGTGTTTGCTGCTTTGTTTTTGTCTGTGTCCTCATGATGTTGGTTTGTCTCCTCTCCTGTCTCTCTGTCTCTGTCTGCTTGTCTGTCTGTTACTTTTTCTCTCTCTCTCTTTCTCTTTGCATCCCCCAGACGCACCTCATCCACCACCAAAACACACACACACACACACACACACACACACACACACATGCACACATTCACACCCACACCCCTTTTTCCCGGGTTTCCTTAAATCTCTCCACTGCTGAGAAAGTGAGTGACAGTACTATACGCACAGTCTGCAAAGGACTGACGGGGATTTTAACCAGATACGTCACAACTAAAGGGGAAGGGAAAGAGGGAGGGACAGAGGAGAGGAGGAGAGCAAACGATGAACACAGACAGAGAGAGAGAGTACAGAGGGATATATTGACTCAAAGCTGGTCTGCATGCTCCTCAGTGTGTGAGAGACAGAGGACGTGAGAGCAGGCAAGATGGAGTGCTGGCACAGATGAAGACTGTCCCTGGGTACGTATCTGAGGATGGCTATATTTGTGCATGTGCGTGTGTGTAGTTGTGTGTGTGTGCATGAGCTAGCATGTGCGTGTCTCTGTATGTAAGAGGGGTGAGAGCGCATGAGTTTGTAAGCAACATGCTGCAAGTGATCATTTGTATGTGGGTACCCAAGCAGCGAATTTGGGTGTTGTTACATAAGGGCACTATAAGTGAGTCAATGATTGTAGGTATTGAGGAAACAGTCAGTTTAGGTCTTTATCTGAGTGTAGGTTCTTTAGGCACGTGTGTGTATGTGTGTGTGTGTGTGTGTGTGTGTGTGTGTGTGTGTGTGAGAGAGAGAGAGAGAGAGAGAGAGAGAGAGAGAGAGAGAGAGAGAGAGTCTGTTTAAGTACTGTAACTTCACATGGTGACAGAGCAGGGATGTGCTCCAGGAAATGCAAGTTTCCAGCTGAGCTAAGCCTTCTTCATTTTGAATATGGATGTCATATTACCGCAGTTGTTAGTGTATGAAAGATTATCTCAGTATACAGGCGCGTGTGTGTAAGAATGAGAGAGTCGATATTTTATGATGCACCAGACGTGAGTTGGGTGGATGTAACCAAAGGAAAGCACCGCGTTGGGAGTATTTTCACTATTTACCTACACTGAGGACAACATACAAAATCACTTAAACACATCTTATCACAGAACTTAAACACAACTTCTCCAAAATGACAACGGCAGATCATACAGGTTTAAATGCTAGAAAAGAACCCCAGAAATTATCTAGAGTATCAATGAGTCAGTTGACAGAGAATTTGTTTCTAACAATTTTGATGACAATTAATTGCTTTAAGTTCTTTATCAAGAAAAAAAGCTACTCATTCGCTCTTTCCAGCCTCTCCAGTTTCAAAATTTGCTGCTTTTCTGTACTTGATTTCATTGTAAATCAGTGTCTTTGAGTTTTAGACTGCCTATCAAAGAATCTGAAGACATCAGCTTGGGCGGTTGGGAACCTGTGCTGCACATTTTTCACAATGTTCTGACATTTTATACAGTTAATCAAAAGGTTAAAAAAAAAAAAAAATTAACCATTTATGAAAATAATAATTGTTAGTTGTATCCCTGGAGTCAACACTTTGATAAGCTTTTCAAAGCAACACAAGACAAATAACAGAGCTGCAAACAGGCTAATTATTTGCATCCACATAACTGACGCATCAGTCGAAAACTAAAAGGCAAAATGACATGACAGCATTTGCTAAACACAGACACACTGCACAGACATAAAGGAACAAAGGTCACAAGATGACACTAATCAGCAGCAACATGATGGACATATGCAATATATAGGGGGATGACAAGTGACATGCATCCTCAGATGACCTGCCTTTGTAGCAGTGTTTGCAATAGTGATTCAGTAATGTCACGTTGCGAAAGGACTTGTTCATAAAAGTGAATTTGTTATTTTGATTTGTTCCTTTTGTTTGAGTATAGATCCATATTGATTTTTGAATTTGATTTACCTCGCTCTCTACTATCATCTAGTTCTCATGCATATTGCACAAACATTAAGATTAAGCGATTGCTTTTAACAGTCAAATCTGGGCCAGCACCAGTGAACAAAGGGACTGTTGTCACATCCCAGTTTGAAGTTTGTGTCTGTGATCATTAGAATCAAACCAGTTCTTGAAATAATACAGACACAGCAGCACTGTGGGAGTGCATAAGAGAAAACATGTCTTCAGTATCTCTTAATCACTGTGAGGAAAATAGGAAGTGATAGCATTTGGCTCAAAGAGGCTGGAATTTGGTAACAGTTATTACGCCTCATTAAGTGACAAATATGCTAAGGATTGAGAAAGGCTTCAAATAGTTCTGCGTAAATATTGCTCAGGGGACGAGCACATGACAGAGAGAGAGAGAGAGGAGTGAAAGAGAGAGATAAGAGAAGGATTAGAGTTGTGCAGATACACAAGCGACATTACATTCCAACACTACATTTGAATATTCATTCAGAGCACAGAACTGGTGCGCTGACACATTGTGTGAGTCACACTTGAAGTGCCAAAGGTTCTGGAGAAATCTATTTTGGCTTTCTGAGAAGTCAGGATTACATCAACGGATGAAAACAGAAACATATTTTTTTTTTTTTTTTTTTCCAGGATGTTTCAGATGTGTTGTGAATTTCAACATATTGCCAATGTTGACCTGCCTTGAATAGAATTGACCCCTGCTGCTGCTGCTGCTGCTGTAGTTGTGCAAACTCACAGAGGGTGGAAAGTTGGAAATTTAAGAAGAGGTGGAGGATATAGCTGCGTTGTTTTGTTTTTCTTTCCTAGTTTAGAGCCTCTTGTTCCTCCCCTCTGCTATGATCCCAGCTGTTATTCTCTGCCTTTCTCACCACCTTAAATTCTTTCTCTCCACCTCACCCTTTCATTCTCACCCCCACAGTCCCGTTCGACAGTCCACATGAGCGTCTCCAAACCCCCACCACCCCCCTCTACCTCTCACCTGGCCATCCCCCCTTCCTCCACCTCCACCCCTTCCTCATCCGCCTCCTCCCCCTCTGTGACACCCCACTCCACCGCTCCGCCCCCTCCCTCGCCCGTCAAGATCTCTATGCAGGAGCACTTTGCCATCAATGTGTGCCCAGGCCCCATCCTCCCCATCCCACAGATCTCAGACTTCTTCCCCCGTTTCCACGATTACCCCTGCACACCACCGCCTCCGAGGGAAAAGAAGATCCTGAAAGAGGAGACTTTCAACGGGGAGACGGGCGGGGGATACAAGGATGGGGAGAGAAGGGGGGACAACGATGGAGACAGGGAGGAGGTGTTTGACTCTGATGATGATGACAGTGAGTTCTGTGAGGGGTGAACAAAGTTTTGTGGTGGAAAAGTTGTTCAGCCTTGTGTGTTTGTGTTTGTGTGTGTATGTTTATTCATGTGAAAACTACAAGGCAACACAGCAGAAAATCAATGCTGCCAATTCTCAAACTTTGGAGTGGAGAGTCATCTCTTTTTTTATTTTTTGATGACTTTCTGCATTTTTCTGCACAACATATGCTTACAGAGTAATTATAGAGTCAAGCATTTTTTCAAAAGTCTTTGTCACTCCCACTTTATTTGACACCGAGCCTCTGATGATTTATTAGGCAGCGTTACGATAGTGGGGACTCAGCCTGCAAGTTTCTTCTCATTCCCAAACAGTAATCAAACAAGACAGATCAATTCATATTAGGCAGTGTCATGTTTTAAAGAGGCCATCTGCTACAAATATGACTCAGAGCCTTTGAGTGTGCGTGTATGACTGAGTGTGACTGTC
Organism: Toxotes jaculatrix; assembly: GCF_017976425.1. Classification (NCBI taxonomy): domain Eukaryota; kingdom Metazoa; phylum Chordata; class Actinopteri; family Toxotidae; genus Toxotes; species Toxotes jaculatrix. Next base: position 12,377,471 of record NC_054397.1, read on the forward strand.
CCTTTACTGGCAGTAATTGCTTCGGTTTGTGTTGTTTTCAGCCTACCTGGGAACGTTGGAGTTCAGCCTGCTCTTTGATCAGGAGAACAACTGTCTTCATTGTACTATTCACAAGGCAAAGGTACACACAATTTCAGTATCTTCTTCTCATAAACAGACCTCTGTCTGTCTGTTTGTCTGTCTGTCTGTCTGCGTGGTTGCATAATCCTCCTTGAAGGCCCAATGAAAACAATTCTCCTGTAATGCTTTTACATTTGCACATCAGACTGCTTTCTCTCAACCTTTTTAAAGTAGCCTGTTTGCCACACACCCTCTTGTCAACTCAAAACAAGAGCATCTCATGGCACTAGGAAATGTTGGATAATGTTGCTCCGTTGCAGTGGCGGATAAATTTGGTAGGGCCGTCGTACAAGGACACAAACCTTGTACTACATGTTGTGTACTGTTACATGATGTTAATTATGTAAATCTCGCTGAACGGTTCCCTTGAGGACAACACAAAGGAGTTGAGGAGGGACAGAAAATAGTGCTATGGAAAGAAACACCCAGAAGCGCTATTGAGATGTAACTACAGTAGAGGAGGTCTGTCATATTCTCTGTCTTTTTCTGACCCTGTCAGTTGTGTGAAGTGTTTCAGGGCATGATGACGTCACCTTTGACACTACAGAGTGTGTGTGTGTCTGTGTGTGTGTGTGTGTGTGTGTGTGTTTGTGTGTGCGTGCACGTGTCTGCTTGTGTCCACAGGGACTGAAAGCCATGGACTCCAATGGGCTGGCTGATCCATACGTCAAGCTTCATCTTCTCCCCGGGGCTAGCAAGGTCACTGCTCCAACCTTACCTCAGTGGCAATTAGCGTAACATGCTACCACGCTGGGTTGTCCCAGACACTGACACTCCCTCCTGAGGTCCCACATGACACAGAAACTGGTGGTAAAGGAAGATAATTTACTGAAAATACTAAAAATAAGAGGGCAAAAAACAGTGATTTACTTTTTGTCAATAGTGGTCGAGCCTTGTTTATCAAACACCATGAAAAGGTCAAAATGCTCTTGCAGAAAACGTGACACGGCAGCGAGCTAATTTACTGTGTCGTTTCAAGTTGTTGAGCAGGGAGCATTTTGGTTGGTTACTGCTTAATGTGGCCCGTCCAATGCTCTGCTTTATCGAGCACAAACACGTTCTGGTCTGCTGCATCGCTCTTGTCTTGTTTTCAGCTCAAGCAGCAGGGAAGATAAGGCTCGCCACAACAGCACCCCCCACCCCCCCCATCTCCAGCAGAATGCAACCTGTTGTCGGCCATTTTGGCTCAAGGTTGACACGAAATGAGGTTATGATAAGCATGGGGAGGACGATGAGCCAAGATAGGTTGAATGAGGCTACTGTCTGAGGTCTAAGGTGCTAACAATAACAACGTCTGGGGGATTTTTGTCCTCTAGCCTTCCTCTGTCTGTCTTCTCCCCTATGGTTATCGCTCTCCTTTCCTCACTTTCCACCCCTATCTCTGTCTCTATCTCACTATCCGGCTGTGACCCTCTTTGACCTTGAAATACCAACAGTATGCAGAGAGAAGGGAGACAACTGAGAGGGAGGAAAAGGGGGAGAGAGAGAGAGAGTGAAGAAAGGAAGGGCGGGAGAGACAGATGAGGGGAGGACAGCAGCAGGTGGTTGTCATGGAAACAGGGAGGATTGTTACACGGCTCACGTCAACAGGCGAGTGTTGATGGGGGGAGAGGGGTGGTGGAGGTGGGGGACGCAGAGAAAGCGTCAATGAGTAGGTAAGTACCCGTGAACCGCCGTTTGTTAAATGCCCAGCAGACGGGGGCCATGTCACTTGAAAAGTGGGAGCGTGCACACGAAGAAGTGAGGATGACAGACGTACACTCACACACCCACTCTTGTCCACATTCAGACTCAGCATGCGAGCATTGCAATGAATAATCCAGAGCACAAAAGGTTTCAGTTTCTGTTGAGAACTGAGTTGTCAAAATACTGAGAGCAGAGGCACACGTCCCCTCTGTCCCACACATTTTCCTCCCACGTCCTCCAGTACACGCTCTTTAACCAGCGTACAGTCAAGCATGTTGTCTTACGGTGTCACACTGCAACACATGCAGCGCATGACCTTGCTTATATGCAGACACATGCTAAGGCTTTACTCACAGTCACACAGAGATGCTCCCTCCATCCCTCCCTGCTTCTCTATCACAGCCTCTCTCTTACTCACACACACACAAGCACGCACAAACACAGTACTTCCTGGTGCCTCTGTGGTGGTCATTGGTATTTTCTTCTCTCCATTCCTAATCGAGGTGCATGGAAAATTCACTCACAGCCAGACTCTGTTCACTCACAGCTCTGGGAAGCAGGGACTGAGAGAGAGTGAGTATGAAATGAGTAAAAAAGATTCATACAGACAAATGGAGAGACAGGAGGGAGAGTGTGATGGACAGATGGAGGGCTAGAGATAAAACATTTAGAAACAGATGCAAAAGCACTGGTGTGGAGGGAAAATGGAGGCAGGGAGTGAGAGAGGGCAGAAAGAGGGAACTGGTGTTTGAAATGTTTGTTGATGGAGCATGTGGTGAGAAATGTGCTCAGAAAAACAACCCAATTCAGTCAATAAGGAGTGATGACTATTTGTGAAATAGTTGTTGTGTTGAGTTGTGCTGGCACACATACATACTGTGCAAAACCACGGTGCGTCGTGACTCTACCTTTGCGCGGCTACTCCTGCAGATTAATGAAACAAATGACAGGAATGGAAAACACTTGTTCCCTTCGTGGAGAGAGCTCTGGAGGGCTTTGATAAGCCAAAAAGTTTCCAGTAGAAAATAAAGAATAGAAAAGGGGGACAGTGATGGGAGGAATGGAATGTAGAGGGGAGACAGCATAGGCAGAACAATGGGATGTGGGGACAAAAACAGACCAAGAGACACAAGATGGAAGGAAAGGTTCAGCATCTGGCCCTGAGGCGCTGTAGCAAGAGGCTGACTGTGGCAGAAAGAAAAAGAGGGAGATGAGGTGTTTTATCAGTGGAGCTTCAGACATGAGCAGCTAGTATGTTAGACAATAGGCCACACACTTTCTCTGCCAGCTGGTTATTCAGATTATACAAACAGAAGGATTTTGCATCACCACCAGTGGTGAAAGAACCTCTTGCCCCTTTGCTCAAATAAAAGTAGCAACACCACAATATAAAACTACTAGAAATTAAAGTATGGAAGTGTTATTAGTAAAAAAGTAAAAGTACTTATTATGCAAGGACAATGCCTCCTGGCAGTGTTATATTATTATACAGTGTAGTATTGAATGATATTGGTCACTGATGCATGCAGCATTTTAATGTTGTAATATGTGTACCCACTTTGCATATTGTTGGGTAGTTAGATAATGCTGATATCCCATATTGATATTATTGTCAGTAATTCAAGACCAAAACCAACAGTGTGTTAGTCTGTCTCTCAATAGCTTCAGACTTCCTCTGCCTGTAACTACCCGGCGCTGAGCCAATTTGTTCCTGCTGAATGGCACTGTAGTTTTCAGGAGGAATAAACTTAGGAGTAGGTAGTGCATTTGTTGGGGATTATTTTCAGATGTGGGTTAATACACGTTTGACGCTTTAGCAAACATTAATGGCTCCAGGACAGTATACTGTATGTGTGGTTGACTTTAAAATAAACTACAGTGCCCAAGTTCATCATCAAGAAAGATCATGTCAGCCAGTGAAGCGGTGAGGCTCAGTGGTGTGTTTTTTAATAGCTTTTTGGATTATAATGGCACACACGAAGAAAAGTACTTGTTGAATTCATTGTTGGCTTTTGCTTTTTATATTTTTATTTGTTGACATTAAGGTAAAATATACAATTTCACTGGACTTATAATGTAAGTCTCATTTTGTATGTTTGTTATAGGATTTTCTCAATCTGCAAAATAACTAATAATGGTAAAAAGAAAATAATAATAATAATAATAATAGTAACTCTAGCTGCCACATAAACATCGTACATTTATGCAGAATGAATTGTACAGTATTTGTCTCTGAAGTGTAGCGAAGTAGAAGTAAAAATAATGTGGCATAAATTTGAAACTGGTAAGTGAATTAAAATCCTACCTACACTTCTTAAGTAAATACTTCCCACCACTGGCAGCTAAGAATAGCCAATTCGTTTTGCCTGCAGGCTGCACAAAGTCTTATTAACCCATATTTTAACAATGAATTCAACAACGATGCATCTAAAACTTTGTCATGTGAGCCAGAGGTTTGGCTTTGCGAGATTTAATGTGTAAAAATGCATTTTATTGGGACTCCATTTCCTAAAGGGTTTAATAAGCATTAAAATAAATAAACACAAAAGAAAATCTGAAATAAAAACTTAAACAAGATGAACACATCCTGAAGGCAAATGTGGGAAATGAGGCAGCAAGTGGCTGCAAACTTTATTTATGGATGGTGAAGCTATTATGGGCTCTTGGGCATTTCCTCTCTTGGAAAGCTTTAATTTTTCATGCTAATTGTGTTGTGCAATTTAATTGGCTGCTGTGTTGTGTTGTGTTTGAGACACAGTGCTTGTTTTGGAGGTCTGGTTGGTGCTAATGCACTGTCTTATCATGTTGGGGAGGAGACAGACGGACAGGTGAAACGAGGGAAGCCGCGCGTCCTCTCACTCTCCTCTACAAAGTAGGCAGCAGATGTCTGTGATTTCCTGAGGGATAGAGATAAATGATGTTTCCCCACTTTTTCTACCTCTCTCCTTTGTTCTTGATCTTTTAGTGTCCCCCGTTTTGCATGATGTTTTATCCTTACATTATGATCTGACTAGTTTGCTCCTATAAACCTTCAAATATTCCTCATTCTTTGTTTTCCTCTTTTGATCCTTCCCTCTCTTTTCATTTATTTTCATATTTCTTCTTCTTTGCCTCCTCAGGCAAACAAGCTACGCACAAAAACCCTGAAGAATACACTGAACCCAGTGTGGAACGAAACGCTGGTGTACCACGGCATCACAGCAGCTGACATGACCACCAAAACGCTCAGGTAGGCGCTCAGCTCTGAATTTCACCCCGGCCAGCAATTAGCACTATTCCCCAGACAGCCAAGTGACCAGTTTATTATGTGGAGGATGACTTCCAATCCTCCAGTGCACTACCAGCAGTCGTCTATGCTTCCCAGTTGGCTTTTCCAGGTAATTCATTATTGCAGCCAGGCGACGCCAGCCAACTGTTCCACTTGCTGTTGCTGCAGTAACTGCTCAGGTGTTGGCTGTGCAGTGAGTCTCCGCCCCCTCCTCCCCACAGTGCTCTCCATATGGAGTGATTGAGGTCAAGCGTCGCCATCTTGGCCCAAAAAGTCTGACACACTCGTGTCATCCCTGCATGTGTAAGTCGATTCAGAGACTGAGTTTCTCGTGTGTTTTGTTTGTGAACATGTGCGCTGCGTACAATCAGTGTCAGTTTGCTCAGCGGATTCATAATAGGGTTGGATGGCATTGTTTATCCTGAGGAAACAAGAGCGCAAACGCACGCAGAAGGATGCACGCGCATACACACACACACGATCCTCGTCTGCAACGTACACACAAATGCAGGCAGTCAGGTGTGTGCTTATCCTCTTGTGTGTATGCCAAGGGCAATCACTGGCAGGAAAGAACATGCATGACCCCTCCTCTGCATGTAGAGAAAATACACACAGACACACACATATATGTGCAAACAACACACGTCCTTGAGCTTTTTACAAACACACACATTCAGAAATAACATTTACTCTCCCTCCCCAAACACTCATACACAGATACACACTAACAGCAGCTTGAGGAGAGACCCCCTCAAACTAGAGGAAACCCACCCGACCTCTGTTCAAGGACATGGCTCACACACACAAACTAGCAGGGGGGCTCTGGGCAGCCAAAATGAGGAAGAGGAGGAGGAGGAGCGTGACCAGTGTCAAGCAAGAGATGAAGTGAGAGAGAGGGAGGTGGCTGCCGAGGATCAACAAAGAGAGCAGGAGGAAAAGCGTGAATGATATCAAGTGACAGATAAGGGGGTGTGGAAGAGGGAACTAGGGAGGTCAAGATTGAGGAATATGACAGAATAGAGGGATGGAGAGGATCCAACGGTCAAATGAAAGAAAGAGAGAGAGATGAAAAGACTGGCTCAGAAAGGGTAGTGAGATTGATAGAGTGATGAATGAGGAAATTTACTTAGCTCAGAAAAAAGGGCAAGTGATGGGGAGGAGTTTACTCAAAGGGGAGCCAAAAAACGAAAGAATTAGGGCAGGAAGAAATATGTGAGACAGCAAACGAGCAGGAGTGAATGAAATGTTGTCCTACAGCAAGGAAGTGGGGGTTGGGGGTACAAGTAACAGACAGAGACAGAGAAAGGAAGAAAATCTGCTCAAAGTCTCTCTGGATGTGTTCAGGCACCAACGCGAAGCCTCAGCCAATAGACAACCTTTGTTCTCATTACTCCACAGAAAGCAGCAAGCAGTCAGAGAATGGAGAAACAGAGAAGGATCCCCGGAGAGATGTTTACTCACTGGGTTGTGCCCTGCTGCATCCCGCTCCGCCAGTCCCCAGCAGGGTGCCGAGGAGGGGATGCTGTACTCTTTGATCCTTGTGCTCTGTGAACTGCTGAGCAGAAGGACTCTGCCCAGACTTGGCCTCTCTGTAGACCTGCCTGAAGGCCTCGACAGTGAAAAGCTTATAGTTAAATGGGGCCATAGTGGACCAGACCAAACCAATTTCAGCTTAAAGGAGTTCTCAAGTAAAAAAGGAGGAATATTTCTAAGCAGTGTTTTCAGTCAGATTCATTTAAGCAGTTTCTTACTATTTGGCACTTCAGCCCACTTCAGAGATGGTGATAGAAGATTAAATGCAGCCAAAAACTTTTGAGTCATTAAAAATCTCTTTGGTGTCAAGTCCATTCTAATGCACCGCTCTTTGTACTGGAGGACAAATGTAAAAAGAGTTACGTAGAGCACAAAGTAAAAGGGAGAAGACTGGTTTTGTACATTTATTTATATATTTTGCCATTCATTCACTCATTTGGAGTTACAATGGTTATGTAAATCCATTATGCTCAGGCAAAATGCACTCAAATAGAAAAGGGACGGCTAAATTGAGGCTGGTTATGAAATGGCTTCAAGAAAAAAGTTGTAACAGCATTAATTTTTTTTAATACTCTGTATTCAACAATTCTATTCCTCGGTGCGCAGACTTTATCTCTAAGGGCCACTGGAGGTCCAGTCTGTTATCAAGAATGAACCAGCTGAGTAAACTAATAACTAATGTTCTCAATCCAGACTTCATGGTTGGCCTCATACCGGCTAATCCTTTAATTGGTGCAGCAAGGCTGCCTGAGGTGCTCATGTTTTGAGTTTAAAGTCTACCAAATTGGAATACACTGCAAAAATCTCCATTATGACAACCTATTTAGTCTGTTATTAAATTTTAAAATCCTAATTGTCCTGAAGCATTTGAAAGAAACTTTTTACTGATCTCCTGTAAAAGTCAGTTTGTTTCGAGACTGATTTTGTGAGCTATCACTAACTGATAGAAAATACCTGAAACACAAAAAACTGCACTGGGAGCAAGTGTATTTATCAGTCTTCTTTGAAGTCTGAACGCGAGACAGATTGAGTTCCTCTGAAGATTGTTTTATTGCAGTGAGGCTGACACGATTTTTAGATTAGGTCCAAATTTCTCTATCAGTGCTGCAGCCTGCCTCTGCCTCTGGCCAAATTTTCAAATGATTCAGAGAGCAGTGACAGCGACAATGCGGTACCCCAATCCTTCCCCTCATTTTAATGACAAAACCCTTTTATGTACATTTTAATGTGCAAAAAGTTGAGGTGAATTGCATATGAATTCATACTTTGAGAAGAATCCCATTTTTAAGACTCCTTGTGGCTTTTATCACTAAAATGATTATCAGGCTGCCATTTAACAGAGGAGAGATGGAACATGTGGAGGTATTGTGATGAGAGGCAGGTATCAAGAAAACCTGTGTGTGTGTGTGTGTGTGTGTGTGTGTGTGTGTGTGTGTGTGTGTGTGTGTGTGTGTGTGTGTGTGTGTGTGTGTGTGTGTGTGTGTGTGTGTTAAAGGACTACCAACATGTTGTCAGTGGCAGGTCTAGGCTTTCTCCTCTCAATTTCTTCCCTCTACCTCTCCATCCCTCTGTCGGGCTTTGTAATAGACTCGCACTGCCCTCGGCTGTGGTCAGATAGGGACAAATGTAGGACTTGATTTGGTAATGGATGGAAGGCGAGGCTGAGATTGGCTACTGGACACGCCAGGTGAGATGCACAATTGGGCACTGATATGATCATGGAGGAAAAAGAATACTTTGATAAAGTGTTAGATGTTGGCGTGAGAATTATATTTTCAGTTGGGGTTGCTTTATTTTTAGCCATGCTAGCGGCAAGGCATCATGTCAGTGGGCAATGTCAGTTCGTTGGTCCACTGCTTCGGTCCAGACTGAAATATCTCAACAATGGACTACCAGGAAATTTTGTACAGATATTTATGATCCCCAGAGAATGGATCCTAATGACTTCCCCCTCACTTTTCCTCAAGCACCATCAGGAGGTCAAATTCATCCTATAGTTTGGTTTATGACCAAATACCTACAACACTAATGGCCTTCCCTTCACGTACCTTTTTTGTACTCGGCGTGGTTAGTGCTAATTGGGAGATGTTAACATGCATAACATGGTGAAATGAACGTGGTAAACATTATACCTGCGAATAGTAGTAGTTTAAAGCACCTCTTTACAGCCTCACAGAGCTGTTAGCATGGCTACAGACTCGTAATTTTATTATAAGAAATTAGTTCATTCGAATTCAACCAAAAGCTCCTTTGATTTTCTAAAAATAATGTCTGACGGTGAAGTTAAATCAAACGTGTACTGCTGGGATTTAGCCGTGTTAAATATCAGAGTATGATTTTAAGTATCCATGCAATTCATATTCACAATATTAATATTTTAAACATTTTATGTGGCATATATACTGTAACATACTGTATTATTCACACTGACTTGAACAGTTGAGTTAATATTTGGGAACATTAAGTAATGCCCAAATATAGAAAACAGAGAGCTAAGCCTTTAATCACACAAATCCCTTTAAGCAATATTGAAGAACAAATCAATGGCAGGCTAGTGAGGAATCATTAAGTACATATAAAGTTTGAAATGCAAGTGAGGTCCATATTTCATGCTAATGATCCTTTAAAAAAATACCACAGTAAAGGTCATCCTTGTTGTCATCAAAGTCACTTTTGTTGAGGCTCTTCCTACTGGTTTGAGACCATTAATGAAATACTTTCACAAGTACAGACACCACACAGACGTGCTAAAGCACCCTGGTAATCTAATGTAACTCATGAGGCAGATTTTGTCAGCGACTCCACATTAAATTTGGCACCACAGGCTGAACAGATTCCACGAGCATCTGTTTGGTTTTTAGAGGAATTCTAAAGCCGGAAAATTGTGGGATAGGGTGCAAGGAAACACATGGAGCCAAAAGTTCGGGCAGAACCAGTGTCACATTTCACCACAACCTTCGTCTCATCGCAGACACCCCACATGTACGAGAGAGCAAAGGCACATAAAAATCTGACAGCCGTGGTCGTGAGTCAGAGTTGTTCTGAAGCTTCTGCTAGAGATACTCATCAGTTATGACTAAAAGGCTGGAACCAGCATGTCAAACGTCCAAATGTCAGAGGGACAGGATGTGAACAGGAAGAGGGGGAAGGTGTGTGTGTGTGTGTGTGTGTGTGTGTGTGTGCGTGCGTGTGTGTGTGTGTGTGTGTTTTTGTGTGTCTGTGAAAAGAGAGTGAGAGGTTGAGAATAGAAAGCGATGAGCGAGGAGAAAAATCAAGAGCCGCAACAGTTCATCTGGGAATATTCAAGCACAGAGGGAATACTGTAGTAGGTGATGGACTATGAAAACTCTACTGTAGAAGATTGAATATTCACCGTCCATCAAACATCACCATCCGTTTGAATAAGTGCACTCTGTGGGGAAAAAAACATTTTACAGAACTGTAGCAATATACAGGAAGATATTGATTCAGTTGTCTCTTTTTAGATTTAATGTACAACTACAGACAGATACAAAATAGAATAGAGACAGTTGTTGTGGACTAGTTTGGGTGGAAGGTGGAAGTAATCAAATCATTATTGCTGCAGTGAAATCCTGCTCACTAACGTATGTATGTAAAGGATTTAAAGTTTTAAGCACTTGCGCCTACACATGGTTTGTACAGACATACATGCTCCTTAGAGTATGAATCCTAATGGTTTTGATGATGCACTGACTTTTCCTCTTGCAGGTGGACATTTTTGATTTAGAGTAAAATGTCTTGACAATTTGTGGATGGATAACAATGTGATTTGCTGTAAACATTTACGGTCTTTGTGGACTTTGATGACATCCCCTGGCATTTAATGTAGCACCATAATCCAGTCAGATTTGTCCAGTACTTTAGTTGATCTGTTTAACAGTTTTGTTTAATTTTGCCACAAAGCCAAAATCATAACAAATTTCATGCTACCATTTTGAGCCGGATAAACTTCTATGTTTTTCCAGGCTACCTTCCCTTCACCTGTTGGATGGGTGACTGCCAACCTCGATTGAGACAAGCATGAGTGGAAATTCATTCACTTCAACTGTGCCTCTGCAGAAACAGTAGCTTTGATAGAGGTCACCACACATAAATAACCAACAGATTAGTTTGTACACCGAAAGTGCAAAAGACACGTGTACAACACACGTGCTATGCAAACAACATACAGCAGTTCTCTTAATTTTTTCCACCTGCATACAACATGAAATCAGTTTGTTCTTTCAGCTCAGGAAAATGCAGAAGGAAAACTTATGAACTGCTTCAAATAATCATTTTCCTCGTACATGTTTCAGTTCTGACAAATTAGTGTCTGATGGAGTAACAGCCAAGAACGGAAGTGATTGAAATCCTCTGGAAACCCTCAGCAACTCAGCACAACTTCTCATCATTCATGAGGCTGCTCATGAAGCCACTGAGAACTCATCTTGTGTTGCAGATGGAGGAGCTGATTGATTGTTCCGAGGCACTTCGGATGTATTTGGCACAGTCTACACTTGCTTCTCAATAATGAGCGCAGCAAAGCAGTGGCAGGGTTCATCTGTAACTTTTCACTGACTCACCTGCTTCTCCTCTGTTCCTCTGCACGAATGCGTGTGTGTGTCTGTTTTGTGTATGAAGGCTGTGTGTATGTGACATGGACAGGCTGGGACGAAATGAATTCATTGGAGAGGTGAGAGTGGCTCTGAAGAAACTGAAGGAGGGTGAGGGCAAACGCTACAATATGGGCCTGGAGAGAATTGCACAGGTACGTACATGTGGGTATGTGTGTGAGTGTGCATGGACTGTTCACAGACATACCAAATGGGTTTCTGTGGACACATATATCAAGATGTGTCCTATTTCCATTGTGCATGTTTGCCTTGGGGCTATCAGGCATCAATTTCAACTGCTGCATTATATTGTGTAATAGATATTCACCTGGAGGCTCTGTAGGCTGTAACCACGATGTCTCTCTCTCTGTCATTCTGTCTCTCTTCTTTCAGAATAAAGAAACTAACAATCAAACGGTGGAGCAGGGGGCGCTTGTGGCGGAGGAGGAGGTAATACTATCATCAGCGTTATCATTGCAAATCTTTTTATTACCATTTTCAACCAAAACATGTTTCTGTAATTTCCTATTACTCTCCTATATCTAATACAGTTCCTTATCTTTTCAGCAATTCTAATCTATTTTCTATTTCCACCAGCACAAAAGGGAAAAAAAGTTTTAATTAGGAGTTACAATCAGCATATATGTCTGCAGCATTAACTTTAATAGACCTGTGTGAGGCGATACTACTCACATGGACACGGCACAGGAGCAGTTTGTAAATCACACCAGTGCTGCTAGTCCTGTGTTTTTCTCCTCTGGTGGTCGTTATCTCATTTCTCTTTGTGATTTTAGAGACAGAGCCTAATAGCTTCTGGTCTCTGATTAAACTCAGTTTATGGTTCAACCTGGAGATTAAAAGGAGCAGGGAGCAGTGTCATTTTGCCAGACTCAGATAAAGCCTTTAATTACAAGCTTTAATTTCAATACTCCTGTTGCACATGAGAAGACACATGGTGAAAACCACAACTAATTTATTTGCAGTCAATATTTAACTCCGTTTTCAGTCTTTATTTTATTGAGTTTTTTCGTTGAGTGAAAGGTGTTTTGAGAAACTTTACTGACCCTAGTGCAGGATTCCCTGTTACACACATTCATTGAAGAGGAAAACGTCAGGGTAGAAACAGGTGCTGTGTCTGACACTGCTGTTTTTTTTGTCCCCAGCGTGGCCGCATCCTGGTGTCACTGTGCTATAACACGGAGAAGGGCTGTCTGCTGGTTGGAATCATACGCTGTGCCCATCTGGCCGCCATGGACTCCAACGGCTACTCTGACCCCTTTGTCAAAATGTAAGTCATGTCAGATATTCATGAATAAACCTGGTATTCTACAAATTATGCTCATATGCAGCTATTCTGCATTAGCAGTTTATGTTCATTGTCAGTGTTTTGTGCCAATGCAGTGTGATGAAGCAAGAGCTGAGGGAGTGGAGATGAGCATGTTGGGCTCATTGTTGTGATTTCTTGAGAACAGTTAGTGTTTTTCTTACTTTATCATGATCACAGTCTTTCTAACAGTAACCAAGGGATCTTAATAGTACTACTACTTAATAATACCCATAGACTGTGTACAGAATAGGGCAACAGGGGAAAGACACAAAGCCTGGACGCTCGTGTGCTTGAGGGTTAGAGAGATACAGAGGTTATCAGAAAATTTTCAGTAACCTTATCAGCAGGACTTCATGGACCATACTGTACACACAAGGTTTTATGGATTCACTGAGACTGAGCCCGACCTGCCTGCGGGAGAATGGTAACAGGTACAAGGTCTGAAATAATCAAAGAATAAGCCACTAAGTGAAAGTCGAGGCATAAAGATGTCAGGGGGATTATTCCAGAGGAAGAGGGCATGACAGGATAAAGTTTAGGGAGATCAGACAGGTATTAAGGGGTCCTGCCAATTTATGATTTTTTATGTCATTAGAAGAACCATAATGTCTGACCTGACATGAACAGGGAGCTCATAGAGGGAAGCTAAAACTGGTGTAACGTGGTCAGATTTTTCTGGATTTAGTTAAAAATTTAGCTGCAGCATTC